>NC_045673.1:6706841-7030092 GCF_003331165.1 Xiphophorus hellerii | reverse complement strand
TGAGCATCAGCACCACCGGTGGGGTTGGTGTCATCTATTATAACATGGCCTCCTATGGCTCCATGCTAATGATCAGAGCTGCTACCTGCCCGTCTCTACCGTCTTATTACCGCATCACCCCGAACCCGGACACCGTCTCCGGATCCCTGCATGCGTGTTCCGGTGACGAAACCGAGGCTAGCTCGGGGAAACGCGTGTTATTCTCGGCCGCTTTGTGCAGATCACTGCCTCCCTGCCTCTACCATGGTCAGAGACGATGGTTGTGAGGCTAGCTTTTGATGGATCAGCACCATCCTTACCAAATTGAATTCTTTATTTTGAACTGCAACGCGTTGGCCTCGGGCCCTTGGAGTCCTGGCACCAGCGCTGGAAGAGAGCCTAATCCCGAGGCAGGCTTCTGACCAGGTTGTTGTTGATCATCAGCCATCGCGACGGCGGGGTGGTGGGGGAGCTTTAACAAGTAGGCCTCATCCCCCGGCTGTGCACTGCACCCGGACCCACCGCTGCCGGAGCGGCTCAGTCAGCTAGGACAGCCCCGCCGGACCCAGCGCAGAGCATGGCTACAAAAACACTGTGGTAGGACCCCTCACGAAACCAAAAAAAAAAAAAAAAAAAAAAAACAAGGAAAAAACACCAGCCGGGCATACAAAAGGCATTTCGCAGAGGTGTCTCCGCTGCTGCAAAATAGCACGCCTGCAGCAGCCAGCAAGCAGCTACAGACGGGGCTGGCTGCGTCAAGCTGCACGCAAAAAACCCGCATGCAAGAGCGGACATGCTTCCTGAAAGTAGAGCAGCGCTCTAACAATCAACTCACACTTAAGGTGAGTTCAAGAAATATTTTTACGTCTAGTTATATGATATTTTATTGTTTTTCCAAACTAGACACCAGAGGGTACCCAAAAGATTTTACTCAAGTAAGAGTGGCATCATGTCAATATATTTTTTTTAAATTCAAGTAAAAGTAACAAATTACACATGTAGAGTAAAAAAAAAAAGAAGGTAATTAGAGTACTGAGTAATATCTAAAATTTACATAATCAAACGAACCAAAATATAAAGTTATGTGGAAATATTGGTAAGACCAAAAAGCTATTAATTTATATTAATAACACAATTATAAAACAACAAAATCAGGCAAAAGAAAGAAAATGCTTGCGTTTCTGTCGAGGTAACCATTGGGAGTTGAAGAAGACAGTTATTTCAAACATATTAGCCATTATCAGTTTGATAGAGTAGATTTATTTGGATTCTTTCTCTTTGTTTTTGAAGTGAAGAGTTTTTTTTGTAATATGATGAACATATATGTAGCTTTACATAAACACATTAAGCGATTTTTGCCCCTGTAACTTTGAATACGCCCTGGATCATTATCATAATCTTGTGTTTTATTTTAGCAAGTTTCAGCCAGGAAGTTGCAGCTCTGTCGTGCCTAACTTGACGTCCTGCAGTTCCGCTGTCAGCCAGACGTGGCGCTGCTGCAGGAAGCTGCTTGATCAGATAGTGACAATGACGGGTAAACAGTCGGGATGATATCATTACGCCATAAACACGGGCAGCTATAGCCATTTATGTTGATCCGTGTATCTGCCTACGCCTCTGATTAAGATTATTCACTACTAAAACTGATCAGACTGAAATTAAAAACGGAAGCTGCTTTTGCAGGTATATATTCTGAAACTGTCTTTGCTCATCAAACTGATTAATCTGTTTTTTCATCCGATTGAAATCTGCGTCTCAGTTCTTGAAGAAAAAGAGTAATCCGAAAGATTATTCTGATTTTAGACAATCTGCCCGAGATCTAAACATAATGCTCATTATTTACATATTAACAGATCTAAAGTAGACGTGATTTAGTCGCGTCAGTTAAATTGCAACGACTTTCACCACAAAAATGTTGGAAAATGACATGTGCGCAGTTGTATTGTTGATAAACGTGAATAATTTTTAAAAGAGTGAAGGCACCAGGTCATAAAAACAAACCCTAATAAATAAATAAAGGTTTATTCAGAGACCTCCCTTATGCTGCCATCTGTTGATGGAAACGGGTACTGCTACACCACTCTGCCAAGTCTTCAAACGAGATACAGCAACAAACAATCAGTACGTGGAGAACGCATGAATGGAAAACATTTATGATGAGTTTTTCCCAGAGGATGAAATAAAATTCTCAACAAAATAAGAAAATAATGGGCATGACTCCATTAGATTTTTTTTCTGCTGATCCTGGCTTGTCCCCTTCAAAGTTTGTAGTTTGGCACAAATATGATACTGATTATAGGGTTAAAAAGCCTAAAGATAAGTCTGCTGCGTACTATAATATATAATGAAAGTAATAAAAATAAAACACAAAAGAGAGTCTAAAAACGAAAATGAGAAATTAGTCAAAAAGGAAAACAAGTTCAGTCTTTCAAACTGTTTGGTCAAGTAAATTATTAAAATGAAAATCCTGCAATAACATATTTAAAGTGTTTGAAATAGCTGCTTATTGTGGCCTCACAAACAAAGACTAAGCAAATATTTTTGTCACAGATTAGAATTGAAAATGATTAAATCAAGTGACAGTTTTAAACATTTTTCAATATGCTGTGCGTCATCTGAGACCTTTTATGTATAAAAACAAACGTAATGAACGATTGTAAAGAATTATGCACTACTTCTGGGAAAGGATAGAAGGAATGTCTTTTTTTTTTCTTTTACATTTCTGATAAATTCAAATGTCAAAAGTATGTGTAATTATTTTCAAAACTACAAATTAATGCTTAGAATAAACACATTTCACCATATTTACAGCTCTAAAGTGAGTTTATTACCCAATGAATCTGAAATATGTAATGTTTTCCACCATTTCCAGTACTATAGTTGTCTATAATAATGTGCTGTTGGAGTGAGGGAAGTTTAATGATTATTTGTTCTGTTTTGTTGACATTAAAGTAAAATATATATGCATTACATTATAAACTGACGGGCTTTGGTCTGATATATTAAATTGGTAATTTGTGAACATTGTCAGTGGAGAATTTAAAGAATAGTTGGTTGGTGAATTACATTCATTAGTGTTTAATACGTACAGAAAGGGGCTCAGTACCCACCTATGTTGTACTCCAACTCTAATGGAGAGTGCATTAAAATAACATTAGAAAAGACTTTAAGGTTGTCACTGAGTATTTTGGGTAAATGCCAGTGTTTACTAGAGTCAATCATTTTTGTGCAGCTTAAAGAGAGCTCCTTAAATCATGTTATAGTTTTTTGTTGTTATCTTTTTGCCTCAGTGACTACAATATCCAGAATATTTTTTAATTTATTCTACATCCAATCAAAGGGTACATAAAAATAATGAGTCACTGTTGGGCTGCAAAAACGTTTCCTTTAAATAAATAAATAAATAAATACAATCCTTTGTAATAATACTGAACAAAAAATATTAAGAGTAAATTTTTAAAGTAAGTTATCTGGGTGTGTTGCTTGCGTTTGAACTCATTTATTTTTTGTAAAATGCTAAAGTAAATAAAAAAAAATGTTGAGCTGAGAATAAACTAGGATGAAAAGTTTACACATGTCAAACATCAGGTGTGCTGTGTATTTTATTCTGCTTTTGGTCTTTTACATAGCAACATTACAATTTTTTTTGAGTAGTATTAATTTTTATTATCATTCTGGACAGTCATTTTAAAAAAGTGTCTGTGGTTTATTGAACATCCAAAAGGTTATTTATTAATGTGCTCATCTCTTTACAACACACCTGCATATATTACATCTGTCCAAGTTTCACATCAAGCGGAGAATATGAACGGTGCTACCTCATCTAAACAAGAACAAAATGTTGTTTTTCCTTGTTAGTCGTTGTTTTCTCGCTTCATCTTTGACCTCCAGTCGGTGGCTATTCTGGACTGATTTGTTTTACTGTCAATCTTCTGTCACTTCTGATTTATTGTGGAAGGGCTTATGAACACCGTTTTTGCCCTTGCTCATTCCTTCAAATGTCAAGATTCACACAACACTTCTTCCAACCAGACAGCCACTTTTTTTTATTACACAGAATGTATTTCTGAATTGCTTAGTAATTTGTTAACAGCTAGAAAAATGAACGTCCTTTCATTTTGCCGATTCTTTTTTATTTCCCTTAAGAAATTTTCTTAATGAGCATTTAAGTATTTAATTTGAAATATAATAATAGGGTTTAGAGAACTATGGTTTAATAAAAACATGTCTTACAATATCACTCCTATCTGGATATATTGTACAAAATGCATCAAACATTCATCAAATAGTGCTTTTGAAACCGTATTTTACCCCCAAATTAATAGGTAAATAGATAAATAATATGCAAGTAAGACACATGGGAAAAAAAAAAGAAAGTTGTAATGGGAAAATAGTTAAAAAAGGTCAAAACAATGCAAATGACAGTGGAAACATACAGTATACAATGATAAATTCTCTCATTCTGAAGAAACAAAACTGTTAACTATTTGTTTAATATTGTAAATTCATTGCAAAAAATAGTTTTTTTATATGCAAATATACATTTTAACACCAGAAAAAACTACTTTAGTGGTAAGTTTCATGGCTGTGTCCTTTATTTAGATAGATTTTCTTGTGCTTTTAATAAATCTTGTTTTACATTTCAGAAGCAATTACCTCTAAATTCCTTTTAAACATAACTTATACACTGTAAAAAAAAAAAAAGTGTCTGATTTAAGGTAAAATGCTGGCAGGTGTGGTTACCATATAAATCCACATTCATATGGTAAAATTCCGTGTTGCCATAATTTTACCGTATAAATACGGTAATAATATAATAATAATAAATACAGCCATAATTTTGTTGTATAAATACATTAAAATATGTATTTATATGGTAAGATTCTGTGTTGCCATAGTTTTATCGTATAAATACGGTAAAATTTGTACGGATTTATATGGTGACCACAGCTGCCAGTATTTTCACTGTGGTCCTATTATACATTCAGTTTCTGGAGCTTGTCCCTATTTTGTGATTCATAGTGACTAAAAAAAGCAAAACCTTTGACTTTCATATGTGAACCACACAAAACAAGAAATAAAGTCAAAGACCAAACTATGATATCTGATCTGCACTAAGCAGAAATAGCAGAACAACACTGGACGTGTCTGGGACAGTCATGGCGACCCAACAAGTCATCCAGGATCCAGTGTCCGACCTGGAGTTGTACGTTTTTTTTTTTCTTTGTAGTTGGTGTATGTGGGACGGCTGGGTCACTGCAGCGAAGAAGTCGGTGAGTCTGGCTCTCACGTGCGGCCGTAGCCAGTCCAATCCTCTTACAGCCTCCCCCTCTTCCCCCAGCAGTCGGGCCAGACTATGAGATCGGCTTGCTGAGTCCAGGTCTTATCCTGAAGATGCCGCAGATCCTCGGCACAGAGTCACGCCAGCATGCATCAGAAACCACAGCCAACCCATTTACCTCAGCACACACTTCACACGCTGTGCTGACTTTAAGATGCACCCACTTTCATTGAGTTTTGTTTTATTGTTAGAATATCTGTAAGCAAAAACACATCAACTGGTCAGCGCACTCATCTAATTGCATGTCACCTTCTTTTTCTTATTAAAATATAATGCTAAAAACATTTTAGTTATACACTAAGGCAATGGAGCTCTTTAAGTTCGTCAAGCTTTATTTATTCACACTTGTTTAACATGACAACTTAAACTGAATATATTCACTTGGATAAACTTGACTGGACTACTTGCAACAAATAAACTAATGGGGGTTTTTTTTAAGTTGGATTGCCTGTTTTGTTTTTTCAGTGTATTTCCAGCAAAATACTTAAATGCTCATTTAAAAAAAACTTAAGGGAAATAAAAAAGAACAGAAAATGAATCAAAAGTTAGTTTGTTAACTATTATATTCCTAAGAGATTAAAAAAATAAACATGATTTCTCAGGTTTTGTTGTCAGTATTTTTCTTTTCTTTTTTTTTTTACTTTATCTTTTATTCAGTTACAAGGCTGATTTCCAAGTACACTTGAAGAGTACTGATAACTTGTCTAACAGTATAATATACAGTATATATATATATATATATATATATATATTAAACTTAATTACTTAGTACACTAATGTTTCACTGGAGTAATATATCAAAATACTTCAAAATATAAATTATAGCATGTTTCCTGTTTTTATAAAGCTGATCACTTTTTTTTTCTTTTTCTATTTCTGCTTGTTGAACAGAAACTCAGACGACTGATAACTGCTTACAAAGCACATTTTAATAGCTGTTTGTATGATAAGATACTTTAACTTTGTGGACTGTATTCAGTAGGAAGAAACTGAAAATCAACACCTCTAAATCCAAGAGCATTGCCTTGAGCCAGAACGGGGTCATGACCTCTCCGAATGGTCCGAATGGAGAAGCTTAAGTATCTCCAAGTTTTGTTTACAAATGAGGGGAATATGGAGCGGGTGATCAATAAGTGTATTGGTGCTGGGTCTGCAGTGACGTGAACACTGCAGATATCAAGACCCTTCAGTTTCTAGACATTACAGTGGTTATTGTGCACTGCAGCCTGGGTTACAATGGAATAAGTTACTTACAAGCATGGAATGGTCCAGTCAAAGTCCAGATGTAAAATTAATTGAGAGTCTGTGGCAAGATTTGAAATTTAAAGGTGACCTGTTATGCTTTCTTGAACGGATTGGGAACGGTTTATGGATTATACAAAACATATTCATTACATTTTTTACACAAAGTAATTCTTAGAGGTTGAGATTTTAGTCTGATCAGTTCTGAATATTTTTGAACTGTTTTAGGGCATCTTGTCACTTTGAATCCAAAAGAAGCTGCTGCTGGCAATGCCTTCTCAACTTGCACGTGAAAAAGGCTGCCAACAAATGCACAGTTATACAACAGTACATCTTTGAAAAGCAGAAGTGGAGCCTCCTGCACGACCAACAAGAATGCAGCAAATGATTTCTGGATGGTAAGTTTTTCAGCAGCCATTGTAGAACAATAATAGCGCTAAAACCAGATGACAGAACGTGCTGGAGTTACACTTGGGTTGCTGGGTAACAGGGCTGGGTCATGCTGGGTTGCTGGGTAACAGCGCAGTGCCCCTTGAATGTTACTCAACAATTGAGAGGGTTGCAAAGCGACTAATTTTCCAGACATTTTTTGACTTATTGTCAAAAAAATGACTGTTTTTTTTAAAGCGATTGAACTGTTTCTAGAAGCAGTTGAGACCCAAATGGAAGTATAAAAAAAAAACATGCAAAATGTGAATTTTGCAAAACAGAACCCATTTAATGTTAAAACTCTCCATCCAACCTGACAGAGGTTGAGCTATTTTTCATAACTAAATGTGCAGAGCTGATGGAGACTTACCCAAAGCTGTTTCTCTATATGCAACACATTTCAGAATTTTATTTGCATTAAAAACATGCTGTTGTTTCTGTCTGCAGCATAACAAAGTGTGGGAAAGATCCAGAGTTATTAATACCACCTCAGCCCACTTATATTTGGTAATAATATATAATATGGGAGTCCCTTGCTTTGACGTCACTTATGCAACCTTCCCCAGACCAGGCTGTTGTTGCAGATATTTTTCCAATGCTTGTTTTTTTTTCATGCTCCCTTTCCTCTGCGTCCCATGGCAGAGCGGATGGGAAACTCTGATGTCATCAACCTTGGCGCAGCGGGACGGAGGAGCATGCAGACCCTCAGGGTGCCACGATTGGTGCCCATGTGTTATAGTGCCCTGTAGATGGTGAAATAGATGGTGTGGTGCTGCCCGCCTGTGCTGCACCTGCGTCCCAGCATGGTGATTGATCAGTTTGGTCATGTGGAATGTCACCATCTGCTCCCCAGTCCCACTCACCCCTTCTTGTGTGAATGCCAATCACTGGCAGGAAGATAGTTATTTAAGCCATGTCAAATCAGGCGCATGACAATCAGCAGAGTGCCAACAACATTTGGAGAGGCAACAGCATGTCATGCAGTAAGAATATACAATTTTAACAGCAACAACACTGACTGAAAATGTGTTTTTTTTTTTAAAAACGTCACCATTTCTATAAATTTTTCTTCATTTTTAGCACTTCTCTGTTTTGGTTTCTCCTCTGCATCCGACCTCCTCATGGCCAACAATGTATCAAGGGGCCATCAAGGGTGACATTCTTCATAGCAGAACGTCAGAACCAGTGACATTTCAACCACAGGAAAATAAAGATATGCAAAAATGATCTCATTAACATTTGCATTACCTGTTTGGATAATCCCTTTTCTGACAAGACTGCAATTAACTAAGATTGATGCAAAGTTCAGGGTCAGGGGACTGTATAAATTGGCTCTTGGATCAGATACGTTTGTGTTATGAATGCTTAATGTGCCAGATAAGAAGACTGATCTCTGTCAGAGGAGAAGGTCACTCAGTAGCCACCAGTTGCCAGGGATTAGTTGTAAAACAGCTAATATATTTACTGACATCAGCATTTGGATATTTTGGCTTTATTATGACGTCTTCCTTAATTGGGTAAAAAGAAAAGAAAAGCATGCAGTTGTAAAAGCCAACCAACGATTGCGTTGATAAAGAAAAAGAAGAAGAAGTGAGTGACCTCCTAACCTAGATAGCGCTGGTTTGGATCGCCAGGATTAGACTTTGACTTTAAGGAAGCTGAGCGGACAGCAGCTCACCTGCAGACAGATTGAATCAGGAGGAAAATCACGTGTTTGTCACCGTTTGAAGTTTCTAAATATATCATTCTGGTCTTAAAAAGATTTAGGTTAGTCTTTATTTTTGGACGCCAAACACCAGCTCCTCAGCATCTTCACTCTACAAAACAAAATTCTGACTAAGGATGAAACGATTAATCGGATTAATCATGATTAATCATGATTAATTGATTATTGAAGTAATCATCAACTTATTCAGTAATCGATTAATCGCTAACATACTTTTAAAAAATATTCCATTTGCTGAAAGAATACTTGTATATCATTTTGCACATTCACACATACAGTGGACTGGGACAGTCTGAGAGTAGCAAGGCTGCCATGTACCGGCACCACCAGATCCTGTCAACACCACCAGCAGGCAAGGCGGGTGAAGTAACCAAAGTCACAACGACAGAGGTAGACGGAGGAGAAATCGAACCATCAACCTGCTGATTGCGATATGACGAATTCCTACCACCGTCCCGCTGTTTTTATAGCGCAGTTGATTCACTGTAAAACATGTGAAGGTGGTTTAACTTGAAAATGAAAGTCCACCTGCTGCCTTGAACGTGCAATTTAAGTCAACAAGAAAATAGTTTTGGTTTTAACTCAGAAATTAAAGTTCATGAAGTTGATTTAACAACAAGAGACAAGTTGTCTAAACATTGTTTTTAACTTCATTAATCTTAAATTGTGAGTTTTAAATTAATGCTGGAATTTAAACCAAATAATTATTTCACAATATGCAATAAAAAAAATTGCCCTCACCCAGTTAAAGAGCCACATTTCTCTATTATTTTACCCACATTATCAAGTTAAAATAAATACTAACTTTACTCTAGAATAATTTAAATTCTTGTTTCAAACTGCAGGAACAAAATTTCTGATCTGATAATGAATTTTATTAAACATCCCAATGAATTCAGCTCAGAAACATTTAGTGTGAACAGGACATTATCCTCAAGCTTTGCTAACTGAGAATTGCATTAAAATGAACATTTGCCTTAATAAAACACAAGAGTCAGATCAATGTAACGCACTTCCATCTCAGGAGACAAAAACATGCCGCTAAGCATTCTGGGAAATAGTTCCCACTCCTGTCTTTTTCTTCTTTCAGTTTTTTTAAGTGCTAACTTAAAATCTCTAGTTTATTAAACTCTTGGAGGTTTGACTAAATTAATAAAAAGTTAACACAACTTACTGCTGTAAGTTTATCTTTCACAAACTCACATTTAGGTTCAAAATCTAAAACTGGATAAATTTATTTGACTTAAAGAGTAAAAGAAAATAGACAACTAAATGCGGCTCAAATGTTTTACAGTGTTAACTCAAAATTTGTTTGATTTTGTAAATGTGTGTGTGGACACCGGGAAGGTTGACCTTTAATGACCTCTGGAAACAGTTACTAATATCTTTACATTGAAAGCACCACAAACAAAAATCATTGGTGTGAAATGTTTTTGTTACATTTGTGCAGCAAAAATGTTCTTCATTCATATAGAGACGTCTTAAGAAAGGCTTTAGGTCATACTTCTCTGAAAAAGAAAAATATCCCTTCAAAAATAAAGCAAAGCAAAAAGTGGGCAAGAATAGAGAAATCTGTGAGAGGTTGGATGTCTCACTGATGAAATGGTTTCAAAGACATCCTAACAAATAATGGAGTTAGACATTTTTGCACTGTTTTATTTTAAAAGGAAATAAAAAATATTTTATTATTACAGCTCTCTGTTGCATTAGAGTCTGTCTTTAGTGTTTACTGAAGAGTCGGTACTGTGGTTTGGAAAAGACTTTGTTTTTGTCCCAGCGGGAATCATTTGATTGGATTCTTGTGAGGTGTCTGTAAAACACCAAGCCGTGCCAGGACCGGGTGCCATACTGTAGCTCTGTGCATTGAGCCAAGTTCATCTTTTCACCCCCCTCTCTCATATAGAAGGCATGCTTAATGCAAGACACAAATGAAATTGTACATTTTTTTAAATGTTTTTTGCATATGTTTTGGTTATAAATGATACGTGTGGTGGATTTGACCTCATACAGGAAGGACGACTCTTTTTAGGAAATGCTGCAGACGATCACCCAGACAGACCACATAACCTCCAAACCCAGCTCTCCATGCCACACGTGCCTGCAAATTAAGACCTGGCTCTATTTGTGAATGTAGGTCAGACAAGGCTGTAGTATCCAGTGTTTACTGGAAACCTCTACCTGTCTAACAGGAGATTATCTTGGTGGCGTCATCACTGCTTGTTGGTCCAGAGGAGGGATTTCTAGCCTTGTGTGTGTTCAACTTTGCACTTATGCGAGATGACATGAAAACAGGATGATATCTGAGCAATAAGGATCTCTCATCATTACAATTATGCATTTTGGGGGGTTATTTATCCATACGTTGATTGGGAATCCCCTAGTTATTTTGGTTTTCATGTGAATTTATTTATGTTTTTTATGCTTACAAAAAACCCATGCCACCACAAATTGTAAAATAGTGAGTTCTTTGTGTAATAATTTTCCACTTAGAAGCAGAAAAGCTCATAAATGATGTAACATTTTAAAGCAAAAGCGTCATGTCTTGGCCACCCCCTCTGTGCAGGATGAAATGGTCCAGCCCTGATTTGCATAAGTTGTCTGCGGGTTGCTGCACGACCAGCAGGGGTGGGTTAGGGGAAGGAGTGTGTGTGGACGACACACCACACACATGAGTAAAGAGGTGGACAGAGGAGCTGTGTGTGGAGAGCGCTGAGAGTCTCGTTGTGATCCAGACAGAGTTATGTACTGTGCTCATCCTGCCTCTGGGACAGGCAACAACTCACTGATGTACTGCTACAACATGAAGCCAGTGAGTATCTTCATATTTATCCACCATAAATTAGGTTGGGCATGGTTTGTTTGTCTGTTTGCTGCATTCTTAGCTGTTCTGTTAGTTCGTTTCTGGAGTTTCACATCAAGGATCAACATCAGATTTGAATGCATTTGCAGTGGAAACTTGAATAAAAATTTACGCCAATTGAAAGTGGTTGGAGGAATGTCAGATTTTTGAGAATGTTCTCTTCTTTAAACAGGATATTTGATAATGAGTGGTGTGTGTTTTGAGGTACAGAGGGAGAAAGCTTTGTCTTTCAGATGAGTCAGAGCTGTACTAAGATGTGAACTTGCTTTAAAGTTATCATAAAGTTGCAACATTAGGAATTAAATTTTCTTGAACTCTTTCGGCTCCAGAGTAATCCTGTAGAGATGCACCAGTCAGGTTTCTCTTTGCTGAAAATGAAATTCCAGTTTTAACTGATTCAGATTATTTTCCTTCTCAGGATTAAAATAGAAAACAGGTTTCATAATGGAGATGTCAGCTTTGAATCCACCAGAAAATGACAATAAAATTATCTCAATTTATGCATCAAAACCTCTTTCTGATTTTTACCAAACTACAAAAGAAGTGCAACATTGGGTGATATGACTCTTAATTTTTTTTTTTACTTTGATGCATTTAATGATCAAAAAATCACAGATCAAATCAGAAAAAACAGAACACAATCTGTTCGACATGCAATAACTTTAAATTCACTTTTACTTCTTGTTCTAGGCTGACAAAAAGGCTTGTTTTTAAAATGCTTCAGTGAGACTTCCTGTTTGCTCTGTGCAATCCAGTCAAGCCTGGCAGCAGAAAAACATCTTGACATGAAGCAGATTGCCTCTATTTCTATTTGATTTAACCCCGCTACGTTGGAGCAGTCCCTGCACCGCTGCAACCATTATCAAAGGCAGCTTTGATCTCGGAGAGACTAACCACATCCAGACATCGTGGATCACAGAGGCAGAAAATTGGTTGCATGTGGCCGGAGTTGGCCACGGTGGAGCGAGGCATGGGCCTTGAATAGCAAGTTGATGTTTCACTTATCTCTCATCTTGATGCTCTGTGTGTGTGTGTGTGTGTACAACGCTGCTCTTCTATATACATATCCCTGCCTTAAAAAGCTTTCAGTTAATAGAAAATAATGATTTATTGCTTTTGAATTTCTTCTTGAACTGCAGGAGTTAAAAAAAAGAAGAAAAAAGTGCATTATCATTTTGTGATCTGATGATTGATGGCTCCTAAATCAATGCTATGCTAAAAGAGGGTGTCGTGGCGATGGCCCCTCTCCATCGGGGGCCAGAGAGGGCGTGCTGGGGCGGGGGTGTGACCATTATTAACGGGTCGCCTGCTATGCTGATGGTAAGGAGGACAATTGGCTTTATCCTCTGCCATATGCTGCCCTGTGGCGGCTCAGACGGGCCGAGTGTCGACAGGGGCTCTTCTGTTTGGCCAAGCCCACAATCACCATGGGACTCTTGCCAGCCAGGGTCACGGCTCTGTGCGTGCACACGCGCGTGTGTGTGTGTGGTTTGCCTAAATGTGCGAGTCTTGCACAAGCGTACTCAAGAGAGTCTCTAATAGCCTGCTTTACAGAACTTGTCGTCCGGGTAACTGACACCCCATTGATGCAGCGCAGGGAGGTTTATTTTCATTTCCTGGGGCACATCAAAGCGACGGAGGGAAGTGCAGGTGCAGCTCGAGCCTCTTGGTGGTTTTGGGCAAGGCGAGCGCCTCTCTGTGGGTCTCTGTGTCTGCGTGAGGGCAGGGCATGCTTTAATCTGAAATTTATTTGCCTTTCAGAATATTTGTTTTCCATGTTGTGTTATCTTGAGCACAAATTATCAATCAATCAGTCAGTCAAAGCGCTTTACATTATGATAACACAAAAACAAAAAGTCGCTGAAGTAGAAGTGCACCGATTGGAGTTTTCTGGTCAATCATCGATTAACAATTTTTAAAATGCTTGATCTGCCGATTCCGATTTTGGCTGATATAATTTTTTTTGTCTAAAATATCACTAAATAAAAGTTGCTGAGTTGGTAACAGTGGGATGACGATTGTTAGCTGCAAATGTGCAGACATGACCTGGTGAGCCAGTCTGTCAGTCAAACCTCTCTCTCTGCAGAGCAGAAGAGGACAGCGGCAGATTTTTAGACATTTGCTGAGGTAAATAAGATTGGCTTCACATGTAGGTATAGGCCGATCACCGATCTCCCAGAATTAGGGAAATCAGTGCAAACCAACAAAGAACACACAGTCAACAAGCATTAGATATTATCAAGTGCCATTGTTACACATCAAACTGTTGATTATTGTTTCATTTAATGTCTCCAAACCAACTCTACGCAGGAGGGTTTTAGTCTAAATTTAAAGGAATCATGACAAATTGAAATTCAGTTTTATGTTTTTGGAGATCTGAGTCCCAGCCGGACCTGATCATGATTAGCGCAGGGATTTCTCCTGGTGAACGGTTCCCAAATCCGGATGAGGAGGTGCATGGATCTGCAGATTATGGATTACCACGATGGCTCCAAGTGTGCATCTGCACTCTGTTTTGTTTTCATTGCATTATTACTTCAGATTGCTCCCATGCAAGCTACAAATTCACTGTGATTAAACCGAAAACTCACTGTCTGACAACTGTAAAGGAGAAATCTGAGAATACATGAAAAACCAAACTGCCATTTTGAATACTTTGGGACTCCAGAGAACTAGAGTCAGAGCTTTATCCACAAATGTAGAAAACATGTAGGTGACCCTGAATGAGAGCTGATCCAAATGAGGCCAGAATAGCATTTTTTTTATTATTATTATTTAACCAGGTACATTAAATAAATGTTTTCATAAACGACCTGTTCAGAAAACATTAAAGCATCATATAACTTAAAAACAAACAGCAGAAAACAGAAGAATATCATAAGACAGACAAAAAAAACTGCAGCCATATTCATCTGCAGACCTTGTGCTCACTTTTAGTTTGCTTTTTTGTGATGCTGTTGTGATTTGGTTCTATAGATTTAATTAAATTGCTAATTAATAAAAAGTAAGCATCCTGGAAACTCACCTGGGGAGGAAAATGTCTGGATATCTGTGACACTGAGATCAAGTGGATTTTAGTTATGCATAATGATCCAAAGCACACCTGCAAATCCACCTCAAAAATAATCCAAACTAAAATCTGACTAAGATGATGTGGCATGACTTTAAACATGTAAATGTGAGAGAAAAAAAAAATATATATATATAAGACATTTTTTCTGTATTAATGTCTTAACTTTTGCTCCTGTCCACATGCTAACTGGAATTAGCTTTACAGCCCAGCTTCCTGCACCAGAAAGTAGGAAACGTATCAGTTTGTAAGGTGGTTTTAATTGTTTTTCAGGTTTATGGGCAGCCTCCCAGCTCTGATGGCAACTCAACTTCACACTCATCAAGCAAAGTCCCCAGCAATGTGTTTGCAAGCACCTTCTTTGGTGAGTTCAAGCCCAGCAAAACCTCAAAACACTCATTATCCAACAATAACAATCAAATGTTTCTTGAAGGTATCATGCTTCTTGTAGCTTTTATAGCAGGTTATAACATATGATCACCATGTGATCCTCTTGTCCAACCTCCTTGTTTACTTTTATATAGAATTAGATATAAAATGATGAGAAAATTAGGCAAATTTGCCACAATGGATGCAAGAAAAATATGAGGAAAGTGATAAATTGGTGATTAGATATTAAAAACTAATCAGTAAATTATACTTTATTGGTAGAACACTATTTCAAAAACAAGAAATCTTGCAAAGTATTTTTGTCTCGTCTAGTAAAAATATCATAATACACTTGAAATAAGACAGAACTAACTTACAAATATTTTTTCAGCAATATATAAGAGCTTGTTTCAAGTCAATAAAATGCTAGTTTGATTAGCAGAGTTTTTTTTCACTTAAAACATGGGAAAAATGTCTTGTTATAAGTGAAATACCTGCCAGTTTTTATCAATATTAAAGAATTTGTAACTTTTAAAAAGCATCAATATATTGCTGAGAATTTACTTTTAAGTACAAGTGTATTAAGATATTTGGTGAGATCTCGTGTTTTTGCAATGTCTGAGACAAAGTGTGGAAAAATGATGAAAAAGAAGCTGACACACACAAAAAGCATGATTAAAAAAAAGACCAACTAAAGAAAAAAGAACAAAAACGGGGATCAAATAAAATAATCTGTGAACTGGTGAACAACGAAAATAGAAAACAAACACTTAAAGCCTAATAGTAAGGGAAGATTTAAATGTTTGTGACAAAATGTAAACTACAATCAGGTCAGAATATAAAACTGGTTAAAATTGTTAAATACATAAAACACAAACAGAAAATTAAAACAACACAATTAAATGACTTTAATTATTACACTGCACTGTATGAGTATGTTTTCCTTTGTTGCTATTAATATCATAGACCATGAATACATTATTCACCCCAGTGTAAAAGAGATATATGAAATGAGCAGCATAGCAACCAAACATGTTCTGTACTGTTTAATTGAGACAGTAAAACTTAGTTATTGCATGTAATTTCTCTGCACCGGGGTCCAGTCTTCTGCTTTATAACTTGACAGTTCAAGACACCTCAGCAGTTCAGGAGAATAAAACATGATTCTTTATTTTAGAGGGGATGAGCAATTCTCCGGACATCTGGAGCGCCGTAAACGGGCTGAACCAGCAGGGCTATGAAGGTGCGCTGGGGGCCTCGGCGGGCCACCAAACACAGCTGGGGAGCTACAACAGCCTGCAGCCGACCCACGGTAACCTGGTGAGTTTTCCTTCATCAGCCCTGGTGAATGTTGATACAAAAACTCCTGTTTTTTAAAAACGCGTTTGCTTTCTGCTCAGGATTTCTCTCCTCATTCGGTGCTGGCGGCTGAAATGAACAGAGGTTTACCGCCGATGTCCACCTTTCACCGCAACAACACGGTGTCCCGCTCTCCCTCTGACAGCCACTCCGAGAATCCAGCAGGTGAGGAAAATAAAAAAACTAAGAGCTTAATTTTTACTCTTTGTTTACTCATGGTGCAAAAAGAAACAAAAGAAAAACAAATATTTTCTTAGTGTAAATGTCTTAGTACACTTGAAATAAGAAAAACTTAACTTACAACTTTAGAAGTTTTTGACTGGAAAAACTATATATCACGCGTGCACACAAGATATTGACCCTTTGCAACTACGTCACGTACAGTCATTTGAGGCGACGTGATGTACGTGGGAAGTGAGAATTGGGAGTGACTGAAGTTATTTTCCAAAGTTGTTTCTGCCAGTTTATTCATGGCTTCTACTTGTTCGAGTAATACACCTGGTTGGGGCTCATAGACGGCCGGTATTTACAACAGTTTTTAAACAGCTAGCTTAGAAACCGACCCGTATCTCCTCCCTCCTGACTTGTTGATCAAATCACCGACTTTCTCTGAATTCACACCACATGATTTATCACTACGTCATAAACGGCGTTTCCTTTTACACTGGAGCAGCATTAAAATCGTACAAAAGCCGAGACATTTTAACCACTTTTTCCCATACATGTTCGGCTACATGACAGTGCGACATTGTTTCCATGGTTACCAATGGTCAGACGCCTACCTTCTCCATAATGCGATGTTTGATATCTTTCCAATCACCCTTATTCATAAAGTATATGGACGTTAGTCTTCTTACCTTAGTTGTAAAACGTGTTCGCTACAGATCCGCCATTACACCGAGGGTTGACCGTCACTGTGATTAACTTGCTGCTCTCCAGTCTACCATCTCTTCTCACTAAAAGTTACACAGTAAAGAGACACATTTGGTTTCTATCATTCTCTGCTTGTGCAGCCGACCGCCCGGCACCCTACTGCCATTTTTAAAGTGAAATCACCTTAATAAAGCGACATTAGATTAGCAACAGGAGCGCATTGGTTGATTTTCACGTCCGACATGGCGGAGCGGCGGAGAGAGTGACGTCACGTGCAAAGGGTCAAGGGCCAATTATTGACTCAATTTCACTCAATTTGAGTTTTTTAAAAAAAATTATTTATTTTTTTTTACCTCAAACATGGGGAAAATATTTTGTTATAATTGAAAAATCTGCTAGTTTTTGTAAAGTGCAAGTTTTAATGGTTTTTTATATTGGTGGAATTTCTAATAGTTCTTATTTATTGTTTGGCCTCATTTTCAAAAATGGAAACGAGTGATTTTTGATTATTGTAACGGCATCTGTGAATATGCCATTTGCCTAGGTTGTCATTCCTAGCTAAATAATAGAACTTCGATAAAAATCTAAATCAAAATGCAAATAATTTTCCAGAATTGAGTAGAGAAGAAACCAAAATAAATTTAAAAAATATTTTCTGGGGTTTTTTTTCACAGAAAGAGCAAATCATATTTATATCCTTGTTAAAATGTTGTAGAAAGATTTTGGATAAGAAGAACCTGTGAATAATTTTAAATGATACTACTTTTTACTTTATTAATTATTATGTATCTGGTTGGTGAAGTCCAAATCTTCTTCCTGTAAAGGTTTAAACTACAGTACAGTAGCTAAAATGACTGATTCTTATGTTTGAAAAAGATTGTTTTATTTTGCGTGTATATGTGTATTTTCTTTGCTTTGTTTTTTTTAATTGACTTGTTTGAAGTAAAGAAAGCATCATATTTGTATATATTCACATAATGTCACTATAAATGTGTTTGTTACGTCTCAGGAAGCCAAGTGAATTTGTCAGGAGCGTCACAGACAGGCGATACGCTGGGAAAAGCTTTGGCCTCTGTAAGTATGAACCACCTCACTCTCATTAAAGCTACTTATCTGTGCTCTGTAATATTCAAACGGGTCAGGTCAGAGCATAAAACCAAACCTTGGGGTCCCACACCTATGATTCATAACTTCCTGTGGGGCGACAGAAGAGCACCACACATTAAAGCAGGGTTACAGTCGTGTAGCGGGACGTTTTATTGGCTGCAGTGCAGTAAAATGACAGGAATGGATGAGTTTAGTTCAGGTTACGAGGAAGCTCCAGGGATTGTGGCAGCAGCTGTTAAAGCTTACACAGAAATGACAAGTTGTGCTTTTAAAATGATCCATGATCTGGTTCCTCTGCTGCTCCTTCTCTCTGTCAGATTTATTCCCCCGATCACACGAGCAGCAGCTTCCCCTCCAGCTCCTCTACACCAGTGAGATCTCCTTCCCCGCTCCCAAACGCAGCTGAATCTACAGGTAGGAAAGCAAAATAATCATTATTTATTAGTTTTACATTTTCATAGAGGAATGTCATAATTTTTCTTATGGTTTTCTTTCGTTTTAGGGAACAACTTGTGGCCCCGCAGTTCAGTTCAGCCACCGGTGTCACCGCATTTTGAATCCTCACTCATATCATTGGTAAAGATCTGGATCCTTTTTTATTAAATCTCTGTGTCACATTGAACATTTTACAAAGTATTTTTGGTCTTGTGCAAATATCTTAGTACATGTGAAATAATACAAACCCTACTTATGAGATATAAGAGCTTGTTCTAAGTCAATAATTCTTGAATATTGATAAAAAGTTACTAGTTACATCAGCAAGTTATTGTAACAAACTGTTTATTTTCTCTTTTTAAAAAAAGGAATCTAATTGTTCATTTGCACCTTATATGCAATTATAATAATGTATAAAAAGGCTTAAGTGGTTAAATAAAAAATCTACAGAATGTGAAATTTAGTAGAATAGACAATACTAAAATAAATATTACATTTGGCAAAAAAAGATAAAAACTGTATTTCCCAAAACATGAAAAATAAATTTGATGTCTGGAGCATAAAATACAAATGAAGAGCCCACCTGCACTGCACCTCGTTGAAAACCTCCTGGTTATTCCACCAAATATTGATTCCTGAACTCTTCCTGAGCATCCAGGGGACATGGGGAAATTTTTTACTTTTGCGTTACCACTGCAAAACTTTATTGTAAATTGTAAATTTACAAAAATATGTAAAATATGTAACTTTTTGCTTGTTATTTCAGAGACATGTTGTCAGTAGTTCATAGAACAAAACAACAATGTTCATTTTAACATATACCTATAAAGAGTAAAACTGATAATTTTAAGTAGTCTCAAAGTCTTAATTTTTTCCAGAGCTGTATATTAAACTAAAGGTTTGCGTGTGTGTTGATGGTTTTAGTCTCAGGTGGAGGACCGCCTGGACAGATTGGACGACGTCATCCACGTTCTGAGGAACCACGCCGTGGGCCCCACTTCCTGTCTGCCCAGCGACCTCCACGGCTTACTGGGCCAGTCCCACCACAGCCACCCAGCCAGCACCGCACCGCTCACCTGTCACACTCCAGCAATGGTTAACAAACATTACTTCAAAGTATCAAAATGGTGTAAAACTTTTGTTTTGTGTGCAATTCTGCATTGTTCAGTCCATCCTCTTTCTGCAGATGATGGGATTTTACTCCAGCTGGAATGAAAGTCTGCCATGTTCACAGGGGAAAGGATATTTAATCTAATCCTTTGGGGGAGGGCATATTAAATTCTCCCACTATCCTTTTTTTTAATGATGTGTCAGATAGAAGTGGATCATCCTGAAGAGAATTGGGGGGAATTTAAATGGTGTAAAGTAGTTTTAGGAGAAGGATTATGCTTGTCTGGAATTGAATTATTTGTGGAGTAGGAGGAATCTATTTGGGCTTTTAGGTAACACTTTATTTGAAGGGGTGAGCATCAGACTGACATGACATGAAGGAGTCATCATGAGCGTCTACAACTGTTGTCATGAAGTGTCATTCAGTAAATAAGAACACTTTTAATGCAAAGTTGCACTAAAACCTGCATTAATAATCCATTAAAAGTGTAAACCTTGCTTTATTCAGTCAATAATCACATTATAAAAGCAAATTTCCATTAAAACTTGCATTAAAATAGTCAACTTTGCATTATTTGATAAATAATGACATTTTTAATGCAAAGTTTGATTAAAATTTGCAGTAAAAGTCAATTAAAATTATAAACTTTCCATTTTCCAGTCAATGACATTTTAATGCAAATTATATTAAAACTTGCATTAAAAGTCTATTAAAAGAGCAAGCCTTGCATTATTCAGTCAATAATGAAACTTTTAAAGAAATTTCCATTATAAATCTTGCGTTTAAAGCCCATTAAAAATGTAAACATTGCATTATTTGGTCAACAATGACACCATAAAATCTAATTTTCTTTAAAAATGGCAATAAAAGTCCATTTAAAGTTTAAACTTTGCAGTCAATAATGACATTAACACGGAGAAGCAGCACTCAGCTCGACTAAAAACCCACCTGTTTAGAGTTGTATTTGAAAAATAATCAATCATTTAACGATGGCATTTGACATAATGTAATGTTTTGATTGTTGATTCTATGTTGCACTACTTTGTGTTTTTGTGTTTTCTATGACGTAAAGCACTTTGAAATGCCTTGTTGCTGAAATGTGATATAGAAATAAAATTTAATTGATTGATTGATTGATAAATTCACGGCCACATAACGCTGTGGCAAAAAGTTTCATTTTGGTTTCATCTGACCTGATCACATCCCAAAAATCATTTATTTCCTTCCTCTTCCCAACAACACACTACTTTTTCACTAGATAAACACACAATCTTACTAAGTATTTTTGTTCTAGTTTCTAGTACAAATATTCTTAGTGTACTTGGAAAAAGTCAAAACTAACTTATAAGTAACTTTTCAGCAAGAAATAGGAGCTTGTTTTTAAGTATATCATCATTTTAGGAAACTAAACATTTTCCATATCATAAGGGGAAAATGTCTTGTTTTACTGACAGATTATTTCACTTATAACTAGTCATTTGTATTTATATTAAGGAATTATTGACTTAAAACAAACTCATATATCATGCATAAAAGTTACTTGCAAGTTAGTTTTGTATTATTTCATGCATAGTAAGATATTTGCACTAAAAAGTACTTGGTATAATTTAGTGTTTTTGCAGTGTTGGTCTGTCAAATAAAACTGTAAAAAAATACCCTGTAGCTTGTACTTCTAACATGACAAAATGTGAAAAAGTTCAATGCAACAAAGTGTTTGTGTCCCAAGAGAAACACTGTTGAAGTGCATCATTTGCAGAGGGAATTTGACTCATGTTTGACTCGTCTTGCTCTTTGTGACTCCTAAAGGTCGAAGGTGTCTCCATGAACAACAATCACTCAGCCTTCCAGAGCCGAACACAAAATGGCCACCCATATCCGCCCAGACAGAGGAACACATTCCTACAAGGTGCAGGAGGAGGAGGTAGTTATTCCCCCTCTCTTACCAGCTTTTTTTCTGATTTTTTTTTGATTGTCTTATTGCAATATATGTTTTATTTTGCACAGGCGGTGGCTTGAGTGTTCAGAGTAACCTGGAGTTAAAGATGGAAAGCAGGGAAGGGGAGGAGATGATGCACACCAACCACGACCACGGCTCAGACAGCCCGAGATCAGACGAGGAGAGTGAACACAAAACACACGGAGAGAACAGCACGCAGAACAGGTAACAACAAAAAATTAAATACATTTATTATCATACATTAAAAACAATGATCCCATCTATTATATTTGCACTGGCTAATTAAAAAAAACCAGTTAGACCACCTGCTGGAGGGCAGGAGAGTATAAACTTTTTGTCATGAACTACAAAAACGAAAAATCTTGCCAAGTAATTTTCATAGTTACTAATTGAAATAAGACAAAACTAACTTATAAGTCACTTTTCAGTAAGATATAGGAGCTTGTTTTAAGTATATAATTCCATTAATATTGATGAAAAAGTACTAGTTAACTAAGAAACGACGATAAACTTAAAAAGTAAAGTGTAACAGTCAGGATTATCAGGAGTACCAAGACCTAAGTCTTCCAATATTTTTTTCTCCACCTAAATAAATAAACTCAAAGTCAAGATTAGATTTTTTAAAAATAAAATCTCCAGTTTGAGATGATGCTGCTGCAATAAGAGATTAGTTAATTTTAAAGGTTTTTACAGGTGTTATACTTTATAAGAGGTGCAGGCAAATTCAGTTTTTTTCAATTTTCATGTTAAATACAAAAATGACAGAAGTTCTCTTTCTTAAACTGGAAACACAGCAATATTCTTTTATTATTCACATCAAACAACTGGTTTAGTCTCATTTTGATTACCTGCTTTTCAAGCAGAATAGACAATAATAAATAACAAACATTCAAATGATATTTTAAATAGATGTTTAGTGGTTGTTGAATTAGCATAAGCTTTTTAAAATTTATTTCATCCAACCAAATAAAACCATGTTATGAAAGTCACCAGAAGAGGGCAGAGAAACCCAAATAACTGAACACTGTCCTCTCTCTTCACCTTCTCTTAAGTTTATATTTTTGTTTAACTTGCAAACATTTCCCTTCTCACATGCTTTCCGTATGTCTTTCGTTGCAGCATCCACGAGGACGAGGACCTGAGCCCAGAGCAGAAGGCCGAGCGCGAGCGAGAGCGGAGGATGGCCAACAACGCTAGAGAGCGTCTGCGTGTGCGGGACATCAACGAGGCCTTCAAGGAGCTGGGCCACATGTGTCAGCTGCACCTGAACAGCGAGAAGCCGCAGACCAAACTGCTGGTTCTGCACCAGGCCGTGGCCGTGATCCTTAGTCTGGAGCAGCAGGTCAGAGGTCAGTGCAACAGTGGAGCAAGAATGTGCTGTAAATGATTGGGGGTGTCTGAAAGACCAGACAGAAATGGTCTTAAAGCCTACATAAAATATATTTTAAAATATATTACTTCATTTTTTTTTATTATAACAATGACATTGAATTAAATCTTTATGCAGTTGGAAAAAGGTGGTTTACAGATATAGTAACGCACTTGATTAATTTTATTAAGATTCCTGAAATTATTTTTAAGCATTATTTTATAAGTGCAATATCACGGCTTCTTTTTAAAGAACTATTTTTATACACGGTGTATAGTTTTTAGTTACTTTACATTTTAGATTGATTTTCATTGTTAGTTGTAAATTGTAATTTGCTGTTTTGCCCTTTGCTGCTGTGATGCTTGTATTTCCCCTTGGCTATCATGTATTGCGCTCTATCTATATACCTACCTATCTAGCTAGCTACATAGCTATCAAGCTATCTGCCTAGCTACCTAGTTAGCTAGATATTTATCAATCTAGCTATCAATCTATCTAGTGATCAAGCTAACTACATAACTTGATCGCTATCTATCTATCTAGCTACGTAGCTAGCCAGTTAAGTAGCCAGCTAGATGTCTGTCTGTCTAGAGTTCAATTGGACTTTTTGACTTTGATAACTTTTGACAACTTTAGGTTCTAAACTGTGAAACCTGAGTTCAATATCTCCATTTTTTACATTTACTGTTTTTGTAACCATTAAAATTTTCCGTTCTGCAGAGAGAAACCTGAACCCAAAGGCTGCATGTCTGCGGAGAAGAGAAGAAGAGAAGGCGTCCAGCATCATGTCGGATCCACAGTCTGTACATCTCGCTTTCCATCCGAGCCTGACGGACCCGTCGAACCCCATGGGTCACCTCTGAGCACCTGTTACAGACAACTCAAAGTCTCACTTAAAGCATTTCATTCATTTACATCAACGATCAGTTCAAATCAATGTACAAACTGATAACAACGGCTTTCAAAAGGGTTCCTACCCTTTGAACGTTTTTCACATTTTGTCACATTACATCCACAGGCTGCAACGTGTTTTGTTGAAGTTTTATCATAGCTGTGATTTGGAGGGAAGATAACATAGTTTTAAATATTTTATACAGGTAAAAATTTGTATTCATCCCCTGTTGGTCAATAAAATTGAGGTTTAGCTGTACATCTTTTGGGCATAACAAAAGACTAAAATTTCTGCCCATTCTTCTTTGCAAAATAGTTCAAGGAAATTGGGGCGTTTCTAAAAGCATACCAGACTTTTCAAATTATTGTTTGTAAAAAATAATATAATCCACTACTTGTGTTGCTCGATATGAAGAAAATCCCAATTAACAAGGTTAATGTTTGTTACTGTAACATGACAAAATGTAGAGGAGTTTCAGGAAGGATGATCATTTTTGCAAGGCACTGTACATGCATGATATTTGATTAACAGCCAACACTTTGTGATAAACTTTCACAATATGATTAAATGATTTGTAATTCCTGTGTTTTGGACGAATCAGTTCAAATTCGTCCAGAGTGGCTCCCTGATCAGAAAGTGTGATGCAATCGAACAATCATTTCTTCTCTTCCCAGACGGACTTTTATAACCTTGTGCCTAAACATGACTTGTATCAGACAAATGCATTGTAAGCTGCAGGTGTTTTGTACATATTTTTGTAGTTTTATTGCTAATATTTGTGTTGCAGTACATCAGAATGGACTGAAGAGTTTCGTTGTGCAGTCTAAAATTGGCAAACAGGTTTGTTAGTCATATTTTCACAAAGCTCAGTGGGCAGACTCTGTCACGTTTTGTTTTTAGGCAACATATTTAATTTTTCCTGTGGGCTCTGTGTGAATGAGTATGTGTGTGTAAATACTGCAGGGGTTTGAACATTCTGTGAATGAACAGATCTCCAGGAATGTTCTTTTTAATCTCACATGAACATTAAACCTGGTCTGTAATCGTGTTTTTATATTTCTTTAATGCACTGCTACAAGGATTTTACTTTCTGTATCTCCGGTGGACATAATTCCCCTTCTTGTAATTATTGCTCTTCAGATGTAGTCAAACAAACCCTATGCATGTTTAAGTTTTGAACTTAAAACACACATTTTTAAGTTATAAGTTATCTTTTATACAAATATTGTGAACTTTATCATGTCTTGATGTGCTTTTAATTATTATTTTAATCATGAAGCCTGTTTTTTTTGTGCAGTTTATTAGCTGTACCTAAATTTAAAGCTCTGAGCAATACAGTGTTAAAAACAAACTATGTTCACTCACTGCATTGTTGAACATAAAGAAACACCAAAATAATTTTAAACACTTATAACATGTGCAGTATGTGTACAGACTGAGTTCCAGGCAAGTGTTGATATGAAAATGTAGCAATAAATGTCCTTCTAAAAATGCTTTTCCTCTCTTGTGTTCCTGTATTTTAAAGTTTGAACACATAATAAAGTCATCTGCATAGAGTATAATATAAAGTTACTTAGAATCCATAAAGTCATTTTCAAAACAGAAATGTTGTGAAGGAATTTACTCAACACACATTTTGCAAAGAAAAATGTTTTATTCAAAGCTTGATTTGAATATTTTTATCAACCCCAGAAGCTTGACGAAGATAAACGTAAAGAAATTAGACAGAACATAAAGTGATTAGTGATGCTAATAAATAATTCTTTATGAATACGTTATATGTGGAGAGTCTCTTTTACTATAACAATAACTGATGCTAATTAGAAATAACAGCTCATATATTAAACAGTTATGTGTTGATGACTTAACACAATAACAGTAATTTCAACAAATTTGCTTACAATAATAATAATGCAAAAATATGTTATTATTTGAAATATGCGAATTAATAAGTCAATTTCTTATTATTATTCCTCATTACTGTTGTTTTTATGTACATTTTTGTCTGTATTTGCCATGTCAAAAATAAAGCTTCATCATTGATCATGGAGTGGAACATTAAGTAGGTAAAACAACAAAATTCAACAATAAATTCACAAGGTAACAGGAAAGCATGCTGTATGGAAGAGGATTAAGGCTGAAGACTGAAAAAAAAAGAATTCTGACTTTAATCTCAGAATTCTTAGAAAATTTCTGAGATTAAAGTCGAAATTCTTACTTTTTTCTCTGAACTGTGAGGAAAAATTATGAGATTATAGTCAGAATTCTGAGACTGAATTCTTTTTTTCCGCCCAGTGGCCCTAATCCTCTTCCGTAGATGCGAACAAAATGCACGAGGGATGTTGGGTTTTTCAAAATAAAGCAAGACGGGAAAAAGTCATGTCAACATCTGGAGAAAACATAATTGGGAGGAAATCCAGAACAACAACTGCCAAAAAAAAAAACAACAAGTTAACTAAGAAAGAGAATAATAAGAAAAGTATTGAATATTAATCCGGAAATAATCCTCTTTTTTTTCTTTATAACTATTACAAACCTTCAGTGCTGTTTTCACCATGATGTCAGTGTATTCATGCGGACAGCTGCCGCTCACTCTGCAGGTTTCTGCGGCGTTTGTACGTCAGCCCGCCCGAGCAGCAGCGGTCATATGATGAGGAACAGCGCGGAGTGACCGCCTCTCTGAGCGGGACTCCGGGATCCAGTCCGGGACGGAGGCAGAGCAGCAGGATCGCTTCGAGGAGGAGGAGGAGGATGAGGAAGACCTACCGCTCCTAAAACCGGACACACACACACACACGGTAAGTTTCTGATCGACTTTAAGATCTCACACTATTTTTATTCCGTTACTTTAGTCAGTAGCTCCTTTAAGTTAAAGTTTGACGTCTGAAAGTTTAGACTGCGCAGAACCAGAACCTCACGCCTTAAGGATTATTTCCTTTCACATGCTCCCTGTTGCCAAAATGTCCACCGCCAAGAAAAATAATGTGAAAAAAGACTTAAATTTACGATTCAAATATCATTTTTTCACCAGTGGATCATCAAACTACTTTAAGATGTCAGTTTGAAGGCTTTAAATAATCATGTTATTACAGAGATTCCCTTGAGTGCTGTTAGTTCACAAATTTTATATCAGTTTAAGAGGTCAGACTGACTGTTTTCCAAGTTATTGAATTGATGTTATGAGTATAGATTGAATATTTAACCTTACAGAGATCAAAATCTGTTTTATTTCTCTTAATCCGATCATTTTTAGTCTGCAAATGTGTATTTTAATACTATTTTTTGAGTTTATTAACAATAAGAAATTCTCTAGTCAGTGTGTTTTGGGTGAAGTAGTTAAAGGAGAAAAAGAGAAAACTGAACTGGTTAAAATCATAATGTCCAGGTCAGACGCAAAAGAAACAAAACTTGGTGTCGTGAAAAAATATTATCAGTTCGTCTTTATTTATAAGCAAGGAAACTTGGATGACCTTATGATCAAATACTCAATCTATGCACTGAAAGCATCTCAAAGTTGACAATTCAGTTCAAAAATATTTTATTCATCCTAAAGAAAAATGACACCAATCTTTTCCCCTCCAGACAGTCGCTTCACATCGCATGATTTTAATCCTTTTATATGTCTTTTGTTACCTAATACAAACACAGATGTGTTTTGAGAAGCTCAGCAACACAAAACAATAAAATAACAAAAATAAGGTTAAGCCAGGCAACAAAACCTCAGTTTACAATCAACTGTTACTTCTTATCATCGCTTGGTTTTTGAGATCATAACTATTATTTTCATCTGCAGAGAACTAATGATGGATGTAAAATCAAGCCTAAACAAAACGTTTTCCAGGTTTCCACATTAAATTCCAAGGGAGCAAATAACCATTTTACCTCAAGACTGTAGATGAAGCTACATTTTAAATCTGTGTGTGATATTTTTTGGTGTTACTTTCACTAAACTAACTAAAGAAGTTGATGCTTTGTCTGCATCATAGTTTTTATCTTTCAGTGCTATTCTACATAGCTAATAGACATCATTTCCTGTGATGTATGCTTCACTTCCTGTGTGGAAAATAATCCTCTGTGCTGTTTTCAGTGACTTTAGAGTTTTATTTCTCGTGTATTTAGCTCATTTAGCTGTTTTTCCTGTTAGCTTTCATCGTCCCCAGTAACCCTTATTATGCCTTCAGATGGACGTTTCACCACCTCTATGTCTCTTTCCACTCAGGTCAACGTCCTGGACTGCAAATGCAAAATGTACTCACACTCCATTTTGTCACTTTAAAACCTCAAAGTTTCATTGGTAAACACTAAGTAGTTTATAATTGTAAGAACGGTGATAGAGGGTTTAAAAATACTTAAGAAAAACAAAAAAGAAAATGAGGTTGCCTTTTTTTTCTAGCCCCTTTTTACTCTGATATCTCTAAATAAAATCAGAAATAACTAGTGGCCAATTTGAGTAAATATCCTCAAAAAAGGCAGTGTACTGAAAGAACAACATATTCAAAGCAGTAATAAAGTCAAAACTGTCCCACAAAATATATATGTTTTGCATTTACAATAAAAATAATATTCTTTGTATGTAAATCTGTTTTTACCCAGATCTCATTTATTATCAGTGCAATAGCCATTTTTAACCAAACTAAATGACAACATCTACCTTCGGCATGCAAAGTTTTTATCTAGGCACAAATTGTTGATATTATGATTGTATGAATGTGTTTTATTTTATGATTAGAGGGCAGAAAGAAAATTTCCACCTTGGTGGACATTAAAGTTTTAACTGAGCTTAACTTAACATGCCTTATCTAATCTTAGATAAGTTATACATGACATATCTTAACTTATCATAATTTAAGTCAAATTATCTAATCTTAATTTATCTAACATTAATATACATAACATATGTTATCTTAACTTTATTTATCTTATCCTAATTTAACTTAACTAAACTTATCTAATCTTAATTTAACTTAACATACATTATTATCTGATCTTAACATGCATAACATATCTTATCTTAATTTATCTAAGCTTAGCATAACTGAACATACCTTATTGAATCTTAACATACATATATAATCTTATATTAACTTAACTTTTATTTGATTTTATCTTAACTCATATAAATTTGGCAATGTGTCTTGTTTATTTTAGGATTTTCTCTAACTAGTTGCCAAGGAGAATTTTATCTTAATGTAGTTTTTCCACTTAATTTTCCTCCTTTAAGCTGCTTTTAGATTTTCCTTTAGGCTTGGATTGTGCAGAATGAGGCTCTTGAGACGATCCAATATTGTTTGCAGCACAAAGCCTCGTCTGTTCGAGTGTTTCTGCCTCATAGTGGCGCATTTGTGGACAAACATACTCCCGAAGCGTTATCCCATGAAGTGGGTGACGACACCCGTCGCAGTCGTCATGTAGCCGGTTCATCTGGAGCTGTACAATAGTTGCCCTGTCATTAGCGCACACAGAAGGGGGCTGTTTTCATTGCGCAGCAATATTATCCTCTCAGTGCACATTCATTCTGCCGGGTGCAGCTGGACAGGAGCGCCCAGCATGTCTGCCACTGTGCACACCGGGGCTCTGTTTTGTAAACAGCTTGCTTCGCTGTATCAGCCTGATGCACCAGTTTTCAAACCGCTCTCCCGTGCAACGCCAGTCTCCGTCTAACATGCGGTGTTATTCCAGCAGGTTAGGCAGCGGCGGGATGGAGTCTCACAGACTCAGGCGGCTCCACGGAGGTCCAGATGCAGAGGGGCTACGTGCTGCAGCACCGACCTGCAGCAGCCGGCAGCCAGGAGAACCTGTTTGGAGTGAGAGTGCAGGTTCAGGGATTCAAAGGCCAGCCTTACGTGGTTCCTGAACAGTTCTGGTCAGGAGATCCACAAGGACGTGTCTGTCATAACTCACCAGGCGGGTTACAACCCCGGGGTGGTGAGAAGGTCTGTGGGATGAGACGCAGCGGAGGCCAAACTCTTCTTCTGGGTTTAATTATCAGAGTCAGTCTGAGATCCTGACGCTGTACGACCCAGAAAATAACAACCAAAGCCTCTCCAGGTTCCGACACGCATCGCTTTCATGCTGAGCCCGCCAAACCCAGGATCCCACTGCCTGCCTGAAGGCCCTGCAGACGACCCGGCAGATCTCAACCAAGACCTCACATCCTCCTCAGAGGGACACAACGCTCTGCTGTCCCCAAACGCCGTGGACACAGACTCCATCATGTCTGTCGGCAGATTAATAAGCCAGTTCAACAGCAGCCTGCAGAGGGGACGAGGTCCGAGGAACAGGCTGGACAAAGAGGCGTGCCGGCGCTCCCGCAGCGTAGACAGCAGCCGCACCTCCAGCTCCTCTTCCTCGTCGCCTTCAGCCAGCAGAGCGTCTTCCCTTCAGGGCAGCAGAGGAGAAACCCCAGCTGGGATTTATCCCCCTGGATCAGCCAGGGCGCGCCTCTTCGGAGGAGAATCCGCTCGGACAAACAGAGTCGAGGAGAGCAAGCTGAGCAAGGGACAGCAAGGGAAAGAGACGGCAGTGCTGTCCAAAGCCGCCGGACGAAAGAGACGTACAGGTAAAGAGGTTGTCAGGGAGCTACGTAGTTTCTTAGAAGTCAGTATTTATTGGGTGTATGTTCCCTAACCAGGTTACTCCTGATCTTCTGAAAGGACAGCAAGAGCTCTCAGCAGATCCGCCTGAAGAAGCAACAAAGCAAATTCTCTTCACGTGTCTGAAGAACGGGTGAGTGCAGCGCAGGTTCACTGCTCTCACAACAGATCAGAGGCTGATTTGCATTATAAAGGTGTGCAAAATGGAAATTATAGAGCTCAATTTAATTTATCATACAATTAATTGATTATTGCAGCAAGCTTAGAAGAAACCTCAACTCTTTATTTCATTTGGAGAAATGCTCTGTAACAAGAACATGCAGCTTTGAGACACGAACTCTGAGGTGGATAAAATACCCCAAGATTTTACTCAAGAAAGAGTACTTCAACATATTTTTACTCAAGTAAATGTAAAAAGGTACCCATCCAAGAAATTACTCAATTAAGAGTAAAAAAGTATTTGGTAAAAAGTCTACTGAGTAACGGATCAAATTAGCAATCATTTAATATTTAAAAATGGACATCATCTGATGGACCAAATTAAAAGTTAAGTGGAAATTTTGATGTTTTCTGGATGAAAATGGACAATAATTTGTATAAGTAACAAAAATAACAAAATCAGGCTAAATCAGTTTCTTTCAATATAAAACTTGAACAAAAACCGCAGGTGTGTGTTTGTGCCTGGTGAAGTTTTGGTTAAAACATGTTTGTTTTTCATTCACTGGGTAGAAAATCCAGAAATTTTACTCAAGAGTAGAAATACTTCATAATAAAATTACTCAAGTAAAAGTAAAAAATACAGTGTAGTAAAAATACTTGTTAAGTTAATGTAACGGAGTAAATATAACAAGTTACTACCCACTTCTGCACAAACCAGAAGCAGCGAAAAGTACAGAGCTTTGCAAATGTATTCATAGCTCTTTAATTTTTTTACATTTTACAATTATTCACTTCTTTATGTTGGACCATCATATTAAATTCCAGTAAAATATATTAAAGCTTGAAAGATGTAAGAAAGAAAACTTCCGTTGTTATTATTACTTTATAAAGGTGCAGAACCATGCCTCTAACGTACACAAAACGACAAGGTAAATGTTTTTGTTTTAAAGGTGTTGAAAAAACAAAGAGCTGGTCTGGATTATTTCTTGTGAATTTGTGCAAGATTTTTGTTGTCAAACTGGTTAAGCTTCTGTTTGCCCAAGTTTAGCTCATAAATCGAGGTTTTGAAGATAGCGACACTAAAAACTGAAACCCCAAACGTCATGTAAAAATTTATACATTCTAGTAAAAATGAAGCTTTTATGTGAAGAGGGTTAGGGCCACTAAAAAAATAATAATTTTGAGAATTAAATCAGAATTGGTTTTTCAGAGTCCCAAATAATCTTTCGTATCAAAAGACATGGAAACAGAAAGTGAATTATTTGGGGTTTTTTTGTCTATTAAATATTTATATAAGTGACATAAGTTACATAACTATAAAAAACAAGCAACAGTTTTAAAACAATTACAAAATTATGACAGTTGAAATTTCTGTCTTCAGCATCTTATGTCAAATTAGCTTTAATAATATGCAGATGTGTCTTATTTATAGGGTTAATTTTGATTCTGAATGTATCTTACACTACCGCATAATGTTTATTACTTAAATAAATTGGATCTAACTGTAATTGAATTACTGTCTGGGATTAATAACGTCTTCTAAACTGTAATTTCCATAACAAACTGGTATTTATAACGAATCAAAAGTATAAAACCTGACTATACTCCATTTAGCCTGCACTATCCACTGAAAGTCTTGCTCTCTCTCACCGTCTCACAGCAAAATACATTTACCTTTAACCCTTATCGGCTGAAAGGTGCTGCCGACAACACATTTTTACAAGCCGTAACGCTGCGATACTTTTGCGCTATCCAAATGTTTCTGAAAGGGGAGTTGTTGAGCTTTTCAGCCAATATCGGGTTATTACGGTAATTTCACTCCCACTGTTGCAGGGAGCATGTTTTACTTCGGTTTAATCTGATGAAACACTCTTTTAATAGACTGGTAAATTGTAAATAAATGCTAGATATTGAAAGTTCTAGTTGTTATGGAGAAATGGGCAAAAATATCTACTCACAGGACATTCAAATAACTTTGTACAATTAAAATAAGCCAACATTCCAGGCGGAGATTTGAAACTTAGGCCTTAAAGGGTTAAAGAAATGTTTTTTACACCTCTGTTCTTCCTCAGACTTCATTTTTAGACACCAATTTGTTACTAGAAACATAAAACCATTTACTTCATAACAACTCAATATCAGAGTTCAAAAATATTAATACTGATCCACAGATTAATTATTTTGCTTGTAAAGAAATTAGATTTTTTTTCCCCCCTATGAAAATGTGTTTTGGAAACTTTTTCCGGCATCGTTTAGTGATGATGAGTTAGTGGTTTCACAGCTACGTTCCTGCAGGAATCTGGCTGCTGTTCCAGCTGTGTGAACTCAAACTCCCAGTAGTCAGGAATGCAAAGCATGACCACGGCTTCACTGATAAAATAACTGCTTCTTCTGGAAAATATTAAACATCCACCAGTTCCTGCTTCGTACCAGGGGAGAAAAATACATTCAAGCAGAACTCCTGCTCTCCTCTGGAAGCTGGCAGCGAATTTGAAACTTTATCTTTTCAAACAAAAACTGCAACTGCAACTGCGGAGTTTCAGAACTGTGCGTCCTGTTTTTCCAGGACAGCAGATGATGACCCCGCAACCCAAAGAAAAGTCAAACTGCTGCTCGACAACATCAGCGAACTCAAGTCCAAGGCTGCGGAGAGTGTGGAGGAGGAGGAGAAAGTGAGATGTTTACCAACATGGATCTGCAGGATTTATGGAGGTGACATTGTGTTAATTAGATTTTTGTTTCTCTGCAGGCCTCTGCAACAGGAATAAAAGCGCTGCAGGAGAAACGGGCAGCTCTGGAGAAAGAAGTCGCACATCTCAAGCAAAAACTTGGCATTGAGATTAAGGTGCAGAACAATCCATCACCTCGTGTTTCTGTGGTTATGTTGTCTGTAATGCTTTGTTGTTTTTTATTGAATTTACAGAATGAAATGACTTTAGCCAAAGCTTTTGAGAAAGCGAGAACGGAGAAGAAGAAACTTCAAGAAGAGCTGAACAAAAGTCAAACGGAGCTTCGCAAACTGAGAGAGAAACTGACGGAAATCGAGGCAGAGCTTCAGTCCACCAAACAGGAGTAAGGATCCAACAAAGTTTAAAGCTTTTGTTTGCTTTTAAATCATTTCTTCAAACTTATGTTAGAATGTAGTTTCTTATATAGTAACTTCCTCCTGGTCATTAAGCCTATACTAATACTTTTGGACATTTAAATAACAGTTTGAACTGTGAAAAAAAAGAAAACTTTTCTCCTAAAATGTCAACATTTTATGGAATTTTTCCACATTTTGTCACATTACAACCACAAGCTTCAACACATTTTATTGGGTTTTTATGTGATAGGCAAACAGAAATTACTTTATGATTGTGAAGTAGACGTAGCTAGATGTTTTTATAAATACAAATCTGAATAATGTGATATGTTGATACTTTTTTTTTTGTTTTTGTATTTTTTATATTTAGATGGTTTTTTTCAGAGCGTGCAGGGCAGCCATCTTGTTTTACAGCTTCTACTTATTTGGATTTTGAATTCATAACAACTCTACAATAGCATACTAGGAACAGGCTAAGAGTTTTTATTTTATTTTTATATGAGAATAAATTCATAATATTACAGGAATACAGTTGTAATAAGAGAATAAAGTACAAATCTTAAGAAAACCTAGAGGCAATACTTAATATTTTAACACAGCATCAAATTATTATCAGTAGCAGGATTTTGAAACACTCATGAAATCGACTATTTCAAAGTAAAAACTTCAATCATGTCAGATTCTGATAACTCTAAGCTTTTTTTCCCATCATTAAAACAATTTTTTTTTGTAGTTTTAAGATTTTTTTTCCTTCTAATATTCTGACAAAAAATTTTATTTTCATAGCCTGACTCTTATACTTCATCGTACAACTCGCAGAAGGGATGATTAAAAATCAAAGCCACTTTTCAAAAACATTGTGTACAATTAATTTTTTAGAAAAGAAAGCAACTAAAAAATAAAATAAATCGATGAAAATCGAAAATCACATCTGGTATGCAACAAAATCAGAGACTCGATTTGACATTAATGAGAGAAACAACCAGGTAATTGTGGAGGAAAAACAAAAACAAGGACACAGCAAACATCTGACAAGAAAACCGGCTTGATGAGATCACATTTAACTTTTCTGGCACACATGCAGTATGCTAAATGTGGTGGAAAACTAACAAAAAACCATCTACAGGCATCACTGAACTCATCACTCCACTGCGAAACATGGCGGTGGCAGCATAATGATATGGGGATGCTTTATTTCAGCAGGGGAACTGGTCAGAATTTGAAACAGCCACAAAAACAATAGCTGAGCGGAATAGAAAAAAGCTTTTCAGATTAAAACAAATATTGATACAGTGCTACGTTTTGGTCCGTCATTCACATACAATCTACTGAAGTTTGTGAAAAAGCGGAAAAGTTCAAAAGGTGCAACACACTGTATGAAAGTAAAACCCTTCCTCTGTGTTTGTCGTTTCTTTAGACTGACTCAGATGAAGACAGAAAGAGAAAGAGCTAAAGCGGAGATGAAAGATCTCCAGCAACAACTCTCCGAGATGCACGACGAGTTGGACCGCGCCAAGAAGACCGACGTGATAAATACGGAGAAAGAGGTTCTTCTTCAGGGTGAGCCAGACCACATGAGTCAGGAACTGGTTTCTCCACTGACCTCTGACCTCGTTTTTTAATGATGGGTGTGTGTCAGGACTTGGCACAGATGCGTGTGGACTTTCAGGAGATGCTGCAGGTGAAAGAGGAGCAGGAGGAGGTGCTGCACCACCGGGAGATGGAGCTGAGTGCCCTGAAGGGGGCGCTCAAAGAGGAGGTGGAGACTCATGATAAATACATCGCTGCTCTGAAGGAAGAATACGAACTGGAGCTCGAGAAGCTGCTGGTTCACTTGCAGCAAGCAAAGGAGGTGAGAGAAACTTTCACTAAGGTACAACTGTAATGTACGGAGGCCCCTAAGGGACATGGGGGATTTTTCTTTCATTTCATAACTTTATTTTTGTATTACTTTATTCTTGTAATATTATGACTTTATTCCTGAAATTTTACAACTTTATTCTCGTGATATTATAACTTCATTCTTGAGATATTATGACTTTTTTTGTATTATTTAGACATTATTTTCATATGACTTTATTCTCCTAAAATTATAGTTATATTCTTGTAATATTATAACTTCATTCTTGTATAATTTAGACTTATTTTCATAAGTCTAAATTTCTCTAAATTTCTAAATTTAGAAATAGACTTTTCTAAGTCTAAATTTCTCAAGGAATTATGACTTTATTCTCAAAATGTTGCAACTTTATTCTCATAACATTTCGACTTTATTCTCTTATGACTTTATTCTAGTAATGTTATGATTTTGTTTCTGAATATTACAACTTTATTCTTCTTACAGTATGATTTAATTATTGAAATATTATGACTATTTTTGTATTATTTAGACTTTATTTTCGTACAACTCTGTTCTTGTAATATTATGACATTATTCTCGAAATATTGCAACTTTTTTCGTATTATTTAGACTGTGTTTTCGTATGATTTTCTTGTAAAATTATGACTATTCTCGTAATATTATGACTTTATACTAATAATTTCATTTTATAGTATCAATCTTCTTAGTATGGTCCTAATACTCTGTCGTATGCTATAGGGGGTTCCATAATAATTAGATTTATTTATTTTTCATTTTGCCTTTCAGAGCAACGCCTACTTGGGTCAGGAAGTGGCTCAGGTGGAGGAGGAGAAAGGTGCAGCTAAGGTGCAGCTGAAGGAACTGATCCAGGAGAGAGACAACCTGAAAGGAAAAGTCCGAGAGCTGAGCAACAAGGTGGAGCAACTGAATCAGGCCATCCAGGAGTTTAAAACCACGGAGAGGATGATGGAGCAGAGAACGAAGCAGCTGGAGGTGAGAGGATGAAAAACCAGAAACAGATGTTTCTAGATTATCTTAATCTCACTTCCTGTTTCCCCTCCTCCCTCAGAGGGAAAAGAACCAGGTGGAGGAAATGCTGGAGGATGTGAGGAAGAGCGAGGAAGAGCTGTGTCAGTCTAACCAGTCTCTGCTTTCCCGCTTGGAAGATGTGCAGGTAATAAGAGCAAAATGTCTTGTAAAAGTATTCACACTCCTTCAACTTTTTTAAAACAATCCTTCATGTTGCAACTTGAGCTGAAACGATTAATGGATTAATCATGATGATTGAAATAACTCATTTAGTAAGCGATTAATTGCTAAATGGAAGATTTGGACTCAAAAAAAGGTCATTTGCTGACAGAACAACAAACTCAGAGCAGTAATTAAGCCAAAATTGTGCAAAAAATAAATATCCTCAGATGAAAAATAAAAAACACTCAAGTCACAATTTTAACTTCGCCTGGTTCAAATTCTGTAAAACAAATCTCTTACTTATCATCTTTTTCTATTATTAAAACTGGGTTTAGGTGAAAAAGAAATGGTTGAGTTTCTGTTAGAAGTTTTTTTTTTTTTTTCTTTTTGCTGCTGCTCATCCTAATTATCTTTTTCTTATTTAAAAACGGAACTGAATCTTTTTTTTTTAATCAATTAGTCATCTAAATAATAGACCGATTAATCAATAACTAAAATAATCATTAGACTTGCAACTTGAGTTACAACTTCAGATATTAATGTTCTCCATTGTAATTGTATGTGTCGGCCAACTACATAAAATCCCCAACAAATGCAATATTATTAGTGGTTGCAACATGACAAATGTGGAAAAGCTGAAGCGATCCGACAGTAAATATGATAATCAGTCATATCTAGATTTCAAATCATGATCCGTGAGCTCCCGTCTGTTCCTGCTTCAGAGTAAGCTGACCAAATTAAACCATGAGCACAAGGATTTAAAGGAAAAGCTCAAAGAAGAGAGGAAGCAAGTTGAAGAGCTGTGGAAAATGAAAGCAGAGCTGGAAGATGAGAGGAGGATGCAGGACAGGGCGATGGAGCAACTGCAGAGAAAGGTGAGAGGGACGAAGTTCTCTGCTTTTAGGAAATATGGGAACAGAAATATGCATGAAGTCACATGAGGTCAGCAGATAATTATGTGCTTACAAAAGTCCAAATATCCTTAAACTGAGGTGAGTGGTGTGCTTATCTGGCTGCTTAGATGAACACCATCATGGAGGAGTGCGAGGCGTCCACAGATGTGCTTCAGCACCAGGTCGACGAGGCCAGAGAGAGGAGTCAGAGGGAGCTGGCCGAGCTGCGCAGACAGCTGCAGGAAAAGGGAGCAGAGCTGGAGAAATCCAGACAGGCAGCCAAAAAACTGCAGGAAGAGGTGTGGCACACATTGTGCAGCATTCAGCAATATGTCTTAGTCAGCAGGATGATGAGTCAAAGGCAGGGCGGAGAGATTAAACTTATCTTGTTTCAGGTTTTTTGATTAGAAAAAATGACTCAGATTGAGCTTATCTGTCTGATCCCACCCAAAAAGAAATTAAAGTTTGATTCTTCTTCCTTTGGCTGCTGGTCTGTTCTCCGGCCAGCTGCTTCCTCTTGAGGAGGATCTGCGGCAGTGTCACAGGGAGCAGCAGGAGGCCCAGCTGAGAGGCCGGCAGCTGGAGCAGCGGGTGGAGGAGCTGGAGCAGAAGAATGCAGCCGTGTTGGAGGACCGGGAGCGCCAGGCTAAACTCATGGAGGTATAATTTTCACAAATGAGCAGCAATAGCACAGATACAGATAAAGTGTTACTGTGTTATAATCTGTTTGTCAAGTTACTTGGTAATAGTAATTAGTTACTTTACTTAACGTAGTTACTTTTCAAAAACTTGTAAGCAGTACATAGTTCTCATGTAATGTTTGGCTACGTTCACACTGCAGCCTGAAGCGACCCATTTCCGATTTATTTAATTAATTTATTCCTTAATGCCATCTGTATTTGATCTTTTCATGACAGTTTGAACAACATAGATCATTTTGGGGTTTTTTTTCCAAATGCGGGTCAGGCGACCTGAATTTGTGGTTCTAAATCCGATACGTACCTGATCTTTTCAAATGTGACTCGAGTGTGAACGTCATTGATACGCGACAAACGTCACTATTCTGCACCCTGATACGGGCAAGCGACAAGAAAAACAACCATAGCGGACTATAATGAGGATTAAATTGTTAATGTGCTGGCTCCGGTTAGATAACAACTTTAAAAAGGAAAGATATGCTCCACCATTAGCATCCAGGTTTACTTCCGAAAACACTGAGCATTTCTTCTTCTACTACGTATTTTATGGCGGTTGGCAAAACACTACTGCGCCCTCTACTGGGCATGCGGGACACTTTCGGGTCAATTGCAGGTTATGAAGTTATTTATTTGCTTTGACTTGTATCTGTTTTAGTTTACCTCAAATGACAAGTCTTTTTATTTAATTTCCAAATGTTTTCCCACTCCAGCCTCCTCACCAAAAGCCCAGCCTTTTTTAAACAGTGGCAGCAACTCAGCACTGTTTGTTCTGCTGATGACAAAACATAACATTTGAGTGTTGACACTGCGTATCAGTTCAGGAGCCTGGTGTTTACAGTGAAAAGTTATCAGACCTGTCCGGGTGTTTTTAGGGATCCTCCTACCTCCTCTTCCCTGCCTTCACCGCTCAAACACTCCCTGCAAAAGAAAAAGTCTGAAGAAGCTGCAGTCTGTAGTTACTGCCTTTTAATGCCTTTAATGCTTAGTTTACAATAAAATAATGTTTTTACAAACATTACACACACAAAAAGACAGCATGAAATACCTTAAAACACAAACAAAATCAAAACACAAAAATATAAATGAACTACCGCAACACTGCAAAAACACACAAAGTATTTTGTCTAGTGCAAATATCTTAGTACACTTGAAATAAGACAAAACTAGCTTTTTTATGTACAACAATACTATTTTCCTATAAGTGAAATAATCTGCCAGAGGAACTAGAACTTTTTATCAATATTAAGGAATTATTTGCTTAAAACAAACTTCTTTATCTTGCTGAAAAGTTATTTGTAAGTTAGTTTTGTTTTAATTCAAGTGGACTAAAATACCTGCAAAAGAAACTAGACAAAACCGTCCATGATTGACACTGAATATGAAATTTATGTTCGCTCTAAAGTGACATTTGAGTACACAGCAAATCCAGCAGGTCTAAATTAACTCTATCAGATTTGATTTCAACATTTTTAAAGTGTCTATATGGGTCCACACCAGAAAGTGTTAATTTAACTCTTTTTGGAGAGTTGGTACCTTAACTCTAATTAAGTGTCAGATATCAAATCTGCTGGAGTTAATCATTTAACACTTACTAACTAACACTAATTCAGTGTTAGATTTTAATATTAACTCTCAGAGTATTTTTTTTAAACTTCATAAGAGTTATTTGTAATTCATACTAAATAGGTATTTTATTGTTTTGAACTTTTAAAAATTCTTTGGAAAATAAACATTTAATAAAGAGGCAATGATTTTCTCAAATACATTTATTTCAAAACATGCACCATAATTACAAAACATATTACAACGTGGAATAATGTGCATGTTTCACATGTCGCCTTCATTCACATATTGCTTATCAAAAGGTCTGACATATCAGCTGTGCAATACAAAATGCAGTATATGCTTAATACATTTTTCTTCAATACAATATGCATGAAATTGTTCAAAGTACAAGGTGGAGAAAGTAAAGCAAGCAGTTCATGTAATATGATAGAGTAAATGTTCTTTTAACAGGTAGATTGCCGGATATTACAGAACATAACAGACCAACCTGATATTCAGATCCATCACTTCTTACCCAGTTTATGTTTCTGTTGATAAGGGACTGGGCCTTTCTGCACTCCCTCACAGAGCTGTCCACTCACTAACACAGATTGTCTTCGGGTTGTTGGGCTGTTCGTGAACTTTGGCCCCAGACATCACCGTGCTCCTCTACTGCACTGGACAGTCTTCAGTCCCCGAGTACAATAGCCAGTATTGGTCTCTGAAGCACAACAAACAAAAACCATAACAATGAAAAATGGAACGAAGGAATACATTTTTACTCTAACAACAAGCCTCAATTATAGAAATGTGGAGTTTCAGAGATATTAACACTTACATAATCATTTTTGGCGCTTGAATCTTCGAAGAATCCACGTAGGGTTCGGGAGGGGAAGGTTGACGACTGGCGATTCATCCGCAACCATACTGGTACTAATAATAGAAAAAAGGCAATAAAAGGATTAAAACATGCTGCAAAATGAATATAAGAAGACAAAACAGCAGAAATAATGCTTACAACATGAAAAAGTTAAAAAGAATGATCAGAAAGGTTGATAAATCTGACCAATATTCATGTAAACGTTCAACATCATGAAAAAACATACTCCTGATTATAACGGATCTGTTCGTTTAGCCAAGAATTTGACTGAATGTTCAACGGCTCGATTTTTTTTCCCCAACACTTAAACTCCGCAAACATCCGGCATGCTAAGCTAAATATGCTAAGCTAAATATGCTAAGCTAAATATGCTAAGCTAAATATGCTAACACCGAGCCGTGTGGCGAACGTGATGTCGATCATACAGCTTGATCTCAACTCAAAATAATAGTTAGAAACCATCTCAGAAAAAAAAATTTTACTTACCAAGCGCAGTGAACAACTCAGGACATGTGGAAAGTAAATTGTCCTGAAATGACTTGGCGTCTGTCGCTTGACGTCGCTTCGGAGGGAACCGGTGATTCTGGGGGCGGAGTCAGTCAGTGAATGAACTCCTTTAGCGTTATACAGCCGCTGTAGGAGTTCAGAGTTAAGAAGTCAAGAGTTACTGGTTCCATTTTAACGCCGATAGATTTGATACGGAAAAAAACTTTGTTTTAACACTGGATTTTAACTACTTATAATATACACCCCAGAGTTACATAAACAGAATGTGACTCTATTAGAGTAAAATTAACTCTGCTTTTGCATAAAGTCTACTAACACCAAAACATTTAACACTTTTGAATTTGCTGTGTACAGTTTTATTTAACAGTTTCATTTGTAATGATCTGCAGTTTATCCAGATTTTGACCAAACAACTAAAAAATATTCGACATAACTAGAGCTAATTTTCTCATTTCCAGAGATGGAAACATATGAAAAAGAAATACAAAAACTTTTAATCCTTACATCACATTCAGTTTACACTTTGTATATTGTACAACATATAAGGCTTATATTATTTACTCTTGAAAGTGACCACTTTTATGCTTATTTTATACAATATAATGAAATAAATTTCAAAAGAATCATATAAAAATTGTTAGTATATAATGTCAACAAATGTTTTCTATTTGCTTTTTTACTTATACTTTGCATATATGAAGAAATACCATTGCATATAAGTTTTTGTATGTGAAGTATGTATTTTGGGAAGAAAAATTATGTTTTTTTATATGTTTTGTGTATTTTGATTTTATTTTAGACATTTGGTGTACCTCAAATTATAGTGATGTTTCTGCTCATTTTAGACCATTGCTATGTTGTTTCTCAGTCTCTCCGCTTTCTCTAATCTGATTCCTAATTTTTGAAGGATTTTTTAAAATAAAAATCACTTTATGCTGTTTCTTTTTCTTTCAGGACCGAACCAGGCGGCTGGAGGAAGATCTTAATGATGAGCGCAGCGGTTCAGATCTCCTGATGGAGCGACTAGACAAAACTAAAGAACAGGCAGGTTTACTTTTTCAGCATTTACTCTTTGGTAATGTATATAAATGTCCTTATTTTATCTTTTAGGCGTTACTATTTGCTGCCTGTCTGCAGTACAAAATCCCAGCCCCACATCTGTTTTCATTCTAAACAGATGTAGTTCTCAGATTTCCCCTCTAAAACAATGGGAACTGCTGATTTGTGTGGCCGGCGTGGCTGTTTTCTCTAAGCTGGGTTTCTGGGCATTGTGACACAATTTCTGATGTTTTTGCAAAAGATTCACATCTTCAGCCTGCCTGCAAAGTAGGCCATGATGTTTCTGGAGCTAAGTGCTGCAAACTAATTGACACACAAGTCTATTTTGGGGTGGAGCGTAAAAAGCAAAAAAAAAAACAACAACAGCTAACCACTGTGAGAAGCTATTCACACTCCCTTCAGTGGGCCTCTGGATGTTATTAGTGATGAGTTTGATGTTCCTGCTGAAACCAGACCAGATTTACTCTACAGTGTCTCCTGTCTTGTAATAACAAATGACTGCGTTTTCTATCAGTATTGAAGTTAAAAACACATAAGGCACAGTTTCATATTACATATAACAAATGACTGCGTTTTCTATCAGTATTGAAGTTAAAAACACATAAGGCACAGTTTCATATTACATATCGTGGCTACAAGTAATAATTACTGTTGTCCTTTCATAATTGCAAGCCTGCTTGTTTTCATTTTGATCTATTCTGTCGAGACTTTTCATAACAGAGGAACACAAAGCAGCATGTGACACCAAAATAAAAGTGTCTGTTTTAACTTAGGACATTGCTAGTAGTAGCATAGTTTGATTTAAAAATAATTATACTTTTTTTTATAGAGCTTGCTGAGTCGGTAGGGAAACACTAAATCTTACAAGCTGAAATTGTGATTAAGAGACTGATTATAAAATATTTATTTATGCACAAAGACACAAAAAGTGCTGTGAAAAATGGTTTGCCCTTTTACAAATTTATGGTGTTTCGGAAGTGGACCTGCCTCACATTTTCCTCCAGGATTTTCTGACAGAGAGCACAACGCAGGACACTGCATACGAAAAATAAAAATTATGTCTCTTCTGTTTGTTTGTGACAGATGGATCAGATGAGGAGTGAACTGCTGCAGGAACGAGCTGCCAGGCAGGATGTGGAGTGTGACAAGATGAGCCTGGAGAGACAGGTCAATCGAGTCGTCACACTGCGACATTAATCAGATTTACCATGCAGCAAGACCTCACCTTGTCTCAAAATGTCTCAGTGCAAAACACTAAATCTTACAAGGACAAAACTAACTTACAAGTAGCTTTTCAGCAAGATACAGGAGCTAGTTTTAATTCAATAATTCTTGAATTCGGCATATAACTTTGGATGAATGTCTAATATAAGGAATTAGCTGCCATTTTTAAAGATCTACCATATTATTTAGTTTTTAAAATAAAGAAAAATATACAATTTTATAACAATAAGCTAGATAATTATGATATTTGTGGAACTCAATACATTAAAAAAAGAAACCCGAAGTGTAAAACTAGAGAAGAAAGGAATTTAAAAATTATTACAGCTGATCTTGTTGTGGAAATTAAAAAAAGAAAGCATCTAAATCTGACTCTTTTTTTTACTTTATTTATTTCAGTGAATAACAGCAACAAATGTAAGTGTGTATGTATCAGAAGATTAGCCAAGGGGAGCAAAAATTAAAACATAATAATCAGAGGGAAATGACATTGTACTCTTTCACAAAGAAAACAATTATACAAACTGTGACATATGTGCCAAAGAGCCTCATGTTAAAAAAAAAAACAACAGATCTTTCACAATCTCAAGTTGGTAAAACGCCCATATTGTCATTTTTACTTTTCGATTAATTGAAGGTCTAATTGTAAGCAAATATTGCTTAAGTTCAATCACAAAAACAGAGAAACCTGGTTTTATCCTCAAAAATTTGCATTGAAATGTAGTTTAGTTAAACCTGACATTTGGTATTACATCAATATTTAAAAGAAAAAAACATGAGTTGTTTCTTTATCATTTTTGGCTGAAGTTATTAGAAGTGCTTGTGGAAGGTCCAAAGAACCACCTTTGTTAGTGGAGTCACAGGTTGCAGATCCTGGTGTAGCCGCTGCTTCACTTTGAGTGAGGAGTGACGCCAGTTATGCAGGAAGACTCCATTTTCTGTTGGAGGGGTGAAAGGTCAGCTGGCTGGCAACGCCAATGCTTTGGAATAGCTTCAATTATTAACACTGACAGTGCTGGATCCAAAGGCACTATAATGGAAAGATAAATAGATAAAAAGAATGAGAGAAAGAAAGAAAGACAGAGCTAGCTTGTTAAGCTAGAGCTAGCTAGCTAGATAATCAGCTCTGAGGATGAGAAGGGAAACTGAACCCAGTTCACTAGGTAGCTAAATCGGTTGAATAGGACCGGGTCTAACAATATGAAGTAGGCTCAAACACACAAAATGTTTTGAATATAAAAAAAATCAACAACAGAACAATTTATAAGTTTAATTTGCTGCTAGCTATCGCTGATACTAGAATTCAACTGTTACCTCCAAGAGTTATCCAGTAATTAGTTTTAGAGGGAAATTAAACATCCTAACTATTATTTTTGGCAAAGGTCAAAGAGAATTTGAGGTCAGACTGTTGAAGCTGGAAAAATAATTTTCTAAACCAGTGGTGTCCAAACTGTTTTCCCTGAGGGGGTCAAAGCTGGCAAATTTAAATTACTGGCAAGCAACAAAATTCATTGCATTAAAATTGAATAAAATTGTTTCTTGTGATTTTTTTAAAATTTTTATTTACCCAACAATCATAACTTTTTATAAATCTGTATATCACTAAAGATCCATAACATTAAGAAATAAACAATTTCCATTTTGGTTGGTAATAAATTGTTTTATATTTTAACATTTTTCCCACTCTTGACTTATGAAATCACTTCAAGGACTCACAAATAGGACCCTGGGACACACTTTGGACACTGCCTGATCTAAACCATGTTTTATGAAAAAGTAAAGTTTACATTCATTACATGATGTATCCACAATCTGGTAATTGTAAGTATTCTCTGCTAATGTCAAACTGTATGTGGAAATGTTCTTAACATTGTTGTGTTAAAGCATTGTGTATTATAAAAGTCTGATGATATTGCAAAAAACAATTTATTTAGTTTTAGAGAAAATGTCCGTTTACAAATTGAAATTCAAGGTTTAAATATTTTATTAATGAAAATACAAACTATAACAGTCACAGAGAGATAAATGCATGAAATCATAGCAGGTTCTGAGCTTCAAATTCTCTGGTTGATTCCTGTTTTCAGAATAAAGACCTGAAGAGCAGGCTCAGTCATCTGGAAGGATCCCAGAGAACAAACCAGGACTCACTCGTCTCCAAACTTAACAGCCGAATCCAAGAGCTGGAGGAGAGGCTGCAAGGAGAAGAGAGGTCAGAACATTCTGCCCAAATATTACAAAACATTTATCATTCTCTGAAATGTACGCTAATTATGAGTTTATCAGTCTGTGGTTCAGTGGAAAATAACTCTGTAAGATACAACACTCTAGAAAAAGAACCTGTAGACATTTTTGGGACGTTAAAAACACAAACTTTGCCACATTTTACTGGAAAGTAGCACATAATTAGGCGGGAAATGACACAAGGCCTTCTTTTTATTTTTACAAATAAAGGTATGAACAGCGTGACTGCAGAAACACAAATTTTTATACAGTTTCTATTGCAAATATCTCAACACACTTTAAATAACACTAAACTAAATTACAAGTAACTATTTAGCCAGATAAAGGAGCTTGCTTTAAGTCAACTACTCCTTAATAATTCTTTAAAAGTTCCACTGGCAGCTTATTTCACTCAAGACATTTTTGTCCATGTGAAAAGTAAAATAATCTGCCAGAAATTAAGAATGTTTTCATCAACATTAAGGAATTATTGACTTCATATGACTGAAAAACATATTACTACATAAGTGTTTCATATTGGTTGATATTGACAATTATTGATTCGTTTTTTGTTTTCTGAATCTGAAATGCTACCAAACTGGTGATGGGACATTTCCTGTTTCATGTACAGTTTCTCTTCACGCCATTTTTAAAAATTTATTTTTAAGCAGTTATGAGGCTTAGTGGAAAAACCTTAAACTGTTGCTGCTGCACCAGTTACTCAGCAGGTTGTTGCTAGGTAACCAAAGAGTGAGTGAGTTGCTAGGTAACCAAAGAGTGAGTCAGTCAGTTGATTCCACCAACCTAGCTCAGCTGGCAAAGGGTTGGGCATTTATTGTATTGTTTATAATTTATCTTGAACAATTTCTTGTCGTAAGAATTTTGAGTTATAGTGCTGTCTTAATGAATTTTAAGACAGTTTTTTTGCTATCTATTTTTTTTATTTTCCACAAAAGCATCAATAACTATCAGTAAATATGATTAAATAAGGTCTCTTTCTGCAGTCTAGTGAGATAAATTATACTTAAGTAAGTGATATCCTGAAGAATCCTATTTCAAATAGGAATGTTTTTCAAAAGCAGTATTTGTACTTGTGATGCTATGAATGCTGAGTGCAGCTTAAAGAAGAACTAATATTGGTTTTTATCATAATAGTAAAAGAAAATGCCACTGTAAAACTTTTAAGTCTATGTCGCCTACTCCTTGTTGAGGGGCGAAAGCCATTCCTCTGCCTACATCTCCCAGAATGCTGTGTGGTTCTGGAAAAGCGTTCAATGAAATGATTGAATATTCTATCAGACGTATTATCTACTGATCCTGATCTACTGCATTATAATTTTATTGATTTATTGTCCAACCCTGCTTCTATATTGTGCTGAAAAGTTACTTGTAATTTAGTTTTTTCTTATTTCAAGTGCAATAAGATATTCGCATGAGAAACTAGACCAGAAATACTTGGTAAGAATTTGTGTTTCTGCTGCTACAGTCTTCAGATTTTTATTCGTAAAAAAAAAGGAAGATGTATTATGTATTGTTTTTATTCCATTTAACAATTTTGCACTACTTTGTGTTACATAAAATGTGATAGATAAACACATTTTATGTGTTAGACGAGAAAAGCTTAGATGAGCTTTTCTAACTAACTAAGAAAATGAGAAAAGCTGAAGGGACATTAATACCTCTGCACGGTTCTGTGCTGGTCTGCTAAGCCCTCGGATCATTTTCTCTGGTGTCCCACCAGTATCACTCATCAGCTAAGGGTTTGGTCACACATGGCTGCAGCAGCAATGTGATCTTTTCACGGTTTACCTCTAAGGGAAAACAACAACCTGCAACAGGTGAACCGCAAACTGGAGCGCAAAGTGAAGGAGATGAAAATACAGGCGGACGAGGAGCACATCAACCTGCAGAGCCAGATGGACCAGGTAGGAAAGCCCAAGCCTTTAAGGGAGCGATCGGGAAGGAAATGGCCGCCACTTGGCGTACTGAGAATGTTACTTGGTTAAACTTGGCAGCTGACTCAACGGTTGAAGATGGCGAAGAGGCAGATGGATGAGGCGGAGGAGGAGATTGAGCGTTTGGAGCACACTAAAAAGAAGCTGCAGAGGGACGTGGACGAGCAGATGGAGGCCAACGAGCAGCTTCACGGCCAGCTGAATACTCTGCGCAACGAGATGAGGTGGCGCTCCTGCTTTCATATGTCTGAAATCATCTCTTAACTCTCCTAATTTCACTTTTTGTGTCATTTACTAGGCGGAAGAAGAAGTCTCCTCCCTTTATGAAGCTTGTGGAGGAAGATCTGAACGACACGGATGATTTTGGTTCTGATTGATGGATCTATGTGATTAAAAAAAAGTTCTGGACTTTATAAAGAAGTATTGTTCTTACTGTGAATATGCAGTACAGTTAACAACTCAGGTGTGAATTATCATTTTCTAACTACTAATGGTGCTTTGTCAGTGCTGACTTCTTTTATAACATCCTTTACTAAATAATGTGCATTGCATTTTGATTTATGCTTTGTTTTCTATCTATATATCACTGTGAGTTAAGATGGTGTCAATCTAATTTGAAGCAGATAAAAACCCAGACAAAAAAAATAAACATTTTTAACATTGAGACCTTGTGTATGTACCTTGGAAAGGGCAAACTAAAATAAATCTGAATGTTTTCTGTTTGTGCAGGTGTTTTGTCTTTGACCAAACACAAATTATATTTATTTATTTTTGTTTAGTTAGTTAGTTTGTTTGTTATAATTAAAACCTTTCCTTGCACACAAAACACACAAAAGAAAACAATACTGAAAAAACTAAATGAAGAAAAGAGAAAAAGAAACAAGACAAAGTAATACAGAAATAGTTAAAAAGACCTAATATGGAGTTCTGGTAGTGCCAAGAAATATATAGAATTTGGTGGTTCTATTTTATTTTATTTTTCTTTTTTGAAAAATGTGACTAGATTTGCTGTAATTTTTCTTTCTTTTTTTACATTAGATTATTAAAAATTTTTAATGAATCAAATAGAACACTTTCATATTGTTTTATTATAATTGGATAAAAAAAATAAACGTGGGTATTTAAAAAAATTAAAAACAAGCAAAAACTAGGTTTATTAAGCTTAATAAGTAAAAAGACAGAAAACCTCCAGTTTTGTAGATGGTGCAAACATTTTTTTTACTGAAACTTTTGCAAATTTGCTTTAATTTATCTCAGCGGCACATGTTGATGTATAGTTTTTAAAAGTTTGTAGCATTATGACATTTCTAAAAGGTTTATATACTGCATAATGCAAAAAGTAAAATCCAGGCCATGTTCAAAAACCCAAATTATTTTATATTCATCCTCATTTTCTTTGGAACTATAGCAGCTGCTGTGATACCTGCACACCATACCTACATTTTGGTGCCAAGATTATTGAGATAGTTTGCATTTGCTGAGAAAAACTAAATTAGATTTGGATTAAGCACTTCAGAAAACCCTGTGGAGACTTTTAAGGGTCACATTTTCTCCACTTTCTGATTATCATCTGCGAAGTGGAAACTTTGTGTTGGTTTATCTGATTGCAATATGACAAAAAGTGAAAAGCTCCCTGATGAGAGCCTGTGGTCAGGAAGCAGAGATGATTGTTGTTCCAGTAGATCAATAGTTTGTGCTGAATGGCTGGAGCTCAGACTCCAGAGGTGGAGATCTGACTCTGTTGCGCTCCAGATGTTTCAAAACGCCGACACTTTTAACAACCAGCTGAAAGTGCAACACGACAGAAACATGAGGCAACACTGCGCGCTCAAACACGGAATATTCAAGGAGTTCCTGGCTGAATTCCTGGGAACGTTCGTCTTGGTAGTAAGTAGAAAAAGATTTCTATTTTCACACTTTGCAGTTATTTCTGAGGATATAGGATAATCCTAAAGGTAACGATGTTAATGGATTTTTCTGAAACTTGTTTTTATTTGTTTCTTTGCGTGTTTGCTAGCTGTTTGGCTGCGGCTCAGTTGCTCAGACGGTCCTGAGTCGAAACACGCTGGGCGAGCCGCTCACCGTCCACATCGGCTTCTCCGTGGGCCTCATGATGGCCGTGTACGTGGCTGGAGGGGTGTCAGGTAAACCTCACGTTGCTTCCTTATTGTACTTAAGTAGATTTTTCAGCCGATTTTTTCCTTTTACTCCCTACGTTTTAAGACAAATATCTGTAGTTTATACTCCTTACATTTTCACATATAGTTCGTTACTTCCACAATGAAAAACTATTGAGTGCCCCAAAATTTTACTCAAGTAAGAGTAGCACTACTTCAACATATTTTTACTCAAGTAAAAGTAAAAAGTAGCCAAGACATAAGTAAGATTAAATAAGTATTAGTAAAAAGTCTACTCAAGTACTGAGTATCTGATCAAATGATCAATCATTTAATATTTAAAAATTACATCATCAGATGGACCAAAATTTAAAGTTGGTATTTTGAAGATGAAAATTACAATAATTCATACAAGTAACACAAAACAACAAAATCAATCAAAATAAACTTTTTGCGTATTTTAGATTTATCAAAAGTTGTTTTGTATTCTGGAAGGTGAAAATTACTTTTTACTTTTAGTTGAGTAAAACAGTTCGACCTTTACTTTTGCTAAAGTATTTTTTTCATAGAAGTATTTATACTTCTACTTAAGTAGTGTGAGTACTTTTGACACCTCTGCTGCGTGATTCATATGATCCAGGACTTACTGGTTACAATGGTGTTTCTCAAAGTGGGGGGTGCCACCCACTGGGGGGCCACCACATGGCATCAATGGAGTCCGAAAGTTGGAGGGAAGATGAAGAAAAAACTGAAAAAAACATAAATAAATAAATTTACATCCCTGTCAATAAAAAATTTGTAACCAGTTTCAGTACGTTCAAAAAACAAACACAACTCTGGCTCTGTCAAAAACAGAACTGTACCCATACTTAATGTTTAGATTTTATTGCCTTATATGTATGATTAATATTAAAAAGTTACATAAAATAGCCGATTGTGGTGGGAAATTTTATCTGGTGATATAGTCAACATTAGATTAATAAAGTCGTAGCATATTACCCGATAAAAATGGTCAAACACAAAACTCATTGCCATCTAAAATCAGAAAGTATGAGGCAGCATTTATACTGAATTAATGTAATAATTATTGAATAGTAAATAAAAGTGAGGAAGATATATAATATTCATTGTTTCTTTATATATTTTGTATTATATTGTCTGTGGGTTTGCATAGCGAAGATATCAGAAGATAATGCTGTTTGGGTGGCATGGAAAAGTGATGATGACAACTTGTTAAATAATCTGGAGAAAAAAACAACGTGTTATTGTCCTTATAATTTTTCCTCTTTTAAAACAAAACTTACTAAGAGTTAAATAATGCAGCCGCTCTGTTTTGTGTTGTTTCTTAACCTTGTGGCTCATGAGGCTTGGAAGCTCTGAATAATTAAACTTTATGGCTTTCTGTGCAGCCATGTGCCATCTGAGCTGCTCCGCTGTCAGCAGGAACGTGCCACCTCTCTGCCCAGATCCACTGGCTGAGCTCTGACCATTGATTTATCAGCACTACAGAGCAAAGCCTCTCTGGGGTCGTACATAACCCTGGGCAGTAAATGTCCTGCAAACACCATTGATCAGACACAGACCGACAGAGCCGGCTTTCAGTTAAGGGGGATCCAGAAGCCAAACAAACAGTTTTGGCTTAATGAGGCTGCAGCAAAGAGGAGGTTCAGAAAAAAGAAACCACAGTTAAGGCTGTTTTTTTAGTATTAGGGCCTTTGTAGATAGAGATAATAAAGGAGTACATTTCTGCCAAAATAAAATTAGAGATTGAGCTCAGAATGTTTTTTTTTTTTTTTTAGAAAAAACATGGAAATATTTGAATTTCAAAAGTCAAAAATTTTTGACTTTTGGAAATTTTCTGAGTTTAAAAAGTTGAGTTTTCTGTTAAAAATTACCAATGTTTTTCTAAAAGATTTCTGAGATTAATCTCAGTTTTTAAATCTTTTTTTTTTTTTTTTGCAAAGTTTCAATTTTTGGAGCTCAGAAATTTTCTTATTTCTAGAAAATTTCTCACATTAACCAAAAAAATTCTAATTAAAAAAATTTTTTTTTTTTAAACAAATCTGTGACTTTTGGAGCTCAGAAATTTTTCTGTTTTTTTCTAGAAGATTTCTGAGATTAATCTCAAATCCTTCTTTTCTAACAGATCTACAACTTTTGGAGCTCAGAAATTTTCTTGTTGTTTCTAGAAAATGTCTCAGTTAATCTAAACATTTCATATGTTTCTTGCAAGATTATGACTTTTGGAGCTAAAAATTTCCTTTGTTTCTTCTAGAAAATTTCTTAGATTAATCTCAAAATTTCAATTTTTTTGTGCAAATTTATGATTTTTGGATCTCAGAAATTTCCTTATTTTTTTCACAAACATTTCTGAAATTAATCACAAATTTCATGAGTCCTATGGCTGAATTTTACACCTTACTTTCTAAATGCCTCTAGTATGTTGTCGTAGGCTAGAGCAAAGTGAAGTTCAGAAAAAAGAAATCACAGTTCTGTTTTTTGCTGACAGTGTATTGGTGAAAGTTCAATTCCCTACAGGGAGATTGATTGTAGTTTGCTGAAGTTGAATTTCTTAGCAGTGGCCATTATTCTGTATTTTGGCTCTCAGACATGCATAATAAAACCCCGAACTGCCCAGGGGTCTGCTCCCCTTCTGCTGCTCCTCATAAATGTGACAGCCTCCCTGATAATGGAGGGGATATTAAGTCAGTCACCCGCTGCAGCCCTGCGTCACTCTGTGCTTTGTTCTGTGTCTCAGGAGGCCATGTGAACCCCGCCGTGTCTCTGGCCATGGTGATTCTGGGGAAACTAAAGATCTGGAAGTTTCCCTTCTACGTCATCGCTCAGTTTCTTGGTGCTTTTGCAGGAGCTGCAGCCGTCTTTGGATTATATTATGGTGAATGATTTGTTGTTGGGTTTTTTTTTGTTTGTTTTTTTTACAAATTACACTACAAAAGCACAAGGATGCTAAACTGATTTGATCAGCTGCAAAGGTGGATCCAGAAACCAAAACAAACTGATTTTTCTTAATTACAATAATGACACTACAAAAACACAAAATCTTACCAAGTATTTTTGTTCTACTGTCTGGAGCAAATATCTTAGTACACTTGAAATAAGACAAAATTAACTTGTAAGTAACTTTTCAGCAAGAAATAGGAGCTTGTTGTAAGTCCATATTTAGTAAATATAAAATGCTAGTTGCATATGTGGATTTTTTTGTATCTATAAAATGGTAAAAATGTCTGTAAGTGAAATAATCTGCCAGTAGAAATAGTCCTTTTTGTCAATATTCAAGAATTGTTTACTTTAAACAAGCTTCTATGTTTTGTTGAAAATGTAATTTGATTTTATTTCAAGTGTAATAAATGTTTTACACTAGGAATTAGATTAAAAAAATATTTTGTAAGATGTTGTGTTTTTGCAGTGTAAACCAGTATAATTTTCCCATATTATAAATCATAATATGGTAAAAGATTTCTTACTTTTCATCAAAATTAAGGAATTATTTACTTAATATAACCTCCAATATTTTGCTGAAAAGTTACTTGTAAGTTAGTTTTGTCCTACTTAAAATGCACTACGATATTTGCACCAAAAATACTTGCGTTTTTGCAGTGTCAAAATATAAAACTAAATGTTTTATAGGGTTTTTGAACAGAACTGGGGTGAGGAATATTTTAGCTGCCTGTCCTCCCTATAGGATCCAAATAGATGCTCCTGCATGGTGAAAAACGTCTCTTTGTCTTCATCACAGACGCTTTCATGGACTTCACCAGCGGTATTCTGTCGGTGACAGGAATCAATGCGACAGGTCACATTTTTGCCTCCTACCCTGCCAGACACCTGTCAGTCCTCGGCGGCTTCATCGATCAGGTTGGTTCTGGTCGCTCTGACCCAGAAGACCTCACATCCGCTCCCCACCGCAGCTTCAATTTGCCGTTTAAACCCTACAATGTCTGGCAAATACGGTTAATGCAGCATTGATCGCCCCGTATAGTCTGAGAACGGCCCCTCTTCCTGCTCGGTTTGGGTCTGATGACCCATTTCCTGGGATCCACTGGCCCAAGTTGATTTGAAAAGTAGCACACTTAAAACTAATAACATCAAAATATAACATAAACATATCAGCATGTGTGTGTTATTTAGTATGTAAATAAGCAAATTACTCATAATTAGCCACAACTAATCTTTGATATGTGCTGGATATTTATCTACTGGATTTAGAGGGATACGTTATGTACATTAAAGGTGACCTGTTATGCTCCTGACCAGGTTCGGATACGTTTATGTGCTACACAAAACATCTTCACTATATTTTTTGCCAAAATCATTCTTAGAAAATGACTTTGAGCTCCTTTTAGAATGAGCTGTTTTGGGCCTCTGTCACTTTAAATCCAAATAAGCTGCTGCTGGCCACGGCCCCCAACTCAACGTTTACTCTCACGCATACAAATGACCACAAACAGATGCACAATTATACAACCTTACGGCTTTGAAAAGCAAAAGTAGAGCCCCCTGCAAAGCCAACATGAATACAACAAGTGGTTTCTAGATGGTAAGTCAACAGAAAAATACTTGTCTTTTCCAGCAGCCAATGTGCAGCGCATGCAGCAGTAAAACCAGCTGTCCAAACATGCTGGGACTCCACTTTGGTTGCTAGGTAACGGGTTGCTGATTTGTGTTACATTCTGAAGGTTTTTGAAGCGGTTCATTAACTTATTGACAAAAACTGGCTGGGTGTTTTTTTTAGGCGTTTGAGTTGTTTTTAGAAGAAAAAAAACCCCAAATAGAAGTACAAAAATGTGCGAAATGTGAATTTTGCCACAAATATTGCCACAAACACAAAAATTGTTATTCAAAAATATTCCCATTTAGAGCTGCACTGTAAGAAAATGACGCGTCTAATTTACGGTAAAATACCTGCAGCTGTGGGTGCCAAAGTTTTACAGTAAAAATACAGTAAATCCATATTTATATGGCAAAATTTCTGCAGTTGCCAGAATGTGTGGTAGCATCCACACCTGCCAGTGTTTAACCATAAATTAAAGATGTTTTCTTTTTTTTTCTTTTTTTTTTACAGTGTGGCTCCTTTAGGACATCACTTATTTAAAAAACAGTGTGACTTATATTACAAATATAAGATTTACATAATAAGTAGTGGAGAAAACAGCAGAAATAACATTTCCAATCATACTGCAGGTTTTGTTTTACCTTTTTTTTTCATAATAAGTGATAAACAATTCAATAAATTCCCACACCTAAGTGTAAAGTATGTTTAAATATGTTATGGGGTTTATGATAAGTACTAATATGCTAAAGATTGTTCTAGAAAGGCTTTGTAGACTTCAGATATTAAACAGCAAAGAGTTTTATTTAAGCTCTCACATACTGTATGAGAGGTGACTAATAAAGAGCTGCTGCGCCCCCTGCAGGTGGTGGGGACAGGTATGCTGGTTCTCTGTATTTTGGCGATCATTGACGGTGGGAACATTGGCGCCCCTAAAGGCGTGGAGCCCCTGGCCATCGGTCTGATCATCATGGCCATCGGCGTCTCCATGGGACTCAACTGTGGCTACCCTCTGAACCCCGCCAGAGACCTGGGACCCCGGCTGTTCACGGCGGTGGCCGGGTGGGGGATGGAGGTCTTCAGGTAACTAAAATTCAGATTTTTTAACTGAACTTGATCAGACTTTGGAAACACAGAGCAGATGTTTTCTGCATATACTTTTCCCTGACTTTATTTTTTTTTAAATCAGATGTAACACAAAAACTGTTAATCTAGAGAAAACCAATCGGGAAATGAATGTTACCTTAAGAAAACCCATTGAGAAATTTTCTTATCTCAAGAAAACTATTTGGAAATGCACTGGTTATCTTGAGAAAACCTTTTGGAAATTTATTAATTATTTTTTCAAAAACACGTTTGTAAATTTACTCATCGCGAGAAAACTATTGGGAAATTTACTCATTTTGTGTTATTTCGAGAAAAAAAACGTGTAAATTTACTCATTATTAAAAAAACATGTGGAAAACATCTGCTTTTGGCTTACATTGTTGCTTTATAAATATGTGTATGAACACATAAATAGAAAATAAACATCCTGTGTACCTAGCATGAGTCGTGTTAAACGAATATTTATCGTGTTTGACCAGGTTTTTAATTTAAACGGTGATGGAAAAATCTGAAGGCCGTCCGTCATTTTGACGGGTTACACACACCTGACCAACCCGAAGACATTTTCTAAACTTTACACACAGAGAACATCACAGATATGACTAAAATCAAATCACTTTTAAAAATCAGATCTGAATATCGTCTCTTGCTTTCTGGGAGCTGAGCACTGAAAGGTTCATGCTGGGATTTTATTTGACCTCGACAATCAAAACAAAAACATAAAAGTTTAGCACATAAACGTTTACCTCTGGTGCCTCATTGCTTCCAAAGTCTTTAATAGTTCATGTCTTCATTCAGATTTCCATTAAGTGAGCCATTTTGTTACATAATGTCACATGTTCCCACTGCAGTCGGCCAACATTTATCCAGCCATCGACTTTTCTGATTCTGTTTTTGTGGCTGGCAGCACTGGAGGCTACTGGTGGTGGATCCCAGTGGCGGGGCCCATGGTGGGAGGCGTGGTGGCGGCCGTCCTCTACTTCCTGCTCATCGAGCTGCACCACCCCCATGACGAGGACGAGAAGGCCCACGAGGTGGAGGAAGAGGAGGAGGAAGAAGAGGAGGACGACGATGACAGCAGTCTTAAGGACAAATACGAGATGATCGCCATGAGCTAAAACATTCAGCGCAGCAGTCATGACAGAGCTTCTGCAGTTCCTGCCTGGGAATAGTACGGAGCTAAACTGGAGCCATAAAGTTTGCTCAATTTAACTTTTTTTTTTTTTTAAACAAAAAAAAAAAATTCATTGAAAAATAATTTTGAAACTGAAAAAAAAGTTTGAAACTGAAGAAAAATAGATTTTGAAAAGTAGTTTTGAACTTTTTTTTTAGTTTCACATCTTTTTTTCGGTTTCATAATTACATTTCAGTTTCTGTTTATTAAAAAATGAGCAAACCTTATAGCCCCAGTTGAGCTCCATTTGTGCCATACACATGGAGCGCCATTGATATGGAGCTAAATTGGGGCCATAAAGTTTGCTCAATCTTTTTTTTTTTTTTTCTTTTGAAACTGAGAAACAAAACTCAAACTGAAAACTGGTTTTGATACTGAAAAAAGTTTGGACCTGAATAGAAAAATCTGAAACTGAAAAAAGAATCTGAAAAGTAGTTTTGAACTTTTTTCAGTTTCATCATTATTCAGTTAAAAAAAACAAACTTGGACCAAACTTTATGTACTTTATAAAACTCCATATACATGGAGCAAAATTGGGGCCATTAAGTTTGCTCAATCTGATTTTATTTGTTTTGTAAGTGTATGTCTCATCGTTGACAGTTAAGTCATATTTATTTTGTAAATACAATTGAATATTTTTAGCACAAGTCATTAATGCTGAGCTTCCCTTTAGTTTTTTTCCCATTACCCTCAGTGACTGTGACAATTATTTGTTTATATTAACTTTAAGTTTTTCTTCCATGTTTAACACATTTTTTTGTATATCATGATTAATTTTCCTGGTTGTTACTTTTAGCATTTATTTCACTCAGCACAGTTTGTCTAAATTAAAGTTTACACAAATAAGTCCTCATGAGAAATTTTAATTCAGTTTACCATTTGTTCATTCATGCAATTTCTATGCAAATTTGAATTTAATTTATTTTAATCAGCAATTTATATGCAAATATTTTAACCTAATTATTTACTTTTTCAATGTTATTTTGCTTATTTAAATTGTAGTCACGTTCAGTTACTGAAGTTTCAATAAGAGTTTTAAACTCTCCCAAAGAGGCAAAAACCCTTTTTAGAGAGAACATCCTGAGGATTATTTCATAACCTGACATACAAAATGATAGCACTTACAGAGAAAGTGGTTATAACACTACATCACCACTTCTGCTGTGTTTGGTTCATAAAAGTCCCAGAAATAAACCATGGTGTTCACTGAGTTTCATGATAATTTGAAATAAGACATCAAGAGCAGTGACATCCAGAATCTAGTCTGAAGAAAGCAGCATGCATACTGATAAAAATGTTACCGTACTCAAGAACATTTAATAATGTCCATCTTAATAAAGTGTCATCTGCATAAACAGGACGATTTTTTGAGTCAGATTCTGCGTTCACACTGCAGCCTGAAGTGACCCAATTCCAATTTTTTGTCAATTCCGATTATTTATTTATTTATTTATTTATTTATTTATTTATTTATTTATTTATTCATTTTGGCACGGTCGTTCACACTTCCAAAGACGCCCTCTGCGTGATCTCCAGCGTAAACCAAGTACACTTCGCTGCAGCCTGCGGAAAGGGGCGGTGACGGACCACTGTCAGTCTCATACCTTATATGGAAATTGGACTATTACATTCCGGAAATGAAGGGGGCGCCAGTGACACCATTTCCTGTACCAGCCGTGTTTTAATAATTATAATAATAATAACGCATTTTATTTCACAACGCCTTTCAAAACACCCAAAAACACTTTTAACATTTAAAATTAATTACTAATTAGGAAATGACATACCACGTGTTACGTTATGTTAGTGACGTGGTATGTCAGTCACGTGGTATGTCAGTCACGTGGTATGTCCGCTTTTTTATCTTTATTAAATCTTTTTTTCGGATGTTAAAATTACATTAGTAACAAACAATCTACAATAAACAATAATAAGGAAATGAAGGGTGCGCCGTGTTTTCATAATTATAATAATAACGCATTTTATTTGACTACCCCTTTCAAAACTTACACTTTCAAAACTTTTCAAAACACCCAATAACACTTTTAACATTTAAAATTAATTACAAATTAAACGTTAAGGAAATGAGATACGTTATATATTACGTTTATTAAATCTTTCTTTTCGGATGTTAAAATTATATTAACAAACTAGAAAAACAAAATTTCTGAAGAAATTTAGCCGGGGCCTGCCAAGGCGCGCCCGTGGGGTATGGGCCCGGCGTCGTCACGCTACAAATTGGCATCGACGCTAAAGAACGCCGCGACGTAATCAGTGGCACGCGGAGAATCGCAAGAACATAAAGTAAGGCGGACGTGCACCATTCAGTATGATTTAAAATTTTTGTCAAGGCTTTTATTTTGGAAGTTTTGTTAAACTTCATTTCAAAGGGCCAAACTAATCCCATGCGTAATAGTCATTGGGTTAAATCAGTTATATAATGCTCAACAGAGCAATTATCTGATTTAAAAATATTCAAGGCTTTTATTTTGAAATTTGCAGTATGCTTCATTTCAGAGGGCCAAACTATTCCATTGTGTAACAGTGCTTTGGATAAAAAAGTCACATAAAGCCAAAAAGCGCAATTACCTGATGTAAAAATATTCAAGGCTTTTATTTTGAAATTATTATTATGCTCCATTTGAAAGTTCCGAACTAATCCCATGTGTAACAGTGCTTTGGATGAAAAAGTCATATACGGCCAAAAACAGCAATTACCTGATGTAAAAATATTCAAGGCTTTTATTTTGAAATTATTGTTATGCTCCATTTTAAAGTTCCGAACTAATCCCATGTGTAACAGTGCTTTGGATGAAAAAGTCATACAAAGCCAAAAACAGCAATTACATGATGTAAAAATATTCAAGGCTTTTATTTTGAAATTATTGTTATGCTCCATTTTAAAGTTCCGAACTAATCCCATGTGTAACAGTGCTTTGGATGAAAAAGTCATACAAAGCCAAAAACAGCAATTACATGATGTAAAAATATTCAAGGCTTTTATTTTGAAATTATTATTATGCTCCATTTTAAAGTTCCGAACTAATCCCATGTGTAACAGTGCTTTGGATGAAAAAGTCATACAAAGCCAAAAACAGCAATTACATGATGTAAAAATATTCAAGGCTTTTATTTTGAAATTATTGTTATGCTCCATTTTAAAGTTCCGAACTAATCCCATGTGTAACAGTGCTTTGGATAAAAAAGTCACATAAAGCCAAAAAGAGCAATTACATGATGTAAAAATATTCAAGGCTTTTATTTTGAAATTATTATTATGCTCCATTTTAAAGTTCCGAACGAATCCCATGTGTAACAGTGCTTTGGATGAAAAAGTCATACAAAGCCAAAAAGAGCAATTACATGATGTAAAAATATTCAAGGCTTTTATTTTGAAATTTTCAGTATGCTTCATTTCAGAGGGCCAAACTATTCCATTGTGTAACAGTGCTTTGGATGAAAAAGTCATATACGGCCAAAAAGAGCAATTACGTCATGTAAAATATTCAAGGCTTTTATTTTGAAATTTTCAGTATGCTTAATTTTAAAGTTCCAAAATAATCCCATGTGTAACAGTTACTGAGTTAAATCAGTTATATACAGCCCATAGCAGCGGGTAGTTCTAAAGGCCAGTTCTCAGTCCTGATCTGTTTCAACTGAGGATAGATAGAACTACAATGATGCGTATTTGTAGTCCAAATCAGCAGCCAATAGCCTCTTGAGATCCGTTGCTATGTTAAATAAGTTTCACACCAAGGTGTGAAGTGTTAGTGAAACAGCCTGAGAGCCTCAGAAAATCCTGTCGCATGACTTTGCTCTGAAGCACCGTGACAGAAAACCGTACGGTCTAGATAAATTTCGAAAACATTTTACCGGAGCAGACAGGCGTATCAATGTCAGGACCGATTTTGATACAAATCGTGCGATATTTGTGGCCGTGATGGCGATTTCAAAATTATTTTGGGCTCAAAAAACCTCTTCATTTCTCACTCTAGCCGAGATGGGCTGTCACTCTAATTTTAGAAAAAATGAGAAACTTTGGGTCGCTTAGAGGCAAATTGTGGACAAACCGTAACTGGTATCGACGAGCCGTCTTCACTTTCGAAGAGATCACAGACGTATCTACAAAATGAAATTTGAATGGCATTTCTAGGTGAATTTGTGACGACACAGAAAATCCTCAAAAATAGGGTATTTCTAGGATTTTTCCCATTGACTTATAATGGGGTTTTTTTCGTAGTTTTTTGCGAATTATGTCGCCACGTTAAGCCCAAATCCCACCAGAAGTAATAGCTGGAATGGCGTGAATTTTCTGCACGTTTTGATACCTCATTTGTAGGTGTGCACCCAGCGGTATGAGCCGCATTAACGGTTACGGAAGAAAAATAAAGAATAAAGAAACACTTTCTCCGACAATAGCAATAGGTTCCTGCCATTGCTTTGCATGGCAGGCCCCAACAATCTAAAAGAAGGAATCATGGAGATGTATTTATCTATCTTTACACCCTAACTATCCCAAACAAAAGTCATAAAACAAATTAAATTAATATTTTAGAGACAAATGTACATTACATTAAGAACACATCTATCCATTCCATTAATTATTATACACATATAGCGGGGTGGTGAGAGCTGCTGATGGACCCTGGACACATCGCCAGTCCATCCATAAACAAATACTTGCTGGTGTTGAAATTCAAATAATAGTTTTAGATGTTGTGAATGGTATTCTTAAAATAAATAAGTTAAAATCTAATATACAATGTCCTTTTCATTATTTCATAAGGACTAGATGGAAAAGAGGTTTGGTCAACAATTTTGGCCAACCTGGTCCGTTCATTCACAATTCTGTTTATTTGCCAAATATTTTTCTTATTATTCATATCTTGAATATAATTCACTAACAAATTAAATGACTTTTGAACTTCTAACAAGCTCAACTGTTATTGTTTACCATAATGTCTTAACCAGTAAACTGGTTGGTGTCCCACTATTCCATTTAGAAATTACAAATCTATTCTAATTGCAATCAATTTATAAACTGCGCTCCAAAGACCTTAAATATGCAATTGTTGCAGAACCCAGTGATTCATTTAAAACTTTAAATTCAGCTTCAACCTGGAAAGACTCACACAGAAAGTAGGTTTTAGAAATTTTATTTGATAAGAAATAATCTTCGGACCCGGCCGTAGACGCTGCGCTGGTCACCGCCAGAGAGAATGATCTGCTGTTCAGGAGTTATTTTTTTCTATATGAAAACCTTTTTTTAATAAATTCACTGGATACATAAATTAAACCTGTGTAAATTGTAACTATAACTGTCTTCATCTCACCTGATCACGGCGCCGGTCTTATCTCCTCCACCCTTCAGAAACTCCGGCTTGATGTGCAACTGCTCCTCACCTGAGCTTCCATCACTTCCACCTGATCTCTACTTTTGCTCAGCTTACCTTTAATCTTATGTTTGGATTATAACTTTGTAACTAAACAATGTTTCTGTATGTGCTTGCTTTATTATAAAACAGTTCATTCTGACTGTTAAAACAAGCAGAAACATTTGTGTTTCTGTTTGTGCCGTATGTCAGGTTTGTAAATGAAATTTGTATTGATTCCAGTCATTGTTGAAAAAGTATAGGAAACATTGTATTTACACATATAAAATATTGAAAATTATGAACTTAGCATGTATTTTAAATTGTTAAATCAAGGTTATCCAAATACTAAACAACACTGTTACAATATATTTACAACCATTTTATTGGCTCTACTCTACAACAAAATACAGCCACAATGTAACTGTGTGGAAATGACACCATTTCTATAAAAACTAAATAATTTCAATCAAATGAGTTACAACAAAAGTAACATTCAAAAATGTACATAATATTTTATTAACATATTTCAAAAACAAATGACTGAACAAGAAAAAAGGCAAATGTGCTTCATCATAAAAAAAAAAGAAAAAAAACTAATATCTTCCTTGCATTTAGTACTGGCATTCAGGGCAGTGTCCAGGTATGCCATCACAATAGTAACGAGGGAACTCTCCTCGTCTTCCATGCCCGGTGAAGCCCACAGAGTCTTTATACTGCCGGTTACAGGAAGAACATTGGATAACCGCAAAAGGAATCCTGTTTTCTGCCTTGAATGATTCAGAAAAATTTTCCCAGTTGATCTCACCTGTTAATGAAAAACTTATTTTATGTAGTGGAAATCTAATTTCACATGTTTTAGGTGAAAAAAGTGAAAGGTCCTTACCATCCAACCAAGCAAAGTGAGTCTTCTTCCTGAACACTGGGTCAGACACAATGGCTTCAAAGGACTTGCATGTCAATGCCAACGTGAGGTAAGCTGTGTCTCCCTGTGCCAGTATTACCTCCTGGAGAATAGCTTCCAGGACAATCAAAGGCATCTGAAAATAATGATAGTAAAAAAAACAGGTGCATTGCAAGACTTATCCTGGAAGAATGGCTATGACATGATTATGAATGAATCTTACCTGTAAGATTGGCGGTATACTTTGTACCTGAATGGTGACGAGCATGAAACAATAATTAAGACTTAGTATCTGTCAGTACCTTATCCTATCCATCTGTAATGGTATAAAAAACGCTGTCCAAATAATACATTTTACTTTTTTTTTTTTGCCTAAATCATTTAGAGTTGTAGTTTCATTTGCACATAAAGATACACAAATCAAAATTACTAGTTATGCATATTTTTAAAAACTAACCTCAATTTGTGCCTCGGTTGCTTTGGCATAGTTGTGGTCATCAGCAAACAGAGTCTGTAAAAATATAGATTTTTTTAAGTGGAAGATTAATGCAAGCCCAAATAACATAAAAAGTCATTCAACCCTTTTAATTGTTCTATCCTGATTTTATTTCAGACTTAAAAAAATAAGCATACACCAAAAGTGTACTGTGAATAGAAATTACATGATTTGAAAATACAAAGTCATGAATTTTAGCTACAACTCACCTCACATTTTTCCCTTTCCTCAACTTTTTTCCGCTTTCTCTCCTTTTGCAGTTCTTCTCTGGACCTTTAAAAAGGACAAAGGGATGTTTTCTTAAAAAAACTGTCATATTTGTAACATGATGTGGTACATTATTGTTCTTACTTCACAGGGAAGTTTGTCAAGAGAGTGAGAGACCACCATCTTCGTATTGTCATCATATCATTCTGTGTACATCACAGGTTGAAATTTAATGAAATATCAAACAGAAATAATAGACTCTCATCTTTTTCTTTACCTCGCTGAAATCAAATGATGCTCCCATCACAAAGTACAGTGCATACTGTTGAGAAAATTTTGATTATTACATCTACACAAACCATACAACAATATGGTGGGTGAAAGCGGATGTTACCATCACTACAAACATTCCACAGTTGTTGGACAGTCCTTGTTTCGGCAATCCCTGTGGTGTTTAAGAGAAAATTCAAACAGGGTAGAGAAAAGTAATGCGTCATTACTTTAACTATAAAATTGAGGTAAAGGACAACAGCCTTACCCACAGTATTGCTTATAAACATTTAAAGCAGGAACGGTTTGAAATAAGCAGCTCTTAAGAACCACAAGTGTCCCATCATAACATCTCACCTCAACATCGTTGCCAACAAATTCTGTCCATGGACCAGATGACATCTGAAGACAGACTTCTCTGATGATGCAAATCATAAGAGAAGTTAAAAATTAGCAAGGGTATATTTCACAACATAAAAATTATAAAGATGTATGAAAATGCAAGACAGATGTGAGACAGAACGGTCTCTTGATGGTCCAGCTTTAACCCATGTCTTTGTTAAAAAGAAACAAGAAACTGCTTACAAAATGTGTGTCTTATCAAATTTCAGACATTAAAATGTTATTCACAAATTCAATTTGTATATTTACTGTTACATAAAAATGAAGATTAATGCTGAACCTTTGCCTCCGTGGAACAACGGAACAACATATTGAACACATGCCACACTCAAACTTATTCCTATAAAACCTTAATGTTCTGATGCGGTTTTCATCAGTGAAGCCAGTGCCATTGATAGAATCAAGGAAGAAAATCTCCCTATGTTTAGGCTTCAGAATCTGAAATAATATGTCGCACTGATGGTGAACACTACTGCACATTAATGAATGAATTTGACTACTTTCAAGAAAGGCAGTAAATATGAAGGTGAATATCAAATAAGTATTGTACTAACGCATAGTGTCCAATGTCCAGGATGCCACACAGGAATCAGAACCCAGTCCAGATCTTGTGCCTGCGGCTTCCAATTAAATCAAATAATTAATATATTGTGGTGAATCTGACCTCCAAAGGTGAACATAAATTTATCAACAGGATGTACTGGTAGGTGTTGTGCTGGGTCAAGGGAAAGAGGTGGAAACCAGGTGTGGACTACATGACTGTTTCCTGCAAAAACTTTGATGCCCTAGAGAAATAATAATAAAAAAGGGACAATCAAGAAGTTCAAAGTAAAGAGACACTTTTTTGTCATCTATGTTAAATTCACATCCGAAACCATGCCTGACATTGTTTTTCATTTCCACGTTTATGAGATTTACTCTTTTAGTTTTTATACGATTCCAACCTCTCAAATATCATGAAACAAATGTAGGTTACATAAATTGACATACCTTGTTGATGCACATTCTTTCAACAACTTTCAGACAGGAGTTCAGAATCTTTGAAGAATTGTAGCAGTCATATTTTAACAACATAAAAAACAACTTTAACACTGATATGGCTTGAAAAATATTTAAACTCACCTGCCCATTCATGTCTTGCGATAAACCAAGAGTGAACATGTCTCCTCTGGTGAGGACCTGCCCATCAACACAAGCAACATATTCAGCTGGATCTCTGGTTTGGTCCAATACTTGAGCAAGCTTAGGAAAGAAAAATGGAAGACAAATACATTTTATTAACTTAATTTTGCACAATATCATGCATTCCTCAAGTATGTTTACTGATATCCACAACTTACAATGTGCTTATACTGCTTGTTTGTTAGAAATTTCACATCATAACAGATGTCTCTAACAGAAAAATATTGGGAACACTGTTGTGCAGTGTCTTTTGTTTTAAACTAAAATTCAAACACCTGATCATGTCACAACTATAAGTACTAAAAATTATTTGAAAAAAAAAAAAACACAGAAAGAAATATTAAAAAAACAAACACCAAGCAAAATTGATATAAATATTTACCAAAGTAATTTCTGTGTTATTAGGCTTTTGAGTCCAGGTGAATTTATTTGCTCCAGTTGTTTGTAAGCTTGTCAAAGAGTCATCAAGAGAACATTGGTGAGTTTGAATAACGCTGGCTTCCAAACTGCAAGCATGTTGCTGGTTTTTCTCACAGCCTTTATCAACAGAAACAGTCCTACATTAATATATGTGTTGTGCTTTAATTTCAGAGACTACCACAACGATAACACAAAAGTTGAGCATTACCCATTATGATGCATCCATTTTTGTCTAGGACCAAATTTGCATGCGGCCCCGCAACTTTTAGAATGTTTTGTTTGGTTTTTGTGTTCTTCCTAAGATTGAAATGGTGGAGGATGTTTCTTTGCAGAAAGATGTGCGTGGATGGGTTGAGCATATTCAGGAAGTAGTTATTTTTCCTCATGCCTGCAAATAGTTGCTCTGCACACTGGCTGTTTAATCTTCCTGCCAGTTCCGGAACCATCTCAATCTTCCGCAAGACATCCTTCTCATCCTTACTATTGCCTTGGTGGAAAACGTCACTCAGACAATAATGCTCTAATGAGCCAGTGACAGGATGCCCTCCCTTGTCTTCTGGTTCTTTCCTGTGCTTCAACCAGGGTAAGTTTACAGCAAGTTTTTTTTCAGTAGCTTGTCTTATGTTTTCAGGGGTGGCCTCAACCAATCTACCATCGTGGATGGTAAATGGGGTATCCTTAGCACACCTCTTCTTTAGATGACTTACCAATCCCCTGGGGTAGTCATACACTGTAATATTGGGAAAAAACTTCCAGGATAAAAGAAGGTCTGCAAAGTCTCTAGGGCTCTCCGCTCTCAGGTTAAACTTTACAGAATAAATAATGCCACAGGGACAAGTGATTACAGCCCATCCACCTGAAACAACAAATCATATTCTTATTAGTACAGCATACAACTTATCTAGGTCCTTGTTGTTGTGTACTAAATTAAGCTTAACAATAGCATTGACATTACTATGACAACGTGTTATATGTTCAAAATAGCAGATACACAAGGCATGTTTTTTTGGTAATTTCTATTTTTCTCAAGGTCATACTTTCTTATGGGTTAACACATTTTCTGTTAGGAGTTGTCACACACTTACCAGAGGCACCCCACACTTTCTCAAAAACCTTGTTATATGTGGCTCTAGAAGCCATTTTGTCCCGCAGACGGAGCACAAGATCCATCTTAGAACCTCTGCTGTCAATTCCACATTGACTGCAGAGTCTCCTGATCTCAGGTAGCTTTAAAATAAAACCAAAAGTTAGTTATTTTTAATATTATTTAACTGTCCTGAAAGACAAACACAATCGGAAAATTCTGAAAATAAATAAAAAAAAAGAGACTACCTTGAGATTGAGAACCTCATCTGCAAGCCGCTCTTCTGTGAGAAACTGGTCTACATCACTGTCGGAATCAGGCAAGTGGACTTTTTCACTCTCTGTGTTGATCAAAATGTCAGATCGTCTTGTCTGTGGTCCAATCCAGGGGGACCAGTTGTGATAAGTAGGCTTTACAACAAAAGGATTCTTGCAGCCAGCTGAGAAATACAATGGAGACAAGGAAAAACATTTGAGTCACATTAATACATGAATTACTTGGTACACAAAATGTTTCCCATTTATCTGTTGAGTAGACACCAGACTTACGTGGATAAAGTCCACGGCTAATCACTTCCATAGTAACCGCTTCCCAAAATGAGCGCGCATTAACTTCGCCATTATATTGCTGAGGTGGGTTTGGTATTTCACTAACTATTAAAATAAAACAAAAAACACAGGATTTTATTTTTTTAATGTTAATTTCAGATGAGTCAAAAATTTCAAATAACAGTATTTTGATCCATGCAGGTTTCAAACATAAAGACCTACCTGGCATGCTGAAAACACCTTTCTTATGTAGATCCATGACAACAATTGCAGGATGATACCCACATGAATCACATGAGTATTGGTAATCATGGTCACTTAGACCTTCAAACGACAGATATGCCTGCAGGATTCGATCCTTGAAAGGAAAGTTCTCTCCTTCTGTGTATTCGATAGTTTCGATTATGCGACTTACAGCAGTGTGAGTCTACAGAAATAAGTAAGGCACATTTACAAAGTCACAGTGATGCCTTTAGATGAAAAGCTCATTAATGCATGTTTAACCATTTATTGTATTGTGTTAAAAATAATATCCACATTCTACACAAATAATTAAAAAATGCAACTAACCTGCAATGCATTCCTCAGTACCAGACAAAAATGTATGGACAGCAGCAAGTGATCGTTGAAGTTGTGAATACCATCTTCCCAGTCTTGATATCGGTAAACCATCGAACAGTTGGGGCAAGTCTTCCTGTATGTTGATATACCTACGAGAATATTAAAAAGGTTACTATTAAGATCTTATGCTGACATGATAGAATTAAAATATTAATATTATTCTTATGGAAATAAAAATAAATCTGTGCACTTGTACTTACAGCGGAGTACATTAAATTACTAACCTTTAACTACTCCTGTCAGAGTCACTATTTTAGCAGTGGAAGACAACAACTGAGGGTCACCAAGACTGGCGTGCTGTCCACATTCTGTGCATTCAGTCTCTGATGGGATCAGATGTTTGGGGAACCCATTGAGAGACTTGGCGTCTCTACTTCTGGTGATAAGACTGTCAGGAAGATCAGCAGGTATTTTCTTGTGGTAAATCAAATACTTGATTATCCTCTCTGCTGCATCATCAGTAATGGAACCACTTTCCTCCTGACATTCTGATACTGTTGTCCCACACATAACATCCTCCTCTGAATGTACTGCTGCTTTGAACATGTCTGGCATTTTTTCAAAAAGATGCCACTTTGCCGTAGCCTTGTGCGTACAGGACCTTTTGCCCTCTGTACATGCACAATGCCAGGTATTTTTTCCTTTGTCGTAAGTGACAATCACCCTTCCAAGTCTGCTGAAAAATGCCATTTTTGGTTCAAAGATAGACACGTGAAAAGTTGTGTCTGTCCCACTGCCAAAAAGAAGAACTGAAAACGGCGTATTACTTGATAGCGCCTCTTGCTGATTTTTTAAAAGTTCTTCTTTTCTTTTAACACTGAACCATAAGTTGTCAACCAGGATGTTGAGGGTAGTTTCAGACAGAGGTCCTTCTGAGTCTGTGGCGCGTGGACAAAAGCGTAATGATTGAATGTGTTCACACTCAAAAGGCAAAATCCCACTTCGCTTGGCAAATTGTGCATTCACATTACACCTGTCAAGCTCACACTCTGATCTGTGAAATTGTGACCAGGTGTTTTTGATTACATGTATAGGTTTTGATGGACCACAAAAGGATTTCTGAACAGCAAAAACACCTTTTTTTGCATCCACACACTGACTCCTTAAATGATGATTTTGTGAAATCAGCTCCACTTTTTCATGGTGTTTTCTTTTCAAATGAATACGAAGATTCTTTTTTCTCAGGCGCAGATTGCACATTTCACATGTAATCATATCTTCTGAGCGGACAGGCGCCTGTGTAGCCTGGATGTCTGTAGCTGCTGGACGGACAGGCGCCTGTGTAGCCTGGATGTCTGTAGCTGCTGGACGGACAGGCGCCTGTGTAGCCTGGATGTCTGTAGCTGCTGGACGGACAGGCGCCTGTGTAGCCTGGATGTCTGTAGCTGCTGGACGGACAGGCGCCTGTGTAGCCTGGATGTCTGTAGCTGGTAGGTGGACAGGTGGCTGGGCTGCTGCACAGCTGGACACCATGTGAAAAGTCATTCTGTGATTAACCAAATGATTAACAAACCTGTCCCTTCTGTCAATGGTGGAAAAACAGTAAGGACAATGGAAGTGAGTGGTGTCTCTACATGGTAGGCCACATCTGAAGATATGGAATTCTGCAGTAACAAAAAGAAATGAGTAAAATTTTAAAAAAGCATTTATATACATTGCAGATATGTTTAAACAAGATGTGATTCATTATCCCTCAGAACAGGGAGAATGAATCCCTGTTTTTCTTAGTAGCCTCATAGCTACTACAATAAAAGTAGTAGCTATTAAATACACAATTGATTGGTAGAAAAAAAGCCATGTTTGAATTAATCACTGTACATTCCTTAACATTGTTACTGTTTTGTAGGATTTAACAATTAATGGCTTCCAGATAACAAATATATATTCTGCAAAAAATGAATTTAAATTTTAGAAGTGATATTGCTCAAACAGCCATGGGCAGAGATTAACTAATCAGATTAACTCAATTACTCTGTAATTTTGACAAAAAAATAAATAATTAGGACCATTTTTCAAAATGTTATACTCTTACATGCAACATAATGTGAGTAACTTCACTGAATGAAGAACACATTTTAATACACAAAAAATTTAAACACGATACACAGATAAAAGTTGTTTATGTTAGGTTTCCTCTAACCTTAATTTGTTGTCTTGTATTAAAATGTTTCCTTTTTGGTTTTAAAATACCTAACAGTGCACATAACTTCATTTTTATTAATGTCTGCTTAAATAAATGGGTAATATTACATTGCACGTTATAATCAGTAAAACAGTACTTAATAATAGCCATTTCACAAAATACTTTGTTACTTTTAAATGTGTAGTTTGCTGCACAGTTACTAAAAATACATTGAAATACATTGAAAATACCCAGAGATGTACTCATCTCTGGGTACTATGATGGCAGCTGATAGCTTATAAAGAAAGCTGTTAGTTTATAAAAAATATTAGACTTTCCAGAAATTGAACATTGGTGTACAAAAACATATTTTAAAAAATATTAACCTTAAAAAATAAAATAAAATAAAAACACGAGAGAACTGATAAGTGTGTAAAAAAAAACATTCATTAGTGTATTTTTCCATACCGTTATGTTGAACCACAGCAGTTCTTGCAATGTGGTTCTTAACCTTGTAAGACTCATCCGCACTGTATGAGCAAAGGGGACAGTAGTACTTGTTGTTCATGCAGTACGGAACAATTTTAGCTCCGATCCCAGTGTTACAAATTGATACGTGCATCTGTGAAATTTAAATAAAAAAACAAATTTTGAGCATAAAATACATTTTTCAATTATACATTTTCTACTTTTAGATTTTTATCTAACGGTGGCCTGCACGAAATAATTAGCTATGCTACATGCTAAAATTAGCCTTCCCGAACTACGAATTTCACTCGTTTACAGCTGTCAATTATATTTTCTAACTAATCTAGAAAAGCGTATTGATTTACTCTGTAAAAAAAGGATTTAATACGGTAGAAAGTACCTTTTGCTGACTTCCTGGTTTTTGCATTGTGGATCGCGTGGCAAATGTCAGTGGTGAAACCTCTCAAACTTCTTACCCCGCTTCTTTAAGGTATTTATACTAGTGACTGTGAAAATAGCGCCCCCTTCATTTCCGGAATGTAATAGTCCAATTTCCATATAAGGTATGAGACTGACAGTGGTCCGTCACCGCCCCTTTCCGCAGGCTGCAGCGAAGACCCTCTCGCGTAAACTACAAACGACTTGAAAGTATCCCGGACGCGCAGTAGAGGGCGCAATAACGTGAGAGAGCGTGCTCTGTGTTTTGCCAGCCACCATAAAAAAAGAAGTGCTCAGTGTTTGCGGAAGTAAACATGGATGCTAACAGTGGAGCATAGCTTACGATTTTAAAGCTGTTATCCAAAGCGAACCAGCACAGTAACAACTTAATCCTCATGATCGTCCACCATGGTTGTTGTTTTTCTTGTCGCTTGCACGTATCAGGGCGCAGAATAGTGACGTTTGTCGAGTATCAATGACGTTCAGGTCGAATGAATGCGACGTGCCGTTCAGATTCTGGTCACGTTTAGAAAGATCGGCTATGTTTCGGATTTAGAAACACATACCCAAGTGACCTGAGTTGCATTTGTATAAATCCGACTTGTGTTTCAGACTGTCGTAAAAAGATCAGGTAAAAATAAAAAATCGGAATTGGGTCGCTTCATGCTGCAGTGTGAACACAGGCTAAGACTAGTTTGAAAACAAGCAATTAAGAATTATCACAAACATTTAACAAGAAGAAATGTAATTTTGCTAATCTTTCATTTAAACACAGAATCAGATTATAAAATCATTGCTTTGCCGTTCTAGGAAATATTGGACTGAAACTGTTGCTTTGGTTGCTTATTCACACTGCTGTAGCAGCCAGTAACTGCAGCAGAACATCAATATTGATGATCAATAACAAACCACTCTTTGCTGCACGTGCATTCCTGTAAAAACTGGCCTGCAATAATCCAGTTTGTTACATAACTAAACACACTCAGAAAGAAAAGTTAATGAAAAATACATGTAACAGAGCGTATAAGAAATGTGTCAAAAACACTGAAACAAGCAATTATGAAGCTACAAGAAACAAATTACTAAAACAAACTAAAAATCAGTAAATAAACTTAGTGAATATAACACTTTACGTTTTCGGCTGCAAAGCGTCCAACTAAACATTTTCATTCAAATTAGAGCTCCCTCTTCTGTCCATGCCTATGTACTGCACCCACTGGGGTGAACAAGGTTAGTATCACCAACAAAAAAGCTGAAAAGAAATTAGAACAAAAACGAGCCAAAATTTAAGTTCCCCGATTGTTTCACCCATTTTTATGAAACTATACCTACTTGAAGCTTAATTAACTCTAGGATAATGTGTGAAATGTTTATATTAACAGTAAAACATAAGTTAATATGATCTATTAACAAATACTGTTATTATTCAGAGTTTTGTTTTCTCTTTTTTCAAGCGTTGCACGACTCCCATATATTATAGTCAATAGGAATTATTGATTCAGCTGCAGTGAACTTCAGAGAGGCATGGACGGCCGTGCCAGGAGTTTCTGGGTTTACAACAAATTGAATAAAAGGTTTAATGTGTCCAGAAACTTTATGAAAATAACATCACACTGCAAAAACACAAAGTCTTATTTTGTCTAATTTCTAGGACAAATATCTTAGCACTCTTGAAATGAGACAAAACTAACTTTTAAGTAACTTTTAAAAAAAAAGGACATAACAGCTTATTTAGATTGAATAATTCCTTAATGTTGATGAAAAAACATTTGTTTCACTGGCAGATTATTTCATTTATAACAAGACTATTTTCTCATGTTATAAGTGAAATAATCTGCCACTGGAACCAAAACTTTTTTTTATCAACATTGATGAATTATTTACTTAAAATAAGCTTCTATATCTTGCTGAAAAGATACTTGCAAGTTAGTTTTGTCTTAATTCAAGTGTACTAAGATATTTGCACCAGAAATAAAATGTGTGTTTTTTTTTAATGCGACTACTTTTTCATAAATTATAAAGTTATAATATGGAAAAAAATGTCAGGTTTCACTGGCAGATTATTTCCCTTATAACTAGTACTTTTCATAAATATTAAGTAATTATTCAATCTAAAAAAGCTCATATTTCTTGTTAAAATAATTGCGTGTAAGTTAGTTTTGTCTTATTTCATGCGTACGACAATATTTTGCACTAGAAATTAAACTAAAATTTGGTACGAACCTTATGTAGTTAACTTTGCTGCTTACAATTTATATTAATTAAATAAAAGTACAATTAGAAGTCTGGTAAGGGATTTGTAGAGGCTGCAGAAAAATTTTAATACAACCATTATCAACAAGTGGAAGACATTAAAAAAAACAACTGCAAAATCTCCAGGTAAGTTTATCCTGAAAGCAGACAGCAAGATGCTAAAACAAAATCTCCAGATTCTAAAATATTATGAAAATGTCACCAGAAAGATATTGCACAAGTTTAACTTTCAATATGTGCAAGGATGATTTAATTGTTCCATATAAATAAGGAGAATAAAATTCACATCATCTTAATTGTGACCTTAAAAAGCCAAAGAGTGCACACACATTGCAGACAGTAAACAGAGGTCTATTTTATTTTGAATGAGTCTTTTAATTAATGCATTTCAAGTACTCCAAAAATTACATCTCTTTGCACAATACAATTTCAAATTTTTATTTTCTTTTTTTAGTAAAAATGTTCAAAGTGAACAAAAATTTCGAATACTGTATAAAACACAGTGAACAATAAAATCAGACAGTAGTTTTTACGCTTTAATCGTGTTCTTACGGCCTACATCACCTACGACATTTCAACTCAATTTGGACATTTTCAGTGCACGTTTATCTAAAAACTTTTACCAAGACTACGAAATTAAAAAGAAAAGTAAATTTACAGGCATTTTTTTTTTTAAACTTCTGCTCGTCTACCCGAACCATGCCACAGGATAAGAAAATGAAAAATAAAAATAAAAAAAATCATAATGGGAATGTAACATTAACTCCATCACTGAATAGTTTTTTCCTCCGTTAATGACAGTGGTAAAAAGCATAAGCAAATTTCAGTTCTACTTGCACAAAGAAGAACATAAATAACTTATAAGAGAGGAAACTTTGTCACATATGAACATTTTTAACAAGTTACTCTGAATTTAGAAAAAAAAAAAAAAAAGAAATAGATGTATCAAAATGTACTTTTCATTTTCAAATTAAATGCCAACTTTTTTGTTGTTTTATTTTTTTCTTCCTCCAAGTACTGTACAAGTTTACAGGTAAATTCTTCTGGCCTGACAGGTGAGATGAGATTTAAAAAGAGAGCTCCATTTTGTACAGAGATGAGGAGTGATAGCAACCTGCCAAGCTATCGAATTCATCCGCCTCATTGCAGAAAACGACACGCGTTAGCCGTTTACGTCGACCGCTCCCCTACAGAGCTCACTGCGACTAGGACAAAAAGAGTCTCGCTAGTCTTTATTAGTGTTGCATGCATTTAAAAATAAAACCAGAGCTCATGTGCAATGAAATACAAAATCTGGGATGCGTCTTCTTGTAGAGGCATTCATGATATTTTACAGTTAAGCAACATGATTGGGGATTTTCCCCCTGAAAAAAATAAAATTAAAATAAAAAAGGGAGTACATGCATTTTCAATTCCTTATTTTCAGTCAGATTTCGTTCTGCTCTTGCTCAAAATTCATCTCAAATTCAAACACTAAAAGGAAAAAGCACACTGACAGAAAAAGAAAGCTAAGTATTTTTTGTCATGTCTAGTGCAAATATCTTAAAACACTTGGAAAAAAAGACAAATATAATATTAATATTGATTTACAGAAAAGGTAAACTGGTAGAGTTTTTTCACTAAAAATACACTGCAAAATCACAAAATCTTACCAAGTATTTTTGGTCGAGTTTCTAGTGGAAATATCTTACTATTCTTAAAATATGACAAAACTTACTTACAAGTAACTTTTTAGTTTGTTTTAAGTAAATAATTACTTAATTTTAATGTAAAAGTTCTAGTTCAGATTATTTCAGCTTATAACAAGACATTTTTCCCATGTTATAAGTTACGGTAATTTATCTGCCAGTAAAACTCAAAATTAAGGAATTATTCACTTAAAACAAGCCTTTATCTTTCTTAAAAAAAAAAGAAGTTACTTTTAAATTAGCTTAACTTATTTCAAGTGTACTAAAGATATTTGCACTAGAAACTAGCCCAAAACAACTTGCTAAGATTTTGTGTTTTTGCAGTGTATGAGAAGAATCTGTGGAACTAGTACATTTTTATCAATATTAAGAAATTATTAACTCAAAACAAGCTCCTATATCTTGATAAAAAATTATTTTAAGTTAGTTTTGTCTCGTTTAAGGTGCACTAAGATATTTGCATTACAATTGAGCCAAAAAATGTAGTTAAATGTCGGTTTTGCAGTGCATTTTAGCAATCAGATTTAATGTTGCTTATGCAAATATCTTCTGTTCCTCTTCTATTGGGATGAAACCTGAACTCTCTGCTGGGTTTTCTGCTTGCGGATTCATTTTTGCTGTCTGTCTGATAACAGTTGTAGCCAATAAAATGGCGGCGAGACTCTGAACGCAACATGTTCACCCAACAGAAGGAGGTGCTGCCAGCGAGAGTCTCTGCAAACTGTTGAGGAGAAAGAAAAACATTGCTAAGATTGCAGGTTTTTACCATTATTTTAGTGAAACTATTAGGAAAAGAAATGTGTGCAAGAGGCATTTAATCTGACATGTAAGGCTGAGTTTTGTGCAAGAGGAGAAAAAACATCTACATGGAGAAAATAAGAAATTTCAGTCAATTTAAAAATGTATGCTCTTACAAGTAAAAGAAAAAAAGAAGTCATGATTGCATTACCAGGTACAGTTCTTGTCATCTAATAAATAAAATTCACAAAAAGGGTTTGTTTTGCAAACACCTGAGGTCAAACCAATCACACTTCCTTCCTGCTGCCATCTTAGTGGATTTCTACGGTAAACATCCTGCACTGGTGAGCTCTTTAGGGGATCAGGAAGTAGCTTTTCCATCAGATTAGTAGTGAACAACACTGCTGCATTACACTTCTCTTTCCTGCGTTACACAGCCGTCAAAATAAAATAGTGTTGAGTGAATTACAGATATTACAGACCTTTGTCAATTCAAAGCCACATGTAATAAATGTGTCTGCATGCCCACAAGGAAAAGTTCTTAGATTCACTACCTGAAGAATAATAGAATGACTTAACCTTAAATCTTTTTTAGTCATTTTTAAAAATTTATTTCCACACTCATGTAAACTAACATGACTCATTCCTAGACTCCTAGCCTTTGTTTTCAGTGTCACTCTTCTTGATCAGAAGCAAATAGTGTTGTGATCCTTCATATTTGTTCCCATGACGCTACATCTCCTTACACAACATGAGCAAAACGTTAGCAAGACCAAAAAAATAAAACGAAACGTAAAACCAGGGATATGATGCCCTTGTGTTCATAATCTTGTAATCAAATAAAAGTGAATGCGATCCAACTCAAGAGCGTCAAATCCTCAAAGTTCCTTCATTTATGTGTTAAGAATCCTGAGAGCACTAACTGAAAAGAAAAAGAAAAGAAAAGTAGTGAAGAATTACACATTTACAGTAGAAGAAATAGTTTGTTTTCACTTATGATACACTAAATATTTACAGTCACATGCAGAAGGTAATCCTGCATGAGGAGACCAGAGCCTGTCTCTTTTGCTGTTCGACATGAAAAATCAGAAGAAAAAAAAAGAAAAAGTGCCACAAATTCCCACTGAGTTTCTCTCATTCCTGGTCAGGATGATGAGGGGAAAAAAGAAACAAAAAGAAGAAGAAGAAGCACAGAACGATTCACCGGCAGTCACTCGAAGGTCGCAACAGAAAGAAAAACACATCACAGGATGCACTATTGCTACACATGATTCCTTAACTCTCCTTGGCACTCCTTGGAATGAAAAGAAAAAAGAAAAGAAAGATGGAAAACGATGCACTGGAGATGGCTGATGGTCAAGTCCACTCCGCAAAGAGCCGGCTGAGTAGTTGGACAAAGTTTTTACTCTTCTTCCGCGTAGAGCGTGTTGTCTGCAGATCGGAGGATATGACGATGACAAACAACCGTGTCAGGCTTTTCTTTGGATGGAGTGACGCTTTTGTTTCCCACTGTAGGCACGAGGAGGAGCCAAGGCATTGGGGGTTGCAAGGAGGGGCAGCGGGGTCTCAGCGTCTCATCTGACCCATCTGATAGTTCTCTCTGGGCTGACGGTGGTGCCTCTGGGGCTGCGCCTGCCGCTGTGGCTGACCCCGGGCTTGTCGCTGGCCGCCGTGGGCGTGGGGGTGCTGCGACTGGTGCTGCACCTGAGAGCTGGCGTGCTGCTGCGCTCGTCGCCTCTTCAAAGTGCCTGGAGACAAAACAAAACGGCGAATTGGCTCGCTTTTCGCCACAAAAACATTCCAGCGTTTTCAAGGCAAGAAGAGAAAGTCGGCCTTCTATCACCTGAAGAACGTTTCCAGGATTAGAGGACTAATGTCCCAATAAAACCTAGAGAAACTCATCCAGGTGTTTAACTTTAGTCACGTTGATTACTGCAACAGTAAAAAAGAATCAATCTAATCCAGAACACTGCTGCTGGAGTTCTGACTAAAACCAGGAAGATAGAGCGCATAAACCCAATTCTAACCCCTTACACTGAAAAAATAAGAGACCACTTAAAACGATCTTCTCATATTATACTCTTTGTAGCTATATGTTTGAGTAAAATGAACATTGTTCTTTTATTCTGTGAACTACTGACAATATGTTTCTGAAATTCCAAGCAAAAATTTAGTATTTATTTGTGGTCAAACTAACAAAAAAGATGCAGTGCTTTCAGACGTCAAATAATGCAAAGAAAACGAGTTCATGTTCCTTTAGAAACAACAATACTAATGTTTTAACTCAGGAAGAGTTCAGAAATCAACATTTGGTGGCATAACCAGGAGGTTTTCAATGTTAGTCAGTGCAGTGGGCTCTACATTTTTTCCAGAGCTGTGTAGTAGAAAGTGGTAGGAACTGACCTGGCAGTGGTTTGGGAGGAGGCAGCTTGGGGTTACTGCTGGGTGTGTGAACGCTGCAGATCTTAATGAAACCCGCCATGAGCATGATGAGAGCGATGCCCATCAGCAGCACGGCCCACCAGTGAGCCTGGAGGAGGAATCATCACAGAACCTTTTAATCTTAAACTGAAAACTAGAAAACTTCCAGCAGATTCGGTACGTACCACAATCCACTCTGCAATGTTCTCATAGAGTTCAGGGTTGAAGATGGCCTTCTTTAGCCTGGCCAGAGGCCCGTCTGCGTCCACCAGCCGGCACTTCATGAACACGTCGCAGTAACCTTTGAAATCGTTGCAGGGCGATCCCGCTGGCAGGGTGGTGACTTTCTTATTGAAGAACCGAGCCAGGCGCTCTGACCCCGTGCTGCTGCAGGTGTTGGGGTTCACTGCGGAAACAGATCAGATTCTCATTTGCATTGTGTCGACTAAGACAAAAACATAAAACTCTACTCGGCTTGGCTTGGCTCCAGCCCACTTAAATTCTCCCCTGCAACGATCTTTACACTGCAACAACATTTTTCTCTTGCATGTGTTTGAACAGAAAAATGGAAGCAAGCATTCAGAGTGATGGAATGCGCTCCAGTACGAACTAAAGATGTTGGATCTTATTTCATCGGAGCTTGTTCTTAAAAACATGCAATGTGATTCTATTAAACAGTGTCAGTGCTTTTAAACTATTCTGTCATTTGTTTTAACCCTCATCGGCTCAAAGGTGTCGCCGAAGACGTGTTTTTAGAAGCCGACTTTGCGGTACCGCATCTCTGCGATACTGCCTGAAAAATTCTATCGGTTTCTGAAAGGGGAGTCGTTGCGCTTTCCAGCCAATATCAGGTTATTACGGTAATTTCACGCCTGCCGTTGCAGGGAGCAGGTTTTACTTCAGTTTACTCTTATGAAAACTCTTTCAATAGACAATAAATTGTAAATAACTGCTAGATATTGAAAGTTCCAGTTGTTACGAGTAAACGGGGAAAACTATTTACTCACAGGACATTTAAAGAACTTTGTACAAATAAAATAAGCAAAAATATCCAGTCGAAGATTTTAAGCTTAGGACTTAAAGGGTTAAACTCGCTTGGGGTTACTGCTGGGTTTGCAGTAACCCCAAAAACACAAAATCTTATGGTCTGTTTCCTTGATCTGTTTTCTAGTGCAAATATCTTAGCTCACTTGAAATAAGAGAAAATTAACTCATAAGTAACTTTTCAGCAAGATATAGGAGCTTGTTTTAAGTCAATACTTCTTTACAATTAATGAAAAAGTACTGGTTCCATTGGTAGCTTAATTCACTTTCAACAAGATATTTTGTGATAAGTGAATTAATCTGCCAATGGAACATTAATATTAATATTAAGAAATTATTGACTTAAAATAAGCTCCTATATCTTGCTAAAAAGTTACTGGTAAGCTCGTTTTGTCTTATTTCAAGTGAACTAAGACATTTGCACTAGAAATGACACCAAAATACTTTTTTGTGTTTTTGCAGTGTTTAAATTAGTTTTACTTTTGTGTTGTTGATTTCTCCCCAGGGTCCTCTAGAAAATGAAATCTGGATCTTAAATGGGTTTTGTATGGTTATATAAAGTTATTATTATATAAAAAATAGATAAAGCCACTCACTCTTCTCCATGCAGCACACGTGGCAGAGCTCGGTCTCATCCTTGCCATCTTGGCTGGCGCAGGTGCACGCCTCGAGCCCGTACTTTTCGCAGATGGAGCCGGAGCAGCCCTGCGGGGGAGGAGCACGAGGACAGGCGACATCAGACACCGACTAGTGCGAGAATAGCGTTGCTACAGCAACCAGCTCTGCCAGCGCCAGGTGCGAAAAGTTCGGGCGCTCACCCCGTTGAGGCAGACTTGAGTTTCGCCGTGGCAGGCGGTGAAGTTGGCTTTGGGCTCCGAGGTCGGGCACTGGGCGCTTCCCCCGCTGCACATGCCCTGGTGAGCGCACTCGGACTCCTCCCTGCACTTCTCGTTGCGACCCTTGTAGCTGCACTCATGAGTGCAACAAGGACCCTGACTCGGGCTGATGGGACATAAGCAAGAGCAGAGTCAAAAGCAAGACGAGCGTGAGCCGATTGATCCTCCTCATGCAGAACGAAATGTCAAAAACCCATAAAAAATATCTAAGAAAATACCTAAAACTATAATAATTGTCGATTAATGGTTTATTAGATCGAAATCAATTAACTAATAACATCCTGCTTAGATAGTTTTTAAGTGTTGTAGTTTTCCTGCCATCCAGCAGAGGGCACCATTGGTCAAACTTCAGCAGAAACAGTTGATACAGAAACAAAATGGTGGGAAAGATTAAGTCAAATTGGACTCAGTCATACAATATTTACTATAAGTCAGTGGTGGGCCGTCAGGGCCTGCAAGGCCTTCTCTGCTGGCCTAAAAATATCTGAATCACAGACTGAATGTTAATTATATTTTGTCCATGAATACGTATTAAATAAATCCAAATGGTCTGTCCGCTTCCTTTCATTGCTAGCCCCCTGGTTGCGCTGCTTCCAGACGTGTATTTTCATATTTAAGCATTTAACCAATCACATTTCAGCCACTATTTGTTGCCAGGGTCAAAGAAATCTGCCTGGAGGCCTTCACAATCAGTTCTGCGGGCCCTGTAGCATAAAATAAATGTCGATCAAACTGTTGCTTCAACCAATCAGACTTTGAGTTGGCGACACCAAGGCCCTTTAGCAGGCGTACGGAAACTGTCAGCGTTTTCACACGCTCTGATTGGATAGTCAAAGAGTGTACTAGCCAGAGCTAGCAAACTGCATCTGTAGCGAAGCTGCACAAGCAAAGATATTGTTGTGTTTATTTAATAGCTGTTTTGTCATTTACCACCTTAATGGCGCTCATTCAGCCGAGCTGTTGATAATATGATAGAAAAGCCGAGGCGACTAATGCAGGAAATAAGTAAAATAACAATAAAAAGACAAACTGCCAACGAGTAAGGTTGATTTTGAGGTTTGTCATGAGTTAAACCTTCCTTCAAGAGTAAAATCACAATAAAAAGTAAAAATGCCAATGAGTAATATTTTATCGTTTTGGTCTTTTATTTTTCTATTCAGCAACCAAAGAGGTTCCTGTTTGGTTCCATTTTATAAATGTTTAAATTTAATAATGTGAGAAAACCACAATTTTCTGCTTATTTAGTCTATTTAATACAGATGACACAAAATAATATCATCAAAAGTGAATAATTAATCACTCAAAAAATTGCTGCAGCTAAAATTAAGTATTGTTTTAGTTTTTTATTCATATTATTAGCTTTTGGTATCTTTGCCAATTTTATAAGTGTCTTATTATTTTTACTAAACTTAACATTATTTTCTATTTTATCATTTACCTACCTGTGGTGATGTGTTTTGTTTGGTCAGCTGAGGCTGTTGTAAATGTGCTATATAAATAACCTCTGACTTGACTCCATAGATATTACCCAATAGATAAGAAAAAACAACTTCAGATTAACTCATTATTTGATTTCTTACTGGCTCCTACCTGCAGACTTTGTTGGGCTTTAATTTGCACTTCTTGTTGTCGGGCTGGTTGGCGTCGTAGCAGCACAGGTCTCTGCACTGGTCGCTGTAACCGCAGTCGCACTCCTCTCCAGGCTCCACCAGGCCGTTTCCACAGATCGGCTGGCCAGGATTCTGAGGCAAAGAAAACGCAACGCTAGACTCCACAAAACTGGAAGCTAAAGAGTCACAGGAAAATCAAATACTGCCAAAAGGAAAGCTTAGAATAATAAAAAAACAACACAATACCACAATAAAATGTTCAACAAATCCTTTAGGAATATAATGTCAAGAAATTCATCAGTATTGTTGATAAATAATGAATGTAGTCGTGCTGATAGGTTTTGTTGCTACTTCATTCATGTATTAATTCAAATGCATTCATTTTGTTCTTTTTATAATTTATTTAAATGGTTATTTTTTCAGCGTGGAAAGATTGTACAATAAATAACCAGAGTTGGGAAGCAACTAGTTCCATTTACTCGCTTGAGTATCTTTTTTGGGGGGAAAAAATAACTTTTAAGTATGTAGTTTGTTTTTATTATGCTGTACTTTTTACTTTTACTTGAGTAATTTTATTATGAAGTGTTGTTACTTCTGCGTAAGCAAAATGTCTGGGTTCTCTACCCACTGAATAAAAAAAACAAACATGTTTTAACCAAAATTCACCAAAGACAAAGACACACACCTGCAGTTTTTGTTAAAGTTTCATAAGTTTTTATAATTGAAAGAAACTGATTTGGAAAAAATTCTCTTTCCTGATTTTTTTTGACTTTGGGGGGGATTTGGAAAAGATATATCAGGCTTATTAATGAAAAACATTTATGGACAGAATCTGAAGTGAGACCCATTCCAGAAAACAAAACAATAATGACAGGATGGGTGATCAAGTGCAGGCCAGAACTTTGCCAAAATCTGGTTAATGGTTAAAAATAAAGTTTTTAATAAAGTAAACTAAGTGAGATCGCTTGTTGCAGTTATTCAACCCTGAAGAAAGAACACTATAAGTAATAATTGAAAGGCCAAAATTAATAGCATTAATGCTGTATGAATTATGTTAAAAATAATGGTTTAATTTCTGTAGGTAGCCATTTTAAAGCTGTGCCAAATATACCATCTGCATACAAAAGAAAAACAACAAAGGTAGTTGTTCAGCCTGCCAAATGCTGTCAGATAAAAATAATACCATGCCAAAGCCAAGATTGGGTTACGGATCTAGTGCCGCTCTGCAGGATCACCTCCAGCTGCCATATTTTATTTTCTAATGAAGACTTTTGAATGACTCTGCTCTCCGCTGCAGGGAGCAGCTGAATAAGAACAATTACAGGGTTTGAATTTCTGATTCCTCAACAAGAGAAGTTCAAATGCGGGCCAATGCGAAGCAGTGAAACCTACCAACAAAACAGTTTCCTCTCTTCTTCTCCAGAACCTGGCTGATGTTGCGAATGCTGCAGTAGGAGAACTTATTATTGTTGAGCTTGTCTCCCGATGTGGCTCGCGCATACATGATGTAATTGCCCTTCTCCTTCTTATCTTGGCTTTTGGATTCTCCTGGGGTGCACTCGGCTCCGGAGTCATGCTAGGAGTGAAAGTGGAAAAGAAAAACCTGAGGTTAGACAAGCGTATACCACATGTTAAATGTGCCATGTGTGAATAACATACCGGGGAGCCAAAGTTGTGTCCTACTTCATGTGCAAAAGTGATATGAGAGACTTTTGGAGGTACGTGGGAGGCATAATTCTGTACCGTGATTATACCAGTGTTGAGAGACTTCCTTTTTCCGTCGGAGTACAGCTTGCTTTTTTCACAGATTCCCCCAGAGCTCCCTGGAAAAGAGTGAGGAGAAGTTCAGAAAGCTGTTTTCACCTCAAAGAGACCAAGAATGGTTGATTCTATAAGTGAGTCAAATGTAAAATCCAGTCTTATTAGCACAAACCTTTAAAAAATGATTTAATTAAACATGGAAAACTCGAATTTCAGAGGAAAATAACAGTTTTAGAAGTGAAAAGTTGCATTAAATTAGACTCAACGTATCATAGTAGCATGACTAACAAGGTTATAAAAAATATTTTTTTACATATTTTTTGAAACTATGTTATGACAGGACAGTATGAGACAGAGTCCGTTTAAAAAAATTTTGTGTTTTTTTAAATCAAGGTCCTCTGCCTTCTCCCAGTGCCAACCAGAAACAACCAATCAGAGCCAGGAGGCGGGTCTTAGCACTGTTAATCAATCTCTATGTGGGACTGCTCATATCCTTTTCTCTTCCCCTCTTGCTCTCTGCTATCCTGCAGCTGGCAGAGCCTGTAATGAAAGCTCAGGCTAGTTAGCATAGACTGAATGCTAGATAGCATTCAATTAGCCTGAAAGCTAACTAGCATAAACGTTTATCTGACAGCAGGTAAACAGTTTTCCTGGAGCGCTAAGTTGTTTCTCAGCTATTAGCACATTTAACGGCGAATACATGACGATGATAATCAGATAATCATAGCCAGGATGCGTTAAGACCCACCGCCTGGCTCTGATTGGTTGGTTTTGGTCAGGAGTGTTGCATTTCTTCAAATTGCAATAGTAGCTCAGAAAGGAGGTGGAGGAGATTAATATTTTTCCCAAATTATCTGTCTAATATTGTACTGTCATAACATGTTGACAGTTTCACCAAATATGTTAAATATATATATATTTTTATAAAAGCTACATACTGCAGCTTTAAGGCATTTTCATATATTGGTATGTAAATTTCTGAAGCTGCAGTTCTAATTTACAATGTCAAAATTTTATGCACTCTGAAGTGAAATTGTCTTTTTATTTAAAAAAAAAAAAAAAAAACAATTCAGAAATTTTTTTTCCAGTACAGAATAATAATGAATCCAAAAGCTGCTAAGGAATATTTCAGCACCTGAGGGGGCTCCCACCCAGGCCAGGCCCAACACGCCATCATCAAAATCCCTGTCTGTGAAAACGTAAGCCAGACAGTAATCGTCGTGGTTCTGCTCCGAGTTCAGCTCCAGAAACTTCTCCACGCCGATGTTGGCGAAGCGGAACGGGTTGGATCTGTCTCTCTCGTCATTGGTCGTGTTTATCTAGACAGGAGGAGGCGAACGGGTTCAGAGGGGGAGACGAAAACTAAAACATCCGAGTAATACAGAGTCTGTTGGTGTAACTCACTCTAATCCGTTTCACCATGAAGCTGATGTTACGAATGCCCATGAAGTCTGTGCCCTGGTAGATCGCATCAATGGCTTTGACATGACTGGAAATCTACAGGTGAAAACAAAACAACAAAACAAATCAGGATTTTCTTTAAATTTACTTTTCCCAGAGTAAAATTCTAGCACTTTTCTAGCATTTTAAAAGCAGGTTTTCAGGCTTTTCCAGCACCACACTTTCCAGATAAAAACAATACAAATGAAATATTAAAAAGACCATTTCAGTTATATATTACATATAATTTATTAACATTATTAATACCATCTTGTAAGAGTATTTTATATTTTAAAGCCGATATAATAAAATTTTATGTTTTGAAATGTCTCTCTCACACACTTTATACATCCGACTGGTCTAAGAACTAAAGTCTTAGAAAAAACTAACAAAAAAATCCTCCAATTTTAATAACGCTGTTAATGTTTAAAATTTAAGCCAACTTTTATTTCAGTAACATTATTAATAAGTCATTAGGAATAAGAAATATTCATTACACTAAGCATGTTACACTATGCACCACGAATTTGGAACAAACTTCCAGAAAACTGTAAAACAGCTGAAACACTGACTTCTTTTAAATCTCAACTGGTTAACGTAAATGGTCTTCCTGCTCAAAATATAAAATATACAAAGAGATTTACAATGAAAACTCTCTAAGTTTTCTGACATTTAACAAATGGAAATAATTTTGGTGATTCTATCTAACCTAAATCAAGAAGATTTAGTCTGATTTAACTTCAAAGAGTGAGATTTTTTTTAAAAAATGGTTTGTGTGTTTACTGGATGTATGAAACTGTCCATCTAAGAGATGGATAATAATGTTTCCCAAATTTAGACTTTTAATTAAAGATTATATTGCACTTTATTACAAAGCTATGCAGTTTCAACATGAATAACTTTCAAGGACTTATTACAAAAATAAAGCACTTTCCAAACCTTGAAAATCTGATTGAAATTTAAGCATTTTCCAGGATTTCAAGCACCCGTACAAACGCTGTATGAAAAGTTTCAGGCTTCTGGAGATACTTCAGAGCGAATGAAAGTACGGCAAGACATCATGCCATATGTTCTCTTGTTTAGTAAAGCCTTATTGAACCTAATAACCGAGTTAAAAATGACACCAGGGATGCAATATTTCCCTCGACAAAACAGAAGGTTAGTGAAACGCCACCTGGTGGAGTTCGTCCAAATCGATGATAAGTTCAGCTTTTAACTGAGAAGTTATTCAAGCATGTATAAGTTTATGTTTTTGTTTAAACTTATGCATTAAAACACAAGTTTAAACATAAATATAAGTTTATGTTTAAACTTAAACATAAACTATTTAGCTCAAATAATTCCCTTTATGTGAGCTAAAGTGAATTAGCTCAAATAAGTACAGCTTATGCTATTTTTTTGTTATTTTACAGTGATTTCAGATTTCACTTAAACATAATTTGTGTTTTATAATAAATGTGTAAAAATGACCAGGAGGCAAATTCTACATCTAGTTTCCCTTCATAGCAAGAATGGCTTTTTTTTTTTTACTAATTCCTTTTAAACATATCAACTAAACAAGATTTAACTGATTTGACTAGATTGAAATCAAATTGAACAGGTCAGAAATTTTAATTTGGAAGGATCTGGAATTGATACTTTACTTTTTTCTGTATGAAGCTTATTTTAATGCCATAGATATAAATCATTTATTTAAGGTAGAAACCTAGGTTGATTATTGGTGCCAGCATAAGAGAGAAAACACTTAAAAAGACAAATTCTCCCAAAACTCATTAAAGTAATGCTATAAATTGTTTGTATTTTAATAGATTTTTAGATTTTACAGCCACAACTTCAAGTATTTTGACTCTGTTTACATGCTGCCAGAGTTTCCAATGTTTCTATGCAGGATCAGGTACTTTGTATTGCTGTCGTGTGGCTTACCTGAGCTATGACAGCTTCTCTGGTCTTATAGTATTTGTAGAAAAGATGGTCAGTCTGAATAAAGAGCTGGCAGGTGTTTTTCTCCACCTGGGCCATCCTCTTCTTCCTCAGCAACACGGGGCCTTCAGACTTCGCTTCGGTGTGGAGCTCCTGATGTGAGGGGCACATGAGTCTTAGAGAGCTAAATAAAACATATTTATAGCTTTTTCATCCTAACAGTGAGTAAATAAGTAATGGGAAGTATTTTTAGAGTTTCCCTCTTAAGCCACAGCATGTTCATAAATCAGATTTTAGCTAAGAGATGAATAAGATGAAATAAAACCACAATCAAAGCAAAAATAATTCCAGAAAATACAGATGCATTTCAATAAATTAGAAGATAATAATTCAGCAATTTAATTCACAATGTGAAACTCATAATATTTAGGTTCATTACACAAAAAGAAAAATATTTGTACAAGTTTTAGTTTCTCTTAATTTTGCTGATTAAGTCTAACACAAACGATAGCTCTAATTTACTTTTAGTTTCTCTACCTAAGTCCTTTCTCGGTCAAAACTAGGAATGCACCAATACATTCTATTTTTTGCTGATACCAATATCTGAGGACTACAATCGGCAGATACCGATCTGATAAGGAAAAACGGCTGAATTCACTTAAAACTTTTCTTTTTTTAAACACAGACATAAATGTATTGAATTAGAAATTTAAATGGTAACTCTGCACCAGTACAGCTCACTTAAATATACCCACAGCTTCACAAGCTACTGGTTAAACATGTAAGACAACTTCAATTTGTTCAGTCAGAGCAATTAGGACAATAAAAGACGATCTAAAATAAATAATAAAGACACCAGACAAAAACAATAGGTTGACTATCTTGGTCAAACTACTAACAAACCTTCACCATTAGGAATTCTAAATATAATGTCAAATAAATAATAAAGTATGACGTCACTCAGAGCACAAAGCATAGAATAAGGCTGAATAGATCCGCCCTTATGGATCGGACTCATGGTCACCAATGATCTAGAATTTTTTTTTTTCCAATATTGGCTCCGATACAGATATTAATATCAGGATCAGGTGCATCTGTAGTCAGAACTTGTAAACAGAAAACCTGTGTGCAAAACCTTTTGGATGTTCTGTGAATGTCAAAAAAAACACAATTGCTGTGTCTCCATTAGATAAGAAATACAATTAAAATCACACATGAATAAGTCTGTTCATGCAAAAATGTATGGAGGTGATACATGTAAATTCATGAGATACATTCATATTACAGCCATGTCACTAGCGCTCATCTATTCAGCGTCTTATCCAGGCGATGGAGCAACAAGCTCCTCATACTTGGGAGTGGCTTTGTTTATATGCAGCATTTTTGGGAAATTGTATTTAGCAAATTTAACAGAATAGAGATAGATTCAACACTTTAACATGACAAACTCAACTTTTGATGAACTGTGCGATGCTGCGACAGCCCTGTAGGAGATCCAAGGAGAAGCCGGTGGCTACAAATAAACACGTTGCTGCTGCTGCAGACAAACTGTTGGAAATGGTTTGATGCGGAAGAAGTGTTTGTGAAATACACAAATTTAGATACGGTTGAAAACCTACCTCATTCTAAAGCAAGAAATTATTATTTTTTTAATTGGAAAACATTGGAGTATTTCCTATATTAGAGTGTTTCAATTAAGCCAATTTATTTTTGCTATTCCAATTTGCACAATTTTATGGTCAATGGAAACGCAGCTGGTGTCTGTCAGGTGTACAACAGTAAATATGCAAACCATGACAACATTGCTGTATTAAAATGTCTTTCTTTAATAGGTCTAATGGGAAAAGATATTTAAAATATATTTTATGAATTTATACATCACTTTCTGAATTCAAGAATTTGAATATTATTTTTATGATATGCTAATTTACACTTCTGTGTGTTAACTATTTTATGAGCACTCTGTATGCACAGTTTAATTTGGTTAATGATGATTTTCCTATGGAGCAACAAACAACTTCATTCAGTTACAGTTACAATCAAATACAACCACAAGAGCAGCTAGTAGTATGGATTGTGAAATATTATTCAGCTCCTTTGGTCATTAATAATTAAAAATATTATTGAGTTGTTTTAGAAAATCATTTAAACAGTGGCTTCTAATTAATAAAAACTGCATTCATGTTGAAAGATGGACTTAAATATTCATTTCTGCATGTAACTTGCTTTTTTTTATTTTTTATTTTTACTTTATGTGGTCATCCATGTGTGTGTCAATTATTTTTCTTTATTTTTTTTATACCATCAACCTGGCCAGGGGCTGCAGATGAAAATTAGCCCTCGTGGCTAAATCTGCCATATTTACATGGTTGTTTTTTAATTTACTCGTGTTGATTAATATGCACCTTCCCTTATGAAATAAATTCTAATTCATGGGAAGCTGCTTCACATAACTGTAAAGATGTTTCACTGCCAGTATTGCAGCTTTGGCCAGACACCAGTTTTTCTAATGATTCCAATTAGTTGAAATGGAAAAAAAACAAACAAATTTCCCAACTATCTGCCAAAGCAAAAGCTGCCAAGTATTAAGAATCAATATTTTTGCAATGAACCAAAACCAGAAAGGCATTTAAGTACTTATTCAAGCCATAAAATGACTGCATGTCACGTGTTTTCCTGATTTTTTTAAAATTATTATTTTATTTTCACCTTGTTTGGCTCCACTGTAGCAGAGAACTGATACTTCTTCATCCTCTCGAATACGGAGCTGTCAGCGCAGCCTCCCTCTGGGCCGTACTTGTGCGGATAGTCTGAGTGACAGAGGCAGAGACACAAACACTGTTTGGATTATAAAGACAATGTTAGCTACTTAACCCCCTGAGTCACTCTATTCCCGGTGCTATTCATGATCAGCTAATGGATGTACTTATACACCACTTGATACGCCTCGCTTCAGCGTGCGAGTCGCTACTTTCCCGTCGCACTCATTAGCAATTCCTCTCGCAATCCTGTTTAATTTGCCCCACAGCAACTTGCTATGTGTTCGCAGATGATTTGAAATTAAAGGCTGCTGCTGTAGTGAAGTGTGCTTGGTGCTCACTATTAGTACCAACATTGTGTGGAGAGTATAAATAAGCCAGAGAGAAGGATTGTGTTATTCAGCTAATGAGCACCCCGGGTATCTCTGCTCCCACGGGGGGCAATCACACCAGTCAGCCTTCATCTGCTCAGCTGCCCTAACCTTGCACTTTCCCTGTTACAGCATTTCCATGAAACAAATTACACATTAGATTCGAGGAAGTGATGCTGTTGATTGAATGTGAGCAGGTGAAGAGTCTAGGGACTTACGTATGTCATCTTCGTGGTAGATGACTGAATGAAACGGCACGTCTTTGCCCTCCAGGTATCTCTCGACTGGTTCCACGTAGTAAGTGCCGTGGTAGCTCTGGATGAAGCCCTCAAACTTACCGTCCACAACGGAGCCGTGAGTCAGGGTGCCTTTCTCACCTGGGAAATCAAATCATGGCACTTTATAGTCAGACTCACACGGGACTGCATGCTAAGTTATCACAGCATGTTAAAAAAATATCACAATGCACTGGAATATTAACGTCTTAAACGGATTACCGTAGATTTCTCCAGTGTAGATATGAGAGGTATCAGTATGGAATCTCTTCTCCTGAAACTTCTATTTTCAGATCTGGAGGAAATAAGGTTGTATCTCTTTTCATCCGTATATTGAAATGCCTGAAATGACACGAGGAGATCGTCACAAAACAATCTGCACTGATTCATCATTTGGATTAGCTCTATAATGCCTCTTTGAACATGTCAGGACAGGTCTATATGGTTTATACAAAACATGTTCATTACAGTTTTTGCACAAAATCATTCATAGACAATGAGATTTTAGTCTGTTCAGTTCTGCCTATTTTGAGCTGTTTTAGGGCCTCCTGTCACTTTAAACCCAAATAAGCTGCTGCTGGTCACTGCTCCTCAATCAGTGTTAATACTTGCATGTGAAAATGGCTGCAAACAGATGCGCAATTATACAACCGTACATCTTTGAAAAGCAGAAGTGGAGCCTCCTGCACAACCAGCAAGAATCCAGCAAGTGGTTTCTGAACTGTAAGTCAAAAACAAAACATGTGGTTTTTTTCCAGCAGCCAGTACAGCAAACACAGCAGTAAAACCAGCAGACCAAACGTGCTGGAGCTCAGCTTGAGTTGCTACATGACATACTGGACTCGGCTGGGGTTGCTAGGTAACAGCGCAATGCCTTTCGATTGTGACTCAATAGGGAGGTTTTTGAAATGGCTCATTTTCCAAACACCAAAAAAAATGATTGGTGCTGTTTTTAGAAGGCACTCAAAACCCAAAGGGAAGTGTGAAAGTGTGTAAAAATGCTTCCCCTTTGCCAGTTTCAGGGATAAGATAAGGTCATGACGTAAAGTAAAAAAATTTTGAAGTTGTTTTTAAATTTACCGCATTTTCATAATAACTTACGTTGACATAGATACTTGATTGTGCCTATGAAATGGAAAATACATAATACTCTCCCCGTCCCTTTAGAAATGCAATAAAAAGTATTGGTCAATGTCATATTTTAACAATAATGAGAGTACTTCTCACACCAAGTTTAAATAAAAAACTGATCACGTTATAGATTGTTTAACATTTTTAGGGTAATACGATGAAACTAGAATCAAAAGATTAAATTGGGGAATAAATGTTGAACTGAAAGTAACACAATCTTAACAGAAACAATCTCAACATGCATTGAAGCTGCTGTAATGTTTCGATGTCAGATCTTATTTGAAAAATGGTTGATTTTCAACACATGAACTGCGGTTTCTGTTTCATACTCCACTCAATTGGCCTGTGTTTTCTTCTGACTAGTTGACATTGAGGCTGGGATTGCACAAGTGAGTCTGAGTGCAATCAACAACAAAATAAAGCACACACACGCACGCACACGCACCACTCAAACAGTCAGGGAGCCCAACCCACTGCTTTGCTGTAAACAAACCCCTAATTTCCACAACAAACGTTTTGCATCACATCCTGCAAGCACTACTCAGAAAACACTCGAATCTCGAAAACAGAATCAGATTGTTGGGTTGAATGAAATCAGAACTGAAGAAAACAAAATGCATCTTGTAGTCTTTTTAAACGAAAAAAATAAAATCTATCTGCGTGTTTGTTGTTGCACAGTTTTATATTTCAGTTATTCTCTTCCTTATTTAAGCAGCATCAGGGTTTATGAACAGCGAGTCCTGTTATAGCCAGGATGATAAACAGTCCTTGCCAAGTTTCAAGGCAGATGGTGGTGACTTTGTGATGGAGTTTAGATGCTATCCAGCACCGCCACCTCCTCCTCAAAATAGGGACAAACTATATGCATCTTCCCATCTGTGAAATTAGTATTTATTTTAGATCTTAATGCATCTGCCTCCGCAATCACCTCCTGGATGTGCAATAAAAAAAGCTTACGCTTAACCTGAAGCCCCAATAATATAAAGATACTATCACATATGGGGAAAAGGGCAGCAGATGTGCACAACTTAGACGATTAAAACCTTAAATGCTTCTTCTTATCTGGCATTTAACCAACTGATGAATCATCTCCAAAAAGAAAAACAACAATGAACTAACATAAGTTTTCAGTAAGCATTAGAAGCTTGTTTTAAGTTAATAATTTCTTAATATTGGTGAAAAAGTACTAAATCCACTGTCATGGAAAAAATGTCTTGTACGTGAAATAATCTCACTGTAAAAACACCAAATCTTACCAAGTATTTTTAGTCTAGTTTCTAGTGCAAATATTTTATTACACTTTAAATAAACCAAAATTAACATACAAGTATCTCTTCAGAAAGAAATAGAACCTTGTTCTTTAATTTTAGTTAAAAAGCACTAGTTCCATTGGCAGATAAATTTACTTACAAAACATTTTTCCCATGTTATAAAGAAATAATCTGCCAATGGAACAGGTAATTCTTCACCAATATTAAGGAATTATTTACTTAAAACAAGCTTCTATATCTTGCTGATAACTTAGTTTAAATTACTTTTATCTTAATTCACGTTTACTAAGATATTTGCACTAGAAATGAGAGTAAAATACTTGCTAAGATTGTATGTTTTTGCTTTGCTAGCGCTTTTTTTAAAAATCAATATCAAGGAATAAATTACTTAAAACAAGCTACTTTATCTTGCTGAAAAGTTATCTGTAAGTTAGTTTTGTCTCATTTCAAGTGCACTAAGATATTTGTTCTAGAAACTAGACCAAAAATACTTGGTAAGATTTAGTTGTTTTGCAGTGCAGATCTAAAATGTCCCCAGTAAGCGGGAACAAATGTAAAAAAGGTTTAATCTTAAAGCAAATCCCTTCTACTAAACCCTTAACCAACAACAATACCTACACAAGGGATTAGTTTGCAAACAAATAACACATGAGGACACAAGTAAAGATCAACCAACCTTCCGTGGGCATGAAAATCTAAATGAAGAAACTTGTCTTCATGAGAGATTGCCCTCTTAGGCCCGCTGGTGCTTGCTGTGAATGAGCTCTGTGTCGTAGGACAGGCCTTCATAATGATGGATATACTTGTTCAGAGGGTTCCTATAGTGTCCTGCGGGGAGAAACGAAACAGACGAACACACGTCAGGATGGATAGCCGCAATCATCTCCACCAGTGTCAAGAATTGTTTCATAATTTAGACCAAAGTGTTTGTCAATAACTGCAGAATGACAGAGGAAGTCGGGTACATCATGTTTTCCTCACAGAAAAATGTATTTCTAATTTTATAGGTTAAGAAATACATTTTCATTTAAGTTGTAGACATACCTAACTGCTTATTACTCATTGGCTGTATGTGGCACTGAGTAATAAAATAGACAAAAACACCCATAAGATCATCTTTAAAAATAATTTTAAAGAGGTATAATATTTACAGTCAGACTTGACAGATTAAAAGCTAAAGGCAACTACCCAATAGAAAGATACGCTAAAAAATGACTAACATCGACTGAATACTGATTTTAATGACAATATTTTGTGCATCCCTGCTCAAGATTTGCCATTTTATTTAAAAGTTGCCTGATCTCAAATGGAGAATCAAAAACCTAATCAATGGAATAAGATTTAATCTTAAAGCAAATCCCATCCACTAAACCTTTAACCACAAATAGATTGTCATCGACTTCATGCTTAACTACCAACTGAACTGATTTGTAACGGTTCAGTTGCCAAAGCAGTGAGTCCTTTAAAGCACGTGTCAAACTCAAGGATCATGGGCCAAATCCGGCCCGCCATAGTCGTTTATGTGGCCCGCTAGATTCTAGACTAAACACAAAGTGTGCTTAAATATTAAGTTATTAACCAAATCAATGCAGTCTCCAATCTTTTATCAATCAGTCCCTTCAGTTTCTTGAGAATTATCGTGGAAATTCATGCAAAATCAACAAATCCTCGCACTTTTTTGTGCTATTTTGCAGATTTTTCTCAAAAATTGTCAAAAACTTTCTTACTTGTGCTAAACAGCTGCCTCAGCCTAAATTGATGTCACATTTAAAAAGTCACATTTACCATCATAAATGAGCGCAAATATCTAAAATATTTACAAATTAGTACCACAAACACTTTGATTGTTATTGCAAAAAATATATAAAAAATCTCAAAAAGTATCACAGAATTCTGGACGGACTGAGAATATGTTCAATAATATTATCTAATTTTATGAATTTATTGATATTCTAAAAGTTTGTGAGCAAGTTTTATCAATCCATTCTGGCACAAGCGGCCCTTTAAGAGCATTCATGATCTTGATTCAGCCCAAAACGAAAATGAGTTTGAGTCCTCTGGTTTAGAGCATCCAACACCAGAAGAAAAAAGAGCAAAAAACAAAACTGAAAGTTCAGGTCAAGTATAAAAGGAGTCTTGTCTTATTGTGTGTCAGCTGGAAGTTCATTTTCTCAGGACGGACACTTTAGATACAACACTGGAAAGCCAAACTCCAGTGAGAAACACACCTTCATTAATGGGAAAAATATTGTGATTTTGTTTGGGTTTTTTTTTTTGCTTCGGTTTGCATTTTGAAAACAGTGTACATAGAAGTTCTGACTGTTCGTGTTTAAGGTTTAATAACATTCTGGACTGGGTGCAGTGAGTTATCTTGCACTACAACAGCCAATAGCGAATACACACACAGCAATCAGTGCAAACAGCATCACTTACTGCTGGGAAAACCTAATCTCCTGCAGTAAAATTGATCCTACTTTGACTTTCCACAAGTGTAGGGCATCTCTGTAGACAATTCTCATCCCCTTGTGATCAAAAACAGAGGACCATGAAAACTGCCAAGCACTGACCTTTAAATGCTCAAGATACCAGTCGGCTGGCATCTGCAGAAATAAACTGTAATCCAGGCAACATACAAATATCACCATTACTTGACAAGCATTGACTGGTCACAACTGTTTTATTACAGGGTATACTTAAAGGTGGTCTGTTACGCTACCTTGAACATGCTAAGATAGGTCTATGGGCTATAAAAAAACATGTTCATTAAAAATTTTTTGCATGAGATTTTGGTCTGCTCAGTTCTGCCATTTTTGAGCTCCTTTATAATAAGTTGTTTTAGGGCCTCTTATTACTTTAAAACCAAGTAAGTGTGACCAAGCCTCCAAAACTCAACTTTTACACTCGCACATGAAAATGGCTCTGGAAAATAGGTACACAATTATACAACTGTACATCTTTGAGAAGCAGAAGTAGAGCCGTCTGCACAAACAACAAAAATGGTTCGACCCGATCCTATTGGTGCTACGGCCCTGGTCATTTTGCATTGAGCAGGATACATCATGTAAATCGAATTATTGCTAAAGCTACCCAGGTGATCTCCACAGCGACCGCAGAACAGTTTTCTTCTTGGGTCTCCCGTCCCATTTTTTCTGTATGCGCTCACGAGCGAGGAAGCTGAGGGAAACATTTACCTCAGGTTTACATTTAACGAGAAAAAAAAAAAAAATCTCTTCTGAATGTCGTCTCTGAGCTGGACTCGCGGCCAGCTGAACTAACGCTGCGGCTGGCAGGATTTCCCGGCTGGAGCAACGCCAGATGCGGAAATCCCCTAGTTCACAGCCTTGCCGACTTCTGATCGGTTCAATTGGAGAAATTTTATTTACATTTACCATTAAAACCTTTGGCTGAAGAGGCGATTGTAATCCCAGTGTAGGGTAAGAACAGATTATGACGGGAATTTATTGATGCAGCATATTGAAATGACAGTCATCGAGAAAGTCTAGAGCTCCTCTGACCCAGAGATCTGATCTTTGTCCCGCCCCGCAGCCAATGAACCAACGACAGCTAACTCCAAACCGGCCGGGCCTGGCCGGCCCAATTGGAACCATAGCTCTCGGGGTTCCAGGGAGCCGGATGGTACCAGGCTGGAAGTGCTAATGCAAAAACAATCGGCCTGGCTTCAAAGCAGGGCCGGCCCGGGTCGACCCGGGTCCAGCGGTGCAGTGCAAAAGGGGTTTAAGAGACAGACTGGGTTTCCCTGGGGTTGCTAGGTAAAAGTGAAGTGTGACTCAATAATTAAGAGGTTTTTGAAATGACTCGTTTTCCAGACACCAAAAAACACTAATTTATTGACAAAATGTTGGATTTTTTAAATCGCTTGGGCTGCTTTTAGAAGCAGTTAAGACCCAAATGAAGTACAAAATATGAATTTTGCATAATATGTGCCCCTGTGGATGAATTGTCACAGCATTTTAGCTAAATGTTGTACAAGTAGTACAGTTCTAAATGTGTTGGGGATGATCCAATGACAGATACTTGAAGCACAGGATTAAAATGATGGAAATCTACAGAAGCTCCATATGGTCTATATTTTAAAGCTGAACTAAATCTATTAAAATCAAGTAAGTGGCAGCTTTAGAGCTACACTCATCTGCAGAAGCTGCAGAATTATTTCACCATCAAAGGAGTGGGAGGAGGATATGAAGGAAAGTGTTTCTCATGCATATCCGCCCATTTCACATTTAAAAGCAGACAGAAGTCAATCCACAGCAACAAAAATGTGTTCAAATAAAAAAAATAAAAAAAGCTGGAAGATTTCTTTATTTGTTGTTGATATAAAACAAGCAAACCAATGGATTATATAAACCAGGCAGCTTTCCCACTCCATTCCTGACACTACTTTCATTAAACAGACAATATGTAATTAGAGCTGTCTGGCAGGTAATTAAGCCTGACTAAAGAACTATAATTTACTGTAAATAAAAGACTGTGTAACAGAGACAAATAAATGCTCCAGATTTCAGCTTCTTCGCTGTTCATAAGCTGTATCAAATATTTAGGTGATAACATTAAATTTTTCATTGAGGTGACTGTGAGAAGTGAGGAATGCCTGGAATTACCTCATTCGCCAAGTCTCAAAAATGCCAGAAAAGTAAAAAAATAAAACAAAGACCGTCTATTTAGAGAAATCACAAGATTTTGATAAAAGAGCAAGTGAAAGTTGTGACATTTAAAATGATGGTTGGGTCCCAAATAGCTGTAAAATGATTTAGTTGTTTCATTTAAGATTTATAAACAACAAATAAATAATGCTATACTTTGTTAATGATTAACAGCAGCAACTTTTCTGAGCTCCCACAGAGAGGAAAAAGTTTTCTGAACTCATTTTTGACTTTATTATTTGGCAAAAAGCTTGGTATAAAAAATTAATTAAAAAATCCAGTGTTGCATTTGTCCTTGTAAAGCAACAGTGTTCAAAGTACATTCCCTTTTGTGAAATATTGAGCTTGAAACTCATTTTTGCCGGTGCATTTCTCCTTGCAGTTTTGAATTAGTGAAGAACAAATCCTTTGTAACAACAACACTGACAATTTCACCTGAAGACAAGCAAATAAAAGTTTGACAACCAATTACTCACATAGCCAATAGTCTTGCCTTTAACCTTAAAACAAAAAAAAGTCCTGCACAAATTAACACATGTTTTATATTTTGTTTCGTTCTGAGCCAACTCTTTTTCTCCATGTACTTCAAATAATAGGTCATCATTTTACAATATATTTGTGTAGATATTTTTCACATATTTATATTAATATTTGCCCTTTCACAGATTTGAGTTATTTTTGGGGATTTACATTCCTGTAAAGAAATTTCAGTCCATTTTTTTTTCAGGATTGTTTTACTTTCAATCATATTGATTTTGACTAGGAAACTTTATTTTTTTTAGCCACTCGGAGACAGACTTGCCGGGCTGTTTCGGATCAATGTCCCTTTTGCATAATGTGCACTTGAGCTTTAAAATCCCTAAATGATGGCGAGACATCTACTTTTATGATTTACTGGAAGAGAGCAGAATCCAGTATAGATAATTAAGCATGGTTTTCTGGAATGCTGTTACATTGGATATAACGGGACGTATTCCTTTCAAAAAGTTCCACTTCAGTTTTGTCAGTGCAAAGAATAATTTCCCGAAAGCCTTGGGAATAATTAAGATTTGTTTTATCAAACTGGAGAAGAACTTTGTGATATGTTCGGTCACTATAATGGATACAATTCGACTGAGGTTAGCAGACATTGCTGTAACATTTTCTTTGTGACTAATAAATCATGCAATAGCAATGTTTTTGCTAAATATTGTGAGATCAGTGGTAAAAAATAAAAAATACACACTTTCCTGCATCCCCTTGTTCTCAACCAACAGAATAATTGTTGCAGTGGCAAGCAAAGTGGGAGTAAAGTACACTTAGAATATATCAGGCAACTGTTACTACAGTCCAAACAGTGTTTTGCAACATTGAAAACTTCTGGGGCGATACATTTGTGGATTGTATTGGCGATCTCCTGCAGGAGAGGTGAAGCGGTCCAGAACAAATTCAGGTTAAGGTCACCACTGCACCATGTTTTCTTCATTTCTGGCTCTCACTTTATGGAAGCGCTTAACTGTCAGAGCTAGGAAATAAAAACATGAGCACAATCTCGTTAAAATGAGAACTTTTATCTTTTATATCTCATTGAAATGTAAATATGTTCTTGTTTAAATGGGAACGGTCGTAACAGTAAAAGGACAGCACTTCGTGGCAGTGTCGTCTGTAAGAAAGAGTGAGAAGTAAGAAGTATTTCTGGTAAAAGTCCAGCATTTGTACAATTTTAACTTTTTCAGTCATTCACACATTGGTTGTGCCAAACAATCAGCACCACCGCATCCTCTGACAACCACCAACGAGAAAAGGTGGGTGAAGTGTCTTGCCAAAGTACAGAAAAACAGACGGATGAAAATGGGATTCAAACCAGCAAGTCAGGGGGAATCTCTACCTCCTGAGCCATTGTTGACTCCACATTTTATGTGGTTAAAACATGAATGTTTTTCATATGTGAATTTATTTCCTACCTTGGGCACCCATCAATCACTCTTTTGTGATCCATGGCCATTTCCAAAGCTGGAGACACAAAGTCTTAGAAATGGCTCTGTTGCCCCTTTACAGATCTTTAATTACAAGCCTACTTCATGATGTCTGACAGGTTCTTATCCAGGGTAGACAGTAATTAGCCCTGGTTGTGGCTACATAAGTACAACTCAGCTTTCCAAAAATGTGGTTATTCACAATAAATGTTGGACTTAATAAATAGAATCTCCATCTTACAGCATTTTATGTCTACCCTGGTTATATCTTTGCTGCTTTTAAATAAGCAAGTATGACAAAAAGGAGGCAGATGCTATTTCACAACCCTGTACGTTGTTAATGTTTACAAAATCGCTCCTAGATGAGCAATCACACTGGTAATACCGCACTGATTCGTGTATTTATGTTAAATTATAGCAATGTCTGCATGAAATAACATTAACCAAACAGTGCAAGAGAAAATAAGCTTGGAAGCCTCGGTTTTGACAAAAACAGCTAACTTTAGCGGCTAACTGGAAGGTTAGCATCGAGCTAACGGTCCGTTAACCCAGTCGGCTTCTCCATCTTCTCATAACAATGGCTGTCGGCTCTATTCGCACGATAAGAACAGAACCGGGGCCGAAACCGACGATACGCAAAAATAAAACAGTGACAACACAACAGAAACAACTCTGCGTTGTCGATTTACAGCAACAAACTGCGTAAATCCCCGTCGGCTTTGACGCAACGCATCTTTTGTTAGCTTGAAGTGAGAAAAGGGTGCAGTCCTGTTCACAACAAGCAGGCCCCGCTGATCCTTCTGTTAGCTAGCGGGCTATCGGGATTTCTGCTCCCTCTCAGCCGCCGCCGCCGCCGCCGCTGCTACAGCTACTGCTTCCCGGATTCCTCCCACCCCTGCGAAGATTTCTCCCCCAAAATGCCCCACTCACCTTGGGTGTAGTTTAGCAAGTAAAAGAAGAGGAAAACTTTGAGTGGAAGCGGAGGTGACAAATCCATTGTTAGAGCATTGATACCTATTTCACTTTATTGTCCTATTTAGATAGGCGCAGACGCCCTGTGTGTTTATTGCAGCTTCCTCTCATCGCCTCCTCTCTCCAGCTCCAGCGTCGTGCCGTCACACGCCGGGCAGCTGGGATCCCTTCCCCCAAAAGCGTTCATGATCCGAGCCTGAATGCATTTCAGCACACCCAAGACGCAGCTTTTACTGTAAGCGCTGATGTTAAACGGGATAAATCCACCATTACAGGGAATTTACATCAAAGTTACCATTTCTACTGTCGCATTATATTACATGCGCAGAGCTGGGTAAAGTACCTAAAGATTGTACTCCAGTAAGAGCAGCACAACATATTTTTACTCATGTAAAAGTAAAAGCCCCCAAAATGACTCAAGAGTAAAAAAGTATTTGCTAAAAAGGCGATTAAGTAACTGATCCAAACATTAAAATTTAAAAATTACAAAATCAGATGGACCACAATCTAAAGTTAAGTGGAAATTTTGGTATTTTAAGGACGAAAATGACAATAATTCACATAAATAAAAAATAACGAAATCAAGCAAAAGTAAACAATTTATCTCATTATAAAACTTATGAAACTTTAATAAAAACCGCAGGTGTGTGTCTGTGTCTGGTGAATGTTTGGTTAAAACATGTTTGTTTTTCATTCAGTGGGTAGAAAATCTAGAAATTTTATTCAAGAGTAGAGATACTTTGTAATAAAATTACTCAATTAAAAGTAAAAAGTACAGAATAGTGACTCATAATACTCCTAAAAGTTACTCTGGTAACTGATCAAAACAATCGCTTAATATTTAATAATAATAAGTGTAGTGAAGTGGAAATTGTGGTATTTTAAGGACGAAAATACCAAAATTTCCGTCCATTTTTTGTTACTAATTCACATAAGTAACATAAAAATAGTTAAATCAGGCACAATAACATGTAATCAAATCAGTTTCTTTCAATATGGAGTTTATGAAATTTTAACAAAAACTGCAGGTGTGTCTGTGTTTGGTGAATTTTTGGTTAAAACATGTTTGTTCTTCGTTCATTGAAGTTACTCACAGTGGATAGAATATACATTTTACTCAAATAAGAGTAACAATACATCTTTAAAAAAAATACTCAAGTAAAAAGTACAGTATAAGAAAAATACTCCAAAAATTAATACTTTTTAAAGGTCCTCAAGTAAATGTAATTAAATAAATGTAACTAGTTACTACACACCTCTCTATATGTGTCTGTTAAATCCAGTTCAGTTATATTGCACTTGCATGAAAAATATACTTTTGAAATTAATTGTAAGATATTTCTTTTAACAAACTTATAAATTGTGACCAATCTGCACAAAAGCAGGTATTTCATTATTAGCACACTGTGTTCTTGGAGTCGTTACAAACAATTTCTCTGTTTTTATAATCTAATTTTATCCCCACAGCCGCCCACCCACCTACCTACACTCACTCCCATTATTAGCTGCATGGTTGTGCTGCGAGGAACTGGTGTAAATCTGTTTCAAGAGATCATATCCAGAACAAACAAAAACAGTGAGAAATCACTTATTTTTAAAAAAAAGAATCTGACATTTTAATTTGTCAAGTAATCATGAGACTAAATTGCAGATTAATTACACAAACTGTATTTATGAATGTATAAAAACAACCCTCAGACTTCGTCTTTGGTACCAGCTGATATTTAATACATAAGTATCAAATCAGCATCATTAGAGGCAATTAACACAGTAATTATTTGAAGGAGAAACTCATGGAGTTGATGCAGATTGAGCTGCCAAGGAAATGTGATTGTTTTTAGTTGCTTGGTAACCTGACATACTGATGATACATGTTTCTATTATAATAGAAGAATAAAGGTTCTCCTGGTGGTTGTATCCATTCATGCATTAACTCTAATTATCTGAAAACAGCCTGCCTCCGATTATCTCCTCTCTCTGCTATGATGCTCATCATATGGTGTATTTTTATAGTGCTAGTCAAAAGGTCACATCTTCTCATCATTTGTATAAAATATTTACTTCAAGGAGGGTTTTTTTTTTCTTCCAGAATGGACTGGATTTTTAGTTGGTAAATTAAAAGAAAAAGACTTTGATTGCACAAGTTTGACATTTTCAGTCTTCCATAATTATTCATTTGTACCCAAACAGCTTAAGATATGTACATTCAATCTGCTTCAGCAAGTTGCAGAGAGAAAAACACATTTTGCACTCATCCACAAGCTACAGGAAATAATAACAGCTTGTTGATTTCATTGAGTTTCTGCAAAATTATTTGTTTTTCCTTTACACAGACCAGGCTTTTAAAGCATTGCGTCAATGAAGACGCTTAATGCTAGTCGGCTTCATTCATTCCAAAACCAGTCTGATGTTTGTTTGTTTGGGATCATTAACCTCTTGAAACACTCAGATGCTTCCAGGTTTGAACCATCTGATTAGGGATTCACCGATTGCAGGTTTTTTTTTGCCGATCGCCGATTATTGATCTTTCAAAAGCCTGATTTTAGCCAGTACCATTTTTTTTTTGTTTGAAATGTGGCTAAATATGGAAAGTAAGGCTGGAAGAAAAATGGTCACCATGATTATTAACAATCCAGAAACTCCCAGGACTCAAGTTAATCACAAACTGGAAGCAGCACTAAAAGGTTTCCAACCAAGAAGGAATTGTCTGCAGTTTAAAATAAGAGATTCAAACTTGACTGAATTTTAAACCGGCCCACAAATGACAAGCAAAATGCTTTTTGGAGGAAATTTTATGGTCAGATAAGAAACAGATGGCACTCTTTAGGCTTTCCAACCTACAAATACTGCCAAGCATGGTGTTGGTAGCATCATGGTGAGGGTCTGTTTTTCTGCTAAAAGGCACTCGGGCATTTGACAAGGTAATTGGAGTAAAAAAAGACAACTTTTTCCTAATTATTACACTTAAAACCTGCAACTGGGTGTGGAAACAGTTTGGCGTTCGAGCTGGAAAATGACCCCAAAAAAGCAACAAAATTGAATTAGCTAACGTTCAGAAATGACTCTGACCTCATTCCTGGTGAGGATATGTGAATAATGTTTTAAAAGTCAGCTTCTGCCCAGAAAACTCAGCAACATAAGATATTTTTGATAAGAAAGGGGGTGAAATATCCAGCCAGATTTAGGCCAAATGCTTGATGCACTACAAAAACACAAAATCTTATAGAGTATTCTTGGTTTGGTTTCTAGTGCGAATATCTCAGTACACTTGAAATAAGGTAAAACTAACTTACCGTACAAGCAACTTTTCAGCAAGATGTAGGAGCTTGTTTAAAGTAAATAATTCCTTTAAAGTAAGACATTTGAAATAAGACAAAACTAAGATATTTGTACTAGAGCCTAAACCAAAAATACTTGGTAAGATTTTTTTTTTGCAGTGTGATGACTTCAAAAAATGTGTGTTTACTCTGCAACCAACTAAACCGCACTTAGTCACATACAAATTCAAGTCCTTAAGAATCAGTAAAGTTGTTTAGTCACTAAAATGAAGAATTCAAATGAATGTTTAAATACTCAAAATATATACACCATGATGAAGGTATGTAAACTTCTGACTGGGACTAGATTAACTCATTAGAAGTCATGATGCAGATGAGGGAAGACACCAGAAATACATCAAATAAGAAAACTTATGATGAACAACCTAAAAGTTAAAGTTTTCAGTTGAGTTAAAAATTTTTTTTAGTATAGATCAAAATATTCTTCAGCAAAAATCAGTGGGAGAAATAACAGAAACATTTCTTTTTCCTTTTGGGAGCTTGTTGCCAGGATGTTTCCGTTTTGGCAGATAAATGTGTCTCAGTAGAATCTTATTTGCTTATTTCCTCCAGACGAGCTCCTCTGGCTCCGGTGGCCGTCACGTGACACACCTCGACGTCGGCCCCGAGTTTCTGCAGCTCATCCAACCAAATCTGCTGCTTCTGAGACAGACGATCGTTGGGCCCCTTCACCTCGACCAGCTGTTAGAAGATTTCCAATATTCAGATAAAGCAGAGGAAATCATCAACCACAGAAGAGGATTAGGGCCACTGACAAAAAAAGACATCAACCTGACTTTTCTTTCCTTAGAAATTTAGACTTTTTTCCTTCAGAATTCTGACTTTAATCTCAGCGTTATGTGAGATTAAATTCTGAGATTTTACTAATCTCAGAATTCTAATTTTTTTTCTTTCTCAGAATTCTGGCACTAATCTCAGAATTCTGACAATTTTCTCAAAATTCTGACATTTTTTTCCAGAATTTACTTTTTTTTTCAGAATTCTGACATTTTTTCCTCGGAATTATGACATTTGTTTTTCCTTAGAATTATAAACTCAGCGTTATGTGAAATTAAATTCTGAGATTTGACTAATCCCAGAATTCTACATTTTTTTCTTTCTCAGAATTCTGACAATTTTCTCAAAATGTTGACACTGATCTCAGACTTCTGACATTTTTTTCCAGAATTCTGACATTTTTTTCCTCAGAATTCCGATTTTTTTTCTCACCATTATGAAGTTTTTTCTGTAGAATCTGACATTTTTTCAACAGAATTCTGACTTTAATCTCAGAATTATGACCTCTTTAACTCAGAATTCTCACTTTAAATCTGAGAAACAAGTTAGAATTGGGAGTTTTTTTCCATTGGCACTAATCCTCTGTGTGTAAATCTTACACTCAACAAATTCGACATCAAACCAAGCAGGGATGGTTTACCCCTCAGGTGATGTTACCTTATAAGTGTTGTTTGAGGTGTTCCATACAACGAGGTCAGGCAAACCTCCTCTGCAGTGTCTGTAGTCTTTTGCCATCCGGTCAATCACTCCACCAAGGAAAACTCCGCCAAGACATGCAATCCAGAGACTGTAAACATCACAGGATCAATTTTATTCTGTTAGATTCAAAGAACAAAGCAGTCAGGTTCAGGGAGAAATATACCAAATGTTGAACATCACACAGACGTCTGCCAAAGCTGTCATCTGAAAATGGAAAGAATCAGCTAAGAAATCATGCATTGAATAAAACTAGCTCTGCATTTTCTTCTGAACCATTCCCAAGTGAAACAAGGTGCTGGGCAGCATCATGCTGTAAATACCTGTGCCTGTTGGAGGGACGAGAAACGCTCCCAGCTGACCAGCGAACACACTTTCCCCTCCTGAGATGTCCAGACATCTTCCAGCATGGCACACAGAGTTTCCACAGAAGCTTCACAGAGCAACTGAACGCGAGAGATTATAGCTTCCCGTCTGTTTTCATAGAAACAGTCGGTGTAAAGATCTAGAGGACAAGTCTGGACAGAAAAGAGAAACAAATAAAAAAGTTTAACCTTTATGCGCTTAGTTTAGGGCTGGATGATATGGCTGAAAAATGTATCAAGACATAAGTGTTTCATATCAGTCGATATCAATAATTAGTGATTAGTTTTTTGTTTTAAATATCTGAAATACTACCAAACTGGTTGCATGTCTTTTCATCTTTTATCCACAGTTTTTCCTCCATGCTGTTTTGTTTATTTTTAAACAGTTTTACGACGCAAGGTTAAGAAACATAAAACTGCTGCTGTGAAAGTTACTCAGCAGGTTGTTGCTAGGAAACCAAAGAGTCAACCAAAGTGACTGAGTTGCTAAGTAACCAAAGAACAAATGAGCTTAACTGACAAGTCAGTTTATTTCCATATTTGCATTTAATTTCTTACAAAAATACATAAAAAGTAATAATACCAGTTTGTTTTTAGATATGTTTTTCCTATGTTCGATTCTAAGTGCCTTTTTAAATTTTCACTTAAAAAAGATCAATTCTTGTTTTGCTAAATTTTATTTAGCAAAATTATTTATTTTATTTTACTAAAATAAAATAAATAAAATGTATTTATTTTATTTTTAGGATTCATTTTAAATCCTAAAAATAGAAATAAAATCATGGTTCTTTAAAAATAACAACAATTTTCCTAGTAGAATAATAGATATTTATCTAAAATTATATGTTGTCTGTATTCAAAAGGCCATATGGCATTTAAACGAGTTTTATTTGGCTGACCTAAGAGTAAAAATGGCTGTTTAGGTTGTAAATGTTGTGGATCTCTGGATTAGTTGTTCCTTTACCTGGTATGGGTTTCTGAAGACGTCTGGAATACCTTCCATAAAGATAATGTCCCACATCAGGAGAGCAAACAAGGTTGAGAATGTTGATCCTTCTCCATGGATTCCTTTCACACAGAAGACAGCGTTCTGCTTTTGTTCTCGAAGTTTCCTGTAATTTGTTTGGGCTAGCTGTAAATGGTTTACCTTGGTCAAAGCCTAGTTGTCGGTAATGTGCCAAACTAAGATCTTCTACAGAGCATATTACAGTAGAGTGAGCACTCCCGTCTCCTTCTTCACTTTCTGGTAAAAGAAATCTAGATTTCCCCATGCCGCCTTCATGAGGAAACAGCTGACCCCGAATGGTCACCTGGAAAGAAAGTTACAGAGAACTCAGAATTTACTTTCTTAATAAAATATATCTCACGTATTAACACACTGTAGACAAACTGACATGTTTAACATCTTGAATTTGGACAGCAGGAAGCTCTCTGAGTTGGAGCCGGTATTTTTTGCAGCTGGGAGCGTCTTTCATCCGGAGAGCTCTCTGATGGAGGGAAAGTTTGTGTCCTGTGCGCACCAGAGGATCCGACAGCCCGTCTCTCATAGCACAGATAGCCTGAGAAGAGAAATGATGGAAAAATACCCCCCAAAAAACAGTTAAAGTAACTTTTTTCAAGCTGGAGAAAAGCTCGAAAAAATCTGAACCATTCTGAAATGGTTCAGGTAAATCTTACACACAAAAAAATACACAAAACTAAGCCATTTTTGGTGTCAGGAAAATGAGCCATTTCAGTTACATTCAACACGGCAACCTCAGCTGTGCTCCAACATATTTGGTCAGCTTGTTTTATCGCTGTATGCGAGACCAATTGCTGCAATGTTGTTACTTGTGCAGGAGGCTCTACTTCTGCTTTTCAAAGATGTACGGTTCTATAATTGGACATCTGTTTGCAGCCACTTTCATATGCGAGAGTAAACATTGAGTTGGAGGGCGTGGCCAGCAGCAGCTTCTTTAGTTTTAACCCTGTAAGACCTAAGGAGTGCTGGGGATCCAGACAAATTTGCAGGTACCATAATTTCGCGACACTTTGAGCCATCTGAAAAATTCCAACAGTATCGGGTTATTACAATGATTTCACCCTCGCCGTAGCAGGGAGTGAAATTAATCTGATGAAATACTCTTTTAATAGAAGTTAAATTGCGAAAATAACTGCTGGATATTGAAAGTTTCAGTTATTATGGATAAATGGGCAAATATATTAACTCACAGAACATTTAAAGAACTGCAACTGTTCTGAAAATAAGCAAAAATATCCAGGTGGAGATTTGAAATGTAAGTCATAAAGGGTTTTAAAGTAACAAGTTGTCCTAAAACAACTCATTTTGAAAGGAGCTCAACAGAGGTAGAACTGATCAGTCTAAAATCTTATACAAGAATGACTTTGTGAAAAATTTACATGTTTTGCATAGCATATAAACTTATTGTAACTTGTTAAAGGAAGCATAGAAGATAACATTTAAAGCTTTAAAATGGATGTTTGCTGCAGCCTCAGTAATACCCATTACCTTTCCTTCAAACAACAGCTTCACTCACTGGAGCAGCTCTAATCTGCAAGCGTCCTAAACTGCAACGACTTTGGCACAGTAGCCTTTAGCGCTAATAGGATATACACTCATCGTGTGGTAACACCGCAGGCAGAGCAGGGAATTTAAACTACCAGGATTGCATCCGTCAGCATTAGTGTTTGTAAAATATAAATAAGGTTTGTTTTTTAAATTTATATGGGCTGTAGCATCTGAATGTTAATAATAAACCAGACAAATAAATGAAAAGATCTGTTTTTTGCTTACTTGATCCGTTTTTTTGAGGTGCTGGTGAAAGTTCAGAGCCAGCCTGTCCCACCATCGGCCCCGGCTGTCAGGACAGTAAACGGTCTGCTTTAGTAGGGCCTGCAGCTCTTCTACTGCTTCCTGTTTCATAACAACGGAGAAATAATCATTACTAACACAAGGTTTCTAAACAGTAAAATTTATACACTATTAAAACATTTTCAAGGTAAGTTTTCAAACTTTTCCAGCAGTACACTTTGAAGAAAAAAAACAATGCAAATGTACTTAGAAAGACAGTTTCAATTCACTATTACTCACTACGGTTATTAATAATGTCTTGTTTAGTATTCTACATTCTACAGCACGGACAAAATAAACTAAAATATAGCAAGGCTTTCTGTTTTGAAAAGTTTCTCTCACACACCTGTCTGGTCTGAGAACAAAACACAAATAAAAAAATAAAAAATAAGAATCAGCAATTTCAATAACTGTTTAATTTAAACAAAACATAAGACAACCTTTATTTCAACTATACAGATCAATAAATCATTGAGCCATTAGGAAGATTAAATATAAAAAAAATAAAATTAATTTCTCGCTACGTTTTCTGGCATTTAGCAAATAGGTAATTGGTATTCCTAACTAACAAAACAAGAAAATTTTCTCTGATTTAACTTCAAAGAATAAGAAAAAAATTACCGTATTTTCAGCACTATAAGGCGCACCTACTGTAAAACCCTTCAATTTTCTCAAAAGCCGACAGTGCGCCTTATAGTGCGGAAAATACGGTATGTGTTTTTTGTCAAGTGTATAAAAATATCTGGTTTCAACTGTATATCATGCTTTCCAAATTTAGGCATTTGATCAAGTGTTAGATTACACTTTATTACAAAACTGTTCAGTTTAAATATCAAGCACTTCATACAAAAATTTAAGCATCTTAAAGGATTTCAAGCACTTACATGATCCCTGCTGACACGTTTAGCTAAATAAACAAAACCAATTTGAATAACAGGCAGAAAATAAATGCAGATAAACCTCATAGCGACGCAGCCTTTGTAAAATCTCCACTCCTCTGGATAAGATTCGTGTGTAAGCCCATCCTGTAGTGAAGCTGCGGAGAAACACTGGCAGCTCTTCCTGGTGACTGGATGAAAATTACAATGTCAGCAAACATGAATTCTACAGAAATAGTACCAACGAAGAAGACTTTTAAAGTCCTGACCTCAGGTCATGGTTGCTGTTGAGCTCAATCCAGGTTTTTTTGGCAGAGGTGTAGAGCTGCAGGGCCTGATCCCACTGACCCCCCTGCATCGCCACGGTGACCTCTATAAGGGCTCGCATGGACGCTTCATACCTGGTGCAATGCAAGGAGTCATAAATCTAAATATAAAATATACACTTTTGTGCTGAAAGAAGTACAAATAGTATTTACATCCCAGAAAGTTTTAACTTTACAACCACAAGCAAGTATTTTATTACAATTTTATGTGATAGATCAACAGAAGGTAGAGAAGAAATTGTGTGCTATAAGGAAAAAACTATATATTTTTTTACAAACTAAAATATGAAAAGTAGGACTTTAACAATTATTTTAGTAATTCATTATTCATCTTTCTTTTAAGAGTTTAAGCCTCTTTTTACAATTTTAGAAGTACAGTAAAGATGCCAATAAACAAATACTTCTGATTTTCTTTTTTAAATAAGAAAATATACATTTTATTGTTTAAAATGCAACAGCATAGCATTCCTTAAGTGAATTTGCTGCTCAAAGGGTTTGGGGTAAAATATATACAATGGTGTATTTTTATCTTAAAATCAAAATGTATGAACAATTTGTACTGTTTTGACTTAATTACAACTCTGAAGATGTGGCCAAATGGCCTTTCTTTAGTGTGTATACTCCTGTTAGTAATCAAAATTACTAATTTAGTCATTTTGATTACTAAGTTAGTTGACAATTAACTAAATAATTGATTAATCACGATTAATCCGATAAATTTTTTCAGTCCTGCTTTCATCTGAACAGAGCACCTTCCTCCATGTTTGCTGCTTCCCTATAAGGCAAACTTCAAAAATGACTTCATATAATAATAATAAAAAAAGTGCTAATTTGTGATTCTTAAGATGACAAAAAGTGACTTCAACAGGTAACTAAGTAAAACCCTTCTGCAGGTCCTTACCTGATGAGATCCTCTCTATCTCGAAACACTTTGGCCTCTCGCTGCACGGCGTAGTCCGGAAACGCCAGACGACCCGAGTTCACCAACAGGATGGTGAAAAGCTGATTCTGACCTCCAGCTGCCATTTCCTCCTCGTCCATCGTGTCCGTCAAAGAGAAGAGCAGCAGGATGCGGGAGAAGACGGCCCGAGGCCCGCGAGACAGACGCACACAGGAGCCTGCAAGCTGCTTCGCCCTTTAAATAAAAGAAACAAAATTAAGATTAGGATTACTTCTAGCAGCTATTTATACCCACAAAGTCAAAGTAAAGGATAATTTCACTTGTTTTCTACTCTTTCCCCACAGTAAAACTGTACGAAAATGCTTGAAAAGTTAAAAAGGTAAATTTTCACATTTTTCCACCTCCACACTTTGGAGGTGGAAACAATACAAATGGACTAAAAAAGACAGTTTCAAATCACCATTATATTACATTTACTACTAGATTGATAGATGGACGGACAGACAGGTCGATAGATCGATAAGATCTTATTACAGACTCCAAGTCCAAATTGCATAAAAAATAAAACAAATACAATAAAACTGTAATTAATAATGTCTTGTGGTAGCATTCTACTTAACAGAGACAAGATAAATTAAAACCTAGCAAAACTTTATGATTTGAAAAGACTTTCTCTCTCACACACATTATACACCTGACTGGTCTGATAATGAAACACTAATTTAACAAAAATCCCAAAATTTCAATACTGTTGTTTAATATCCATCCATCCATCCATCCATTTTCTGTTCACCCTTTGTCCCTAATGGGGTCGGGAGGGTTGCTGGTGCCTATCTCCAGCTACTTTCCAGGCGAGAGGCGGGGTACACCCTGGACAGGTCGCCAGTCTGTCGCAGGGCAACACAGAGACATACAGGACAAACAACCATGCACACGCACACTCACACCTAGGGAGAATTTAAAGAGATCAATTAACCTGACAGTCATGTTTTTGGACTGTGGGAGGAAGCCGGAGTACCCGGAGAGAACCCACGCATGCACAGGGAGAACATGCAAACTCCATGCAGAAAGACCCCAGCCGGGAATTGAACCCAGGACCTTCTTGCTGCAAGGCAACAGTGCTACCAACTGCGCCACTGTGCAGCCCATTGTTGTTTAATATATAAAACAAAAACCAACCTTTATTTCAGTTAGATAGACCAATAGGTCAGTCAATCACTAGGATTAATAAATATTAATTAGACTGAAACAATCCAAAAACTGTAAGGCAAATGGCCCCAAATATATAAAGAAAGTTACAATAATAATGATAAAAAGATTCTTGATAGGTTTTTTGGCATTTAGCAAAATAGAAATATTTTTGGCGATTCTAGCTAATCTAAAAGAAAAAGTTTAGTGTAATTTAATTTCAGACAAGCAGTCAGGAAAAATATGTGTATGTCTTTTGATTAGGTGTATGAAAATATCTGGTTTCAACTGTAAATATTTAGGCTTTTAATCAAATGCACTTTATTACCAAACTGTGCTGCTTGAATATCAAGCACTTTCCAAACTCTGATAACCCCTAATAAAAATTCAAGTATTTTCAAGTGTTTTAGTCACTCATACGAACCCTAATCTCACCGTTTCAGAATAACTGTCCCAACTTTGCTCTGACTGGAGGCCGGAGAGAAGAAAGACTTCTGCCTGCTCAGACGGAGAAGCCCGTCGACCAGCTGCTGTTTTTGGGTGCCAGAACTGCCCAGATGGAAAGTTTTAGCAAGAGCTTTGAGTTCAGGAGCCGGCAGCAGATCCAGAGCCTCCATAAGATCTTCGAGGTCCTTTTCTTAAAGAGAGACGTTCACAAGAAAAATCAAAGTTCAGAAAGCATTTAAAAGGTCCTAGTCAAGGTTTAATTGGACGGATTACTCACCTGTCTGTAGAAAACCAATTTGAGCCAGTTCCTGTGCAACAGATCCCAGATCACTGCAGATCTCTCCATAATCCAGTTTATTTACCTGCAGCCACTTCAGTTTCCTCTGAAAGAGCCTCACATACAGCTTCTGAGCCATAACTAGGAGATTCAAAAATCATGACAGTGAGTTACTGGTTATGCTTTGACAGAAGCAATTGATCTGAAATAATTGTCAACTAATTTGGTAATCAATTAATCATTAACTGGAGTATACAGACTCATTTACTGAAATACCAACGTTCTCAGAGGAGTTTTTAAGCCAAAACTGTTCAAATATATACATACATTTTTCATTTGAGATATAAAAAACCCATGTGACTGTAAAAACTTTAGCTTCACTTGGTTCAAATTGTGCAAAAAAAAGAAAGATCTGTTAAGCACGTTTAGTATCAATTATTAATTGGTTAATCTAAAAATAATCAACATATCAGCCCTAAACTGTGTTGATGTTAAGTCAAGCAGAAAGGCCTGAGCTTTTAAGTTTAGGTAATAACATTTCTCTTTCTTATTTAATAAATGAACTTAATAATTTGTTTCATTGCATCTTTTAATGTATTGTATAAAAAGGCTTAAGTGGTGGAATAAAAAAAATCTGCACAATGTGCTATTTTTTTAATCAAATCGATCGATTAATCGTCAGAATAATCGATTGCTAAAATAATCGTCAGTTACAAAAATATACCTGACAAGCTCTGAAATCCATGTACGGCCGACATGTCCTCCTGGTTGAAGAGCATCCTGTCGTCCTCGTTCTCCAACACCGCGTGCAGCACGGTCCGGAAGTTACGCAGGTAGTAGGGAAGTGATTGGGCATCAGCGGTTTCTACCTTTACATCTGCATCCCTCTTCTCAGACAACTCCTCTGAACTGAAAGGCTTGTCAGATTCCTGTCCTTCTGTATTTGTGTCCTCTGGATCAAGACAAGACGATGCCTCTCCACTGCTACCTTCATATTTCGCTTTCTTTCTGATAAAAGATCCCTTGACGCTAAACGTGGCTTTCTTCTTTCTCTTCGTTTGCTTGGCAGGTGAAGGTGGCTGTTTAGATGAAACCATTGATTGATCTGATTGCTTTTCTACAGGTGATGGAGCTTCTGTCTCTGCTGAAGTACAGTCATTGTTGTCTTCTAATGTCTGGACATTTTCCTTTTGGGAGCTGCTGGTCGACTCCGCGGAGCTCATCGGATCAGATGTGTTGCTAACTTCTGCATTTTTCTTGAGATATTTTCTGGATAACTTTGAAGACAGACTTCCTAGGTCAATGGTTCTGACCACAGTTTTACTGTTTATGTCCCGTGGAGTTTGCTGGGAGTTATTCTTCTTAAAATAAGGACTGGTTTTAGTTTTGGTGTCCTCTTTCTGGTCCGTCTCAGGGGACTTTGACAGATTGCCTCCAGGTGACAGCTGGACCCCTGAATAATCATTCCTACCTCCAGAAGCTGCAGTGCTGTCTCCTCTATCAAAGTTCTGACACTGCAAATCGATATGATCATTGATCTTGAATCTTGGGACTAATTGTCCACAGAGGGGACAGGCCAGGTTCGGTGGAGGCTGGCTGCTGAAGAAGTTGGTGATCGGGGTTTTCGTTGTAGAAGAAGTCCCAGCTTTAGCATCGCCTTTCTTCTTTTTCAATGACAAGCTTCGCCTCGGTTTGTCTTTGCTTGTTCTTTCTGTCATGCTGAAGCCGGTTCAATAAAAATGACCTTTTCTAACTTTTCACCTGGCTGCATACTTCGGGAAAATATAAATGTAGTTAAAGCTACAAGAACCGTAATTGAATACTAACGTGCTGAAAGCTTACACAACAAATAAAGATAGCTTTCCTGGTGTGCTAGCAGCATCGTATGTAATGTGGCGTTCGTTACTGAGCCGACTCAATATGCCGGTTCTTTTAATAACGGTTGACGCGAATTAGTCATACTACAATTATATTTTAAATGGAATGGCTGTATAAAAATATATATTTTTTTCTTCCTAAATGCTCTCATAATGGTACTTTACATTTTTATTCTTGTTTTGCTTATTTTCTCATATGTACATGTTCAAAAGTAACAAAACAAATTTCAGTGGGAGTTGCTTTTGAAATCGAACCAAAGAAATATTGTCACAATTCATCATTAAAAAAGGGGGTAATTATTTAGGATGTTTAATACCTTACAAAAATATTTTGTGTTTACTTGGGTTATCTTTATTTGTCTGTGACAAAAAAGAAGGAATCTAAGGGCAAATATGTTTTCATGTGCCGTACATGTTCTATGATGATTCAGATAATCTGTATTCCTATGAGGATTTTTTGCTGCAAACAATATAACTCCAGTTCTGTAGGGATTTAACACCTGAAATCCTGAAAGATTTAAATGTAGCAAATATATCCAACAAATATATTTTCTGAGTAACACTAAAAACAGAATTTGAGTCATTTGAAAATTCACAAAATGTAGATTTAATTATATCTTTTTAGCTTTGTGATTAGATAGGTCAAACTAAGTACGCATAAGCAGAATCACTTCTCTTGTTTCAACCCCTTTAAGCTGAATAGAGCTTTCTATTAAATGGATATCAATTCTGGATAAGAAAAGCAACAAATAACTAAACAAAATCAATTAAGGTCTAAAAATATATTAATTTTATCATAATTTATTGTATCTTACTTTCTTCCATCATTAAATAAATAAATAACCTAAAGACTTGACTTAATTTGGAAAGACTGAAATTGTAGCTAGAATCAAGAACAGTTTCATTAGAAAAAAATAAAATAAACTTTTTTCTTTTTTTTAGTGAGCTTAGCCAAATAAACCGGATCCCAAAAATAGACACGGACTTCCCATTAAAAACAATCCCGCTTCTCAGGCTTATCCAGCCGAGCGACGAGTGTGTTTTCAGTTGTTAAAATCGATCCCAGACACATCGATATTGTTTCATATTTATTTTGAACCAAGAAAATCGTTAGTTACACAAAAAAATATTGGTTTTATACCATTAAATTTAATGTTCATAACGGCACGCCAAAGCAACACACTGGCAAGCCGTTTATGTCCAATACAAAGTAGCTATATCAAGAATGTAAAAATAATTATATTTATTAGTTATTTGTGCGCTCACTTTGTTTTACATTTAAATTGGACCATTTTGAGCAGTGAGCGAACATTTTACCATTTTCACCACATGTTTCTGAGCTGCTGTGCGTCCTTTATTCCTGTACCCCGGTCTTTTACCCCACCCCCTTTTCTGGAGAGCAATCTGATCTGATCAACACACGAGCGTTTGTACAAAGAGGGCCGCCCACAACCCTGATGTCGGTAAGTGGCACACGTACCTTTTTATGCACAGATACGAAAAAGAGAATAGGGATGCATGTTGGGCAGTAATGCTAAAAACGATGCTCGGGCTCTTGTGGTGAATCAGCTCCACATTAGTAACAGGAGGATGCCAGCATGGTGCAGTCTCGATGCTTCATAATCAAGGTCGATGTGAAGCGCAGCAGCAGGATAATGGGATGCTTTCAGATGGTTAAACCATTGGAATCAGGATATAGGGAGTCTGTGTCCTTTCTGGGTCTCCTTTATGTGAAGGAAAATCTGTATCAGACTGTTTTATCAACATGTAAAAGGGAGAAAACGCGGCATGCAATGGAGGGGGGGAGCCACAACAACAACCACCCCTGCAGGCTGCGGTACCAGTGGAAAAAATGGCTTTACAAAAATACCAAAAAAAAAAAAAAAAACGTCAAGGGCATTGCAGTTACAGGAACACCCATCACATAGTCTCATTTCTGCTCAGTAATGAGCCTCAGTGTTTTAATTGGTAGTTAGGCACCACGGAGAGGTCAGGATTAGGTCTGTGCGCAGGGATTAAGGGGAGGTGTTCATGCGTTTGATGCCGTGATCCCAGTTGTAATAAAATCTGATCAACGCCACTTTGGCTAATTTCAATATGTGGATTAGAATCAAGCATGCGACAAAAGCCTCAGTTTAAGATGCGCAGGTTTGAATCTGATACAGAGAGGATGGAGGTTCAGATGAGGGTGTGACTTGTTTATCCTGGCCTCAATACAGGCGAAGACCTGAGTGCTGAATAAATGATAAAGGGGCCAGAACCATTACAGCAAATAAGATTCGTTTTTTTCTTTACAGTTAAAGTCAAATTCCCCCAAACTGGTGGACTCTATGCTTTAGAAAATGTCAAAACGTCTAAAATCTGTGGTAATATAACTACATTTGGTGTTTTTTAACCATTATTCGTGACGAATCTGTTATTGACATAATCATCCACTACCTTAGTAGTCGATTAATCGTTAACTGTAGTATTAGCATATAAACAGTGTGACACTTCAGCAGTTTTATAATGTAGGGAATTTTTCTAAGTAGGAGTTTTTGGGGGAAAAATAATATTTTTAGGCAAAATAAATAAATAAAAAGAATTTTGGGTTAGATAGTGTGATAAGTTGATGTTATTACAATATAAAAAGCATTATGTTTATTCATAAAACGTTTGTTACCGTCTCATACATTTTAATATAGAAAGTAATTTCCTACTCAAATGAAGTTAATAAAGTGTAGACTGAGAAATTTCTCATTATTTTTTATTTAAATCATGTCTTTTATCGATGTTAAAATGCACTTGAAAAAGTGAGCAAGGGAAAAGGTTGTTCTGCATTTTTTAATAAACCTAAAGCTGAATTTTAATGGATAAATGTTTATCTTATTTATGAAGGAGTTTTAAACTGAACTCACACATTTATCACAGATTTATAGCATAACGAGTGATAGGACTGCAACTAACAATTATTTTATTCAATTATAATGGCGATTAATCAATTAATCGGACAAATAAGTGGAACATTCTGCACATATTTCATTCAGTTACTTACATTTTTATATACACTTTTAAAAGAGACAAATAAATAAGTAATGTAGTTAATTTTCAACATGAGAAAGTAAACATTTTATTACCTAAAATGTAATAACTTTTTTTTTTTTAATGAACGTTTGATCGTTTGAAGCAAAGGATGCGTCTGCAGCTAAATTAAAAAAATACTTCTAACATCTATATGTGAAAATTTCTGCCCTTTCTGCTTGACTTAACATCAATGCCGTTTAGGGCTGATCTGTTAATTAATTTTAGATAAACCTATTAATGATTGGATTGCAAAAGTTGCTAGTTTTTAATAGAATCTGAATCAAGTGAAGCTAAAACAGCCACTTCAGTTTTTGGTAGAACATATTTACAGACAAATGTTGTTGTTTTTTTCATTTTAAATGCAAAATTAATGCATATATTTTTAACAATTTTTGCTTAAGTACTGCTCTGACTGTGTTCCTGTAGCAAATAGTCTTTTTTAGAGTCTGTATACTCCATTTATGATTAATCAGTTATTAAATTAGTTGATGATTACTTAAATAATCACGATTAATTTGATTAATGGTTTCAGCCATAAATTAATCCATCTTGTAATGGAAATGCATACATGTCTTTTCACTGTCTGCAGGGTTTAGGGTAGTAAAGTCAAAGGGGCCAGTTATGGCTCATGGGAAAAAGCCAGGAAACATGTCCAAAGTCTTGGCCCCTGGCCCTCCGTCGTGCCCCAGTGCCGGACCTCCAAAACCCAGTCAGGAGGACCAGTCTGTGAGCGAGGAGACTCAGCGACCTCCCCGTTCTTCTAGGAACGACAACAATAACCAGCTGACTCCTCCCGCTCCTTCAAAGCACTTCTACATGAGCTGCGACCCGAGTCCGGAGGACATGGACGACGCCTGCTCCGAGTACGACAACGTGGGCTCGGACGTCGAGCAAGACCATGACGAGGTTCTGCATTTGAACAGACAGGGAGCCGTCAGCGTCAGATGTTACAACCAGCACGGACCTGAGGGTGCGCAGCAAGCCGAGGAGAGCAGTGAGGCTCCCACCGCTGACCAGATCACCCAGAAACCTCATCACAGCACCAAGAGATGCGAACGGCCTCACTCTGACGGAAAACCGTACCGAACGAGTCACCGCTTTAAGTCGCATTGTGCCCCCATTGCTGGAGATGAAGCAGAGGGGGGAATGAAAATAATCGAAGGAGACAGATTCTTTTTTAACGACGGCGATGATTTTGAAGAGGTGTTGGATGGAGCCAGATTCATAGAGGATTTAGATGAGGCGGAGGTAAATGCTGAAAGGCCCGCCAGCCTCTATCAGGGCAATGAGAGTGAAAGGATTAAAAAGGAAAGGAATCGAGAAGATGAAACTTGCATCCAGAGAAATCATAATGTATCAGGAGCCGGTAAGAAGTCTGAGCCGTCACAGAAGGTGAAAGAGCGACAGGTTAAAGGTCGAGGAAGAAGAGGAGGCGAAACGCAGCATGTTGTTTCTGGGATCAAAGCAGCGACAAACAGCAGCACCGAGCAGAATCCAAAGACTTCATCCAAAAAGTCTGCAGTGAGGTCCAAGGATCGACCCGGTTCCAGCAAACACCATCACCCTCCTCCTCCTCCAACGCGTCACGCTCAGTCGCCCTCCGACCCCCAGAGGGCCCTGCCTCACAGAGAGAGTCCCCCCACTTCTGGACCGCCTGCTGACAACCCGGAGAACGAGTCCAGGCTGATCAAAGCCTCTCCGGGTCCACAGCACCCAGCAGAACAGCAGAGAGAGTCCGCAGAGGAGAAACTGATGGGTTCTGAGAAACCCGAGCAGGTCAGGAAGCCACACAGTTCCCATCTCACTAGTTCTCACCTCAATGTTTTCCTCCAATCAGCAACCACTTCTCTGTAAAGACAATATAATCAATCAATCAAGTTCATCTGCATAGCTCATTTCATATAGCACATCATAAAAACACAAATAAAACATCCAATAACCAATAACAGACATTACATTTAGTCAAATAGTTCCATTAAAATCAATCGTGGTTGTCAGAATTTTACCATATAAGTATAATAAACTGTGAAATTTATACAGTGAAATTCTGGCAACCACAGCTGCCGGTATTTTACTGTAAATTAGAGACAGCTTTTTTTACAGTGTAGGGGTCCATCGATTGCAGTTTTCTGTCCGATCGCTGATTACCAATCTTTAAAAGGACTGACCTTCTGATTCTGTCTGATACCAGTTATTTTGTCTGAATTATCTCTAAATATAGCAAGAAACTCGTTGAGTTGGTAACAGTGGGGTGACTATTGTTAACTGCAAATGTGCAGCTATGACCTGGTGGGCCGGTCTGTCAGTCAAACCTCTGTCACAGCAGAGCTGAAGCAGTTGATCTTAAAACCATTACTGAGGTAGATAAGATCGGGGGATATCAGCTGATCACCACACTCACAAAATAAAAGAAATCGGCACCAATAACTCTTCTGGCCGATAAATCCGTGCATCTCTACTGGCAACTCTTGCAGAAGCATTTAAATCCTCTGTAGTTGTTTACGCTGTTTGATTAAGTTTGAACATGAACATGAAGTAGTGCTAATGTTACATGGGAGAGTCAAATCTGGCTTTTAAAGCTACAGTATGTAACTTTTATGACAAATATATTTTTACATATTTGTTGAAACTGTCATTTTACTGTTTGGTTCCTAGTGTTGAGTAGGTATCACCACGAGGGGGCGCCTATTCCCTTTTCTTTGGTTGTAACGTGTACCGAGTAAGAAGAACTCGCTTCCATGTTGTTTTAAAGGAGAAATATCGTTGATGCTGAGGTGCAGAGTGATACAACTTTTACTTTTTTCATGTATGAGAATATAATGTAAGTTCAGTGCCGTGGAGATCTGGCTTTACATGGACAAAGTCAAATAAAGTGAAAGTGTAGAATACTTCAACAGTACGTTCTGCTGAGTAGAGTGGCTAACCGCCGCTGCTAACTCCTTCTCCAACCTCTCACCGCATATATGTCATGACATTATGTTATTATGAGACACATAATCAGTGAAAAATGGAGCTCCTCTGCCTTCCTTCTCCCAGTAGTAACTGGGGGGGAAAAAGAATCAGAGCCAGGAGGCGGGTCTTAGCGATGGCTGCTATGCTAGCAGCTAGCATAGCCTTCTGTGAATCCGTTAAAAACTTCCAACAGAGTCAACGCCTCCAGAAGCGGTCGTTTCTCAGTAGCCGAGGGTTCGGATACTGGGTAGAGGTTTTATTTTCAAAATCAAACATATAACCAATACCTCAGTAGAATAGCTTAGGTTAAAGCACATGTGTCCAACTCAAGGTACGGGGGCCTAAATCCGGCCCGCCATAACTTTTTAAGTGGCCTCTAAAGAGACAGGTATGTGCCTAAATATACAAAGCATGTTTTATTTGTATTCTGCCAAGTTACAAGAATGGGAAAAGATTTCAGTTCTCATTGAATGCAGAGACATTAATTTATTCATTTTTTAAAAAAACATTTTAATGTAGTTTTATCAGTATGTTTTGTTGTAACTGACCCTTTGAGTACATTCATAATCATAAAAATGAGCTTGTCAGTCCTTGTTTAAAGCATATTAATGTCTTTATAATGACATTAACTGAGAATCTGTGGGGAAAAAATAAAATTGATGTTGACAGAAAATAGCTGGTAAAACTGCAGACATCTTGCAGCTGTCACTCCAAGGTGCGTTTTATTTCTTAATCTTATAAAGCATTGATGCAGGAAGACCGATAGGAACGCTCTGTATGTTGTCCTTGTCACCTTCTCGCCATGCTGCAGTTTTCTTCAGTAATCAGTTACACTAAAGTTTTTCTGAAACGTTGATGTTTGTGTTCATTAGGATCAGGATGAGAAGCCAAGCACAGCCATGATGCCTGATGAGGCGGCAGAACAGCCAGAGCAGCCTCAATGTCCAGAGCCGGTCTCTGTAGAGGAAGACAACTCTCCCAAGGTGAAGATGAGTTTTATTGCCAAACTAAAGACTTAATTCGTTATGTTTGTAAGTTTATGGTACTGTCATTTAAAAAAAGAAATGAAAAAGAACTTTTGAATAGAATTGTGATGTTTTGTGGTATTATTGTGATAACAATATGGATTACACTCTGACAGTATTTATTACTCATTATTTGCATAACTTTATAGTTACAGCATTCATAGAACAACAATCACAAACATTGTTGTTGAAAAACATTCCCATTTGAAAAAACCTTTTTCAGATGCCATGACTTAAAAAAGTGTGATTTATATTTCTAAACTGCACTGTAAAAAAAAAAAAAGTCTATAATTTACAATAAAATACTGACAACTGTGGTTGCCAGAATTTTGCCTTATAAATACGGTAAAATTCTGGCCGGTATTTTACCGTAAATTAGAACTGTTTTTTTTTACAGTGTGCGTTCAATCATATCTTTTTATATTTAATATTTTTAATTTAAATGAATATTTATTGATGCTTCCGTAAAAGCAAATAGTGGAGAAAATAATAATAATAAAAAAATTATTTTTATTGATGTTCTTTTTTCAATAACAGAAATTTATAATGATAACAATCAATCAAAATTCTTATCCTGATAAGAAATTTTTCACAATAAATTCCCACCCCTACTTCTGAATACTGATTTTACTACGGTTAATATTACTTTTTGTTTTGTCTTTTCTGATTAATTAAAAAATTTGTCAACTTTTCTTATTTTGTTAACTTTTTTTTGGTGAAATCACAGGAAGGAGCTGCTTTTCCCAGCTTTGAGGATGGTAAATACGTCACATTATCACTACATTTTTTCATTTAAGTCTCTCCAGTACATGAAAGTGTCTTGAAATAAAGTGTTTTTTTTTTTTTTGTGTGTGCCGTTTAGTCCCAGGTCCTTGCGAGCCAGAGGATCTCATCGACGGGATCATCTTCGCTGCTAACTACCTAGGATGCACTCAAGTGCTGTCCGATAAAAATCCGTCCAAGTCGGTGCGAATGTCGCAGGCCCATGAAGCCGTCAGCCACATCAAGGTAATCAGCATTCATGCAGACAGCCAGTGGTGTCTATTGATTTGGTTTGTAGGTGTTTCAAATGAACCGATACGTTCTGCTTTCATCAGCTTGTTTAAACAAGAGGGAGTCAGTTTTGGCAATAAAGCTCCATTTAGGGGAACTGAGCAGATTTAAATAGTTTTTCAGAGCTTCACGTTTTAGTAAGGACATAAAATTCAGTAGTAACAGAGGTGGGTGGCATACCCAAAAAATTTTACTCAGGTAACAGTAGGACTACTTCAACATATTTGTACTCAAATAGAAGTAAAAAGTAGCTGTACAAGAAATTAGTTTAAAAAGTGTTTGGTAACAAGGCTAGTCAAGTACTGAGTAACTGATCAAAACATCAATCCCTTAATATTAAAAAAATACATAATAAGAGGGACAAACTTATAAAATAATATAGAAAAGACATAAATAAAAATAATTTATATAAATAACATAACTACAAAATAACAAACATTTTCTTTCAATATAAAACTGATAAAACTTTAACAAAAACTGCAGGTGTGTGTCTGTTCCTGGTGATTTTTTGGTTAAAACATGTTTGTTCTTCATTCAATGGGTAGAAAATCCAGAAATGTAACTTAAATAAGAGTAGAAACACTTCATAATAAAATTATTCAAGTCAAAGTAAATAGTAAAAACACTGCTAAAAGTATTTTTTTTCCACAGAGTTGATGTAACTGAGTAAATGTAGCTAGTTCATTCTCAACTCTGATAACAAATCGTGTATTTATAAGATACTTTATTGTAACACTGTATTAGTAATCCAATGGAATAATGAAGAATCTTATTTTTTTATTAAGTAAAAGTAAAAATAAAAGTGTTCCTCATGACCAGTCACATTGTGATTAGTGGGATAACATGTTATATTCTCAATTGAAGGAGTCAAAAATGCTGTTTTTAATGATTTATTAGTATTTTGTCCATGAGCCACACACTAGTAATTCAGAAATGCTAGCATTCTTTAACCATCTCTGGCTATAATCACAGATGTTATCACTTGTTTTGTAAATTCAGCTATTTTTTTAAAACATCTGTTATGACGATGAGCTTATTTTTGCTGCTGCATTGTTGTTGTGGTTTGGACAAATTTTCTGTCATATTAAGCCTAAACATCATCGTGTTGAGCAAAGGTTAAGTTACATAAACCTTACCTCTTTGTTTTGCTGCATGAACAAGAATTAATGTTGAAAAAAAAAAACATATATATAACCTCATCTTTGTGAATTCAGTTTTAGGGTTTTGTGATCTCCCAATGGGCTGCACAGTGGTGCCGTTGGTAGCACAGTTGCCTTGCAGTAAGAAGGTCCTGGGTTCGATTCCCGGCCCGGGGACTTTCTGTATGGAGTTGGGATGCTCTCCCTGTGCATGTGTGGGTTCTCTCCGGGTACTCCGGCTTCCTCCCACAGTCCAAAAACATGACTGTCAGGTTAATTGGTCTTTCTAAATTCTCCCTAGATGAGAGTGTGCATGGTTGTTCGTCCTGTCTGTCTCTGTGTTGCCCCACTAGGAACAAGGTATTAGAAAATGGATGAATGATCTCCCAATGTTTTGCTAACCTTCTTCTTCTGATCAGACATTTTTGCAACTACAGCGCCTACGTAAAGGATTGCAGACTGCAATGTCGGTTTCTGTTTTTCCACTTCCCAGAGCCAAGATGAAGACTCTCAGATGATGACTGAGGTCGACCTCTTCATCTCCACTAAGGCTGTCAAAGTACTGAATGCTGACACACAGGTCAGCAACTTTATTTGTGCAGATTCAGTTCAGTTTGATTCTAAATCTTATGGGGATATGAGCGAAATTGGCTCATATTTCCAGTAGCAGTCAGTGTTGCAACCAATCTGAAGAGGCCTCTTACTGAAGTTGACAGGAAATTTTATTTATTTCTGTGTCAGTCACCTTAAACACCCTGATTATTTCCTCTACCTGCAGGAGACGATGATGGACAGTGCCTTGCGGACCATATCCTACATCGCTGACATTGGCAGCATCGTGGTTCTGATGGCACGGAGACGCATGTCTCAGGCTTCATCAGAGGATTTCTCTGAATCGTCTGATTCTGCCAACGAAGGGAAAACTCAGTACAGAATGATCTGCTACGTCTTCGAGTCAGAAGATGTACGTACTACTTAGACCTTCCAAAAAGTATTCATACTCCTCAAATCTTTTCAGATTTTGTCAACAAACGCATGTTTAAATGTGAAGGAATGGGATTTTGTAGATCAGGTCTCAAGAATTAGATGTTTTCAGTGTTTGGAAAGTGCTTGATTTCTGTATAAAGTCTTTAAAAGTGTTTCATATTCAATTTGCACAGTTTTGTAACAAAGTTCAATCTAACATTTAATGAAAGGCCTAAATTTGGAAAATATTTTTTACAGCTGAAACCAGATATTTTCATACACCTAATAAAAAGACAGATAATTTTTTTCTGATTGTCTGAAATAAAATCAGACATTTTGTTTGTTTGTTTTAGGTCAATTAGAATTACCCAAATTATTTTTATTTGCTAAATGCCAGAAAACTGAGTGAAAACATTTTTAGGAAATGTTTAAATAACGTTCTTTGTATATTTTATCAAAGCATCTGATTTCAGCTGGAAGGTAATTTACATTAATACAATTTGTTTGGATTGTTTAAATATAATGAATATTTATTATTCCTAATGACTCAACTTATTGATTCGTATAATTATAATAAAGGTCATTATACATTAAACAATGTTGTTGAAATTGTTGGACTTTTTGTCAAATTAGTGTTTTGTTCTCTGGGCAGGCAGGTGTATGGAGACATTTCAAAACATAAAATTTTACTATATTTTATTTTACTTTGTCCCTATTAGAAAGATTAATGGATGTAATATAATAGTGAATTGAAACTGTCTTTTTTATTTAGTTAATTTGTATTGTAAAGTTTGAAAACTTGCCTTGAAAATGCTTGAAAAGTGAATGAAACAAGTTCTGCTGCTTCCTCTACCTCCTCTACCATTTTACAATTATGAATCAAATTAAAATACTTTGAAGCTTGTGATTTAAACATAACAAAATACAAGAACATTACAGAAGAATAATGGCCATATCTTTTATTTTAGATATTTATGGCATGTTTTCTCCCCTCTCTGCTTCTGTCAGCCGGGATCATTTCCCTACGGTTTCATTTTCCCATAACTCCCTTTTCCACAGGCACAGCTGATTGCCCAGTCCATCGGTCAGGCTTTCAGCGTGGCCTACCGGGAATTCCTGCGAGCCAACGGCATCAACCCGACCGACCTGAGCCACAAACAGTACAGTGACATCATCAACTCCGAGGAAATGTACCACGACGACCTCGTGCACTTTTCAAACTCAGAGAACCGTAAGGAGGTGAGACGTTCCTGAGTTTCCCGACAGAAATGTGACATCTTTTTCAGATCTAGCAAGATTGGTGGCAAACGTTTCTGCAGCAAAAAATATCCTCGTTTGTGGCGCTATCGTTTTAAAGATATTAATAAATGTCCCAGAGGTCATGAAAGGTCATTCACCTTCTTTAAATCAGACAAAATTAGTGTTTGTTTGTTGTTGTTTGACTTTGTTAAATCAAACATGGTATCTTCAAAACAAGAGCAGCACAAACAAAAAATAGTCTCTGCATAAACGTAGCACAAATGTTTGACACCAATTTGGTTTGATTTTATAAAATTGGGGGGTCTGGTTCACCTTTTGACCCTTGACTGTCACAAAAGCAGCACAAATGAAAATTGTTGCTGCACAAACGTTGATTGACACCAATTTTGTATGATTTTGTGAATGTTGGGTGGAGGAGATGACCTCTGATGACCTCTGGAAGCTTCTTTAAAATGATAGTGGCATAAACAGAAGTTTTTGCTGCACAAACGCAGCACAAATATTTGTCACCAGTTTTGTTTGTTTTTGCAATTGTGGGGGATCTTGTTGACCTTTTGACCTTTAATATTTTATTAATATTTTCGAAGAAAAAGCAGCACAAACAAAAAAAATGCTGCATAAACATTTGACACAAATTTTGTTTGATTGCCTAAATGTTCAGGATCTTAGCTGTTTGTCTTTTTTACTTTAAAATTTTATTAATATCTGCAAAGAAAAGGCAGCAGAAACAAATTTTTGCTGCACAGTTCATTGACACCAATTTTGTTTGATTGTCTACATGTGGGGAGGTTTGGTGACCTTTTGACCTTTAAACTTTCTTTAATATCTTCAAAGAAAAAGCAGCACAAAACAACGTTTGACACCTTTTTTGTTAGATTTGAAGAAGGTGGGTGGGCCATCTCCTCTCAGGTCTTCATATTTGCTCTTTAATCCGTGCTGCAGCTGTATGTGGAGAAGCAGAAAGGCGAGAGCCTCGGCGTGGTCATAGTGGAGTCCGGCTGGGGCTCCATTCTGCCCACCGTCATCCTGGCCAGCATGCTGAACAGTGGCCCCGCAGCACGGTCCGGAAAACTCAGTGTGGGAGACCAGATCATGTCCATTAATGACACAAGTCTGGTGGGACTGCCACTGGCCACTTGTCAGAGCATCATTAAGGTAAGAAAATCAGTCACAGGTACTTTATTGTACCTCAAAAGTAGAATCTACATTACAATATTCACATTTTACAAGTTATTATGCTTCAAGAACAATCCAAGTGCTTAAAAAACCACCCAGCTGTTTTTTAGCGTCTGGAAAATGAGCTGTTTTTAAAACCTCGCTGCAAAAACACAAAATGTGACCAAATATTTTTGACCTGGTTTCTAGTGCCAATTTCTTAGTACATTTGAAATAAGGCAAAACTAACTTGCAAGCAGCTTTTCATCAAGACATAGGAGCTTCTTTTAAGTAAATAATTACTTAATATTATTAAAAAAGTTCTAGTTCCACTGGCAGATTATTCATTTATAATAAGACATTTTTCCCATGTTAAAATGGAACATATGAAGTAAAAGCTACAGCTGCTGCAACTAACGATTATTCCACTTATAGAGTATTCTGACACTTAATTGATTATTTGGATAAATAAAATTGAATTTTTCATTTAACCACTTAGGCCATTTTATGCAATATTAAGCATATGTTAAAATATGCAAATAAACAAATAATTAAATTCCTTCTTTAAATAATAAATAAACATTTTTCTGTCTAAAATGTAACAACATGGCGTTTCTTTAGTGAATTTGAACCGGGTGAAGCTAAAATTCTGACACTTGAGGAGTTTTTTCTAAAACATATTTACACAAGATGGTGTTTTTATCTTAAACACAAACTGTACATATGTTTTGAACAGTTTTGGCTTAATTACAACTCCTACTATGCTGGGGGGGGGGTTAGCAAAGAGTCTGCTTACTCCAGTTTGCCATTAATAGATTACTAAATTAGTTGACGAGTATTTTAACAATCACGATTAATTCGATTAATCATTTCAGCCCTACAGTAAGGCCACCAAGGACTGGTTGACATCTAAGTAATGGAGATTCCAGGACCTAGTCAAAGCCCAGATCTTAATTACCGTTGTAACAGTTTCAATAAACTTCTTCCAGGGCTTGAAGAATCAGGTGAAAGTGAAGCTGAGCATCGTAAGCTGCCCTCCTGTTACGACCGTCCTCATAAAGAGACCGGACCTCAAGTATCAGCTCGGCTTCAGCGTTCAGAACGGCATCGTGAGTAAAACCACAACAGTAAAAGTCTCCAAACCTGAATAGGCTACGTTCACACTGCAGCCTGAAGTGACCCAAATCTGATTTTTTTTGGCCACGGTCGTTCATATTACCAAATATATCCCACTTGTATGTGATCTCCCATGTGAACTACAAAAGACCTGAAAATGTCCCGCGTGTGCAGTAGAGGGCGCAATAAACATGACATAAAGTAAACATGGATGCTAACGGTGGAGCATAGCTTACAATTTCAAAGTTGTTCACCAACCGGAGCCAGCACATTAACAACTTCCATCCGCCCATCCATTTTCTGTACACCCTTGTCCCTAGTGGGGTCAGGAGGTTCTGGTGCCGATCTCCAGCTAACGTTCCGGGCGAGAGGCGGGGTCACCCTGGACAGGTCGCCAGTCTGTCGCAGGGCAACACAGAAACAGACAGGACACACAACCATGCACACACACACTCACACCTAGGGAGAATTTAGAGAGACCAATTAACCTGACAGTCATGTGTTTGGACTGTGGGAGGAAGCCGGAGTACCCGGAGAGAACCCACGCATGCACAGGAAGAACACTACATGCAGAAAAACCCCAGGCCAGGAATCAAACCCAGGACTTTCTTGCTGCAAGGCAACAATGCTACCAACTGTGCCACTATGCAGCCTACATTGACAACTTAATCATCGTTATCGTTCACCATGGTTGTTGTTGTTGTGCATATAAGGACACAGAATAGTGACGTTTGTAGAGCATCAATGATTTTCACGTCGGATGAACGTGACCAGATATGTATCATATTAAGAACATATCCAAGTGGCCTTTGTCGCATTCGAAAAAATCCGATCTGTGTTTTCAGACTGTCGAGACAAAAATCAGATACAGATCGCATTAAAGCTAAAAAATTGGATTTGGGACTCTTAGGCTGCAGTGTGAACGTGGCGAGTCTCCTACGTATTCTGTGTGTTTGGGTCAGATCTGCAGTCTGATGCGAGGCGGGATTGCCGAGCGAGGCGGCGTCCGAGTCGGGCACAGAATCATCGAAATAAACGGGCAGAGTGTTGTTGCCATGGCGCATGAGAAGATTGTTCAAACTCTGTCTGTCTCCGTGGGTGAGGTAAGACATCGTTGGGCTGCAAAGCTGCAATTTTCAATGATTACTGAGCTGTACAAATGAAATGACGCATTTCCTCTCACACTGGGATCGCTTTAAATGCATGAAGTGAAACATGCAGATACTATGTCAGGGATTTCCCAAACGCAGACACGAGGAAAGAAGCATTTCTAGACAAAAGGCATTCAGAATATAAATACTTGATCAATGAAGAATATATTGTACTATAGTGGCAAGATGTTTTGTGCAATGTTTTATTCGAAAATTGATTAAATAAAGTGTAAATAGTGCAGCAGCGATGACAAAGTTATCTGAACTATAAGTAACAATTAAAAATACCTTTAAAAATGTAGCGTATTTTTATGAATGTAAATATGTGATGTGACTATAGCTTACATAATGTAAACTTCCATTTCTGATAAATACTGCCCCCTAGTGTTTTCTCGTTGTTATTACACTTCAAATTCCTAACTTAGGAACAGGTACAGTAGATCTCCAACTTCTCCTTATAACCACAGACGTTTTTGTATTTCTTTGGGGTTTTATGCAACAGATAAACACAAAGGGTAATGAAAACATTTGTGCATTTCTATTCGATTTTAATCCTGCTGGAACGTTAATCCAGCAGAAAACCAGTTTCCATTGGTTTCAGAGTGGTGGCTGGAGTAGGCAGGTTTTGTTTTTCCAAAAACAAATCACATTTTCCCACATATTTTCATCATCACCTATTAAGTTTTTTAGTTACTTTAAATTGGACTTGAATTCCTTTTCTGTTATTGAACAATCGTCTGTTAGATGTTTGATTTCAACTGTGTCAGCTATTTTCCTTCATGATGGTTTTTATTCACTCATGTTCTCAAACAAACATCTAGCAAGACCATTGAAAAAAAAAAATTCTGGACAATCAATTGTGTCCCAGACATTTTTCTAATTTTCAACTAATGTAATGACAAAGGCATGATATTGCATATATACCCTCTCAAAGATTAATAAACTTTAATTTTTAATGGACATATTAAGTATCCAAAATAAATAAACAGAACAACAAATAAAATGGAAACGGAAGTCTCTATAAATGAAGACTTTTGTCATCCAATCTTTGGGAGGACTTATTGATGGTGTTGAGGGCCACATAGAAAGCTGCGGCGGGCCACGTTTGGCCCCAGAGCCTTGAGTCTGACACATGGACTAGATGTTCAAATCTTTCTTAATTGCTTTTTTAAACTACCTGCAGACTGGCTCCTTGTCATCATTTCTCTCTTTGCTCCAGATCAACATGAAGACAATGCCTGCAGTGATGTTCAGACTCCTGACGGGTCAAGAGACGCCGGTCTACATATAGAAATCCTGCACGGATTGATCCTTTGAAGTTCTGGATGAAGGGAATTTATTTTTCTACCATTTTAAATTGTTTTGCTTTTTGTTGCAATGCTGTAAAGAACATCGTTTCCAGGTCTTATCTTGAATTACGTCATCATAATGGCCTTATAATGTGAACACCGTCTGTAGTACTGTATGTGAGGTAATGGTGTCAAAGAAAAGTAGCTTTATGGTCATGATTATTTTCTTATGAAGAGATAAATTAGCACATTTATTTTTTATTTAGTCATTTTTATAATGCGTATGGGGTTCAAAAATGTACTTATACTGTAAATACTTTGGGTTGGCTTTGTTGGGAAGGCCATAACTACTCCTGCAAAAACACAGTATGCATGTGATTGTGGAAAAATAACAGACCAGGGATTCAGTCTCGATCTGACATCGTAATCTATTACAGTAAGTATTAAAAGTCAACAAAAACATGATGTACAAAGGCACCGAACTCTGCATTACAGCGATGCTGAAGGCCAAAGACACACACCTCTTGTTTAAGGAGATTCAACAACACTTTGAGTGACAGAGAGTACAAGAATGTATCAATATACTCATTACTGGATGAATGTAATGAAGAAAAAATACAATTTCTCTCCTAAATTCATGTTTGTTTTTGTTTTATTAACACTTTGCTGTAGAAAATATACTGAAAACTCAAAATACAAGGCAGAAATAAATACACCAGCCTGGAATAGGAAAACTACATCATCCTCATCGGCACCATTGTTTCTCCATACTTGCTTTAAACTAAATGTGCCAAAATTGTGTGAATTTTTTTTGTAATAAATCCTGGTATATACATATTTTTCAGATTAATCAGGAATGAGTTGAGTAAAGACTAATATATTTCCATTATTATACAAGAAAAAAGGCATTAAAAAAAACATTTCTTTTAGTTTAGTTCCCACCCAGACAACAAACATTACAGCATTAAACACATATTTACAGTTTGACACATAAAACTGGCTCACATAGATAATGACAGTGATTTAAACTTAGAAAAGTTCTTTTTAACACATTCAGTCAAATAATATTCAAGTATGAATCAGAGGAGATCACTGGATGGCTTCATAGACGATCCTGGAAAACAAGCAAAATTGTTGCAATCAGATATTTTTAATGGTTCGTGAGCAGAGTTTTCCCAAAGGCTGCATGGTGCCCTTAAAGCTGCAGTATGTAACTTTTATTAAAAATATTTTTTAACATATTTGTTGAAATTGTCACAATATGGTATGACACAGATAATCTGTGAAATAAAAAATCAAGCTCTTCTGCTTTCTTCTGTCGCTAGCCAGAAACAACCAATCAGAGCCAGGAGGCGGGTCTTATTGCTGTCAATCATGCAGTGTGTGCGTCGCTTGCCTGTTGTGGATGTTCAGGCTAGTTAGCATAGCCGCTAATGAAAACGGATAACAGTTTTCCTGTAACGGTAAGGTGTTTCTCCTCTTTAGCACATTGAGCAGCGTGTACACAAGAATGACTGACAATGCTAAGACCCTCCTCCTGGCTCTGATTGGTTGTTACTGGCCGGAAGTGGTGCATTTCATCAGATGGCAGTGGTAGCACAGTGAGGAGGTGGAGAAGATTGACCTTTTCAGATTATCTGTCTTATGAAACATATAAATGTGCAAAAATACATTTATTTTATGAAAGCTACATACTGCAGCTTTAAGCAGAATTTCATCTTGGGGGCATCTTTCTGGTAAGAACACCTGATTGTTTTTTATTTGTGATGTTTTCGTAAACAACCAGCTAAAACACGAAGAAAATATTAAACCTATGTTAAGATTTTAATTTAAAACATTTAAATCTACACATATGCTGAAACTGTCAAATTAAATTCAATGCTATTCTCATTCACAGGAAACAAACAAAAATAATTAGATGCATGGTTTGTGTTAAAACTAAAGCATTCATGGAAGTCCCACGATTCTAAGCTTTGGGCCGGCTGTTGACACAAAAGGGCAATATTAAGGATTTTTAAAATAAGAATGCATTTCCCAGCTTTGGATAGTTCACCGCAAAGCAAGAAAATACTCCTGATGACAATATGGTGAAATTTCTTTCCAACTTACTGGTGTAACTTTTGGTGTCAGTGGTAGATGCAATTCTCCGTTAAGGAAGACTGAGTTCAGGTAGCCTTCTGGACAAGATTTATCCTCATCCTCGTCCTCATAGCTGTCGAAACTCAAGCTGAAAGCTGCTTTTACCTTCTCTGGCATCAGGAAGTATAGCATCACCACGAAAAACCCGATGATGGTGCAAAGCACTCCTGGAAATCAGTAAAAATAACAACTTTTACATGTAGTTTTGGTCTTTATGTACCTCCGACCTCCTCTTCTGTTGCGTACACCAGAGTGCAGAATAGCGACGTTTGTCAAGTATCAATGACGTTCAGGTGGGATTAATGCGATCTGGCCGTTCTGACTCCGGTCACATTTAAAAAATTTAAAATAAAAAAAATAATAATAAAAATTTGAAAAGATCAGATATGTATTGGGATTTAGAACCACATATCCAAGTGACCTGAGTCGCATTTGTGAAAGTCGGATCTGTGTTGTTCAGACTGTCATGAAAAAATCAGATCCAGGTCGCATTAAGGCAAAAAAAAACAAAACAATCGGAATTGGGACACTTCAGGCTGCAGTGTGAACGTAGCCTGAATGTCCACCATGAAGTGCTCACCTGTAGCCAGTGCCAGCCAAAACGAATGGCTGTACTCTGTCACAAAGGAGTCTTCACCTATGGAGAAAACACACCGAGGCACATTCATGATGGTGGAGAAGGAGGCCATGGAGAAGAAGATGAAGGCGGCAGTGGCCATGGTCATGTACCCGGCGTAAACAACGTCGGGCAAGAAGAACAAGATGTTGGCGAGAATCCAGCAGCAAAACGCCGTCCTGCAGAACAAATTATATAGAGTTATTTTAATCCTTGACGCCTGTATGTGTGTAAGGATTGTCATTAATTACCAGAGGGTTGCAGAGGCGAAGCGTCCGGAGTAACTGTACTGAAAGATCATCCCGCAGGGGCTGCTCAGGGTGAATTTCTCCACGATGTATAAGATGGGGTTCGGTAAACCTTTGATCAAAGCTTGTTCATACTCTTCTTCAGCGATGTCATGCCAGCTGAACATCTCATTGTAGTTGATGGTTTCATTGAACTGCACAATGGGATTGCCTGAGGCGAAAGAAAACAATGTGCTGCAGTCAGAAGAGTACATCCATTACAGCAAGGCATTGTTATTATAATATAACAGCATCTTTATTATCTATATTTTTACTCTTTAACACTCCCTTTACAAATAAGGCTGAACCAAGTTGATAAAGGATTCTGTTGGAAAGAGAAACCCACCCCCACATTGGAGGCAGGTAGTGCATGTCAAATATGACTGGTGAATTGTTTTTTTGTTTTGTGTGTGTTTTTTTTGTGGTATTGCTTCAGAATATCAGAAACTTGATGGTTTACTGTGCGTTAAAGGTGACCTGTTATGCTTCACTGTAGAGGTTAGGACATCGCACATAAAAATGGCTGCAAGCAAATACGCAATTATAAACTGTGCATCTTTGAAAAGCAGAAGTGGAGTCTCCTGCACAACCAACAAGAATGCAGCAAGTGAATGTTGGAACATTCAAAACACTTGAATGTTCCAACAGCCACTGTACAGCGCATATAGCGGTAAAACCAGCTGACCTAACGTGCTGGAGCTCAGCTTTAGCTGCTGGGTAATGGGGTTTAGTTCAGCTGGGGTTGCTAGCTAACAGTGCCTGTCGAATGTGTCTTAACAATCGGTAAAACATTAATTTATTGCCAAAAAACTCTCAGGTGGGTCTTTTAAGTGCTTGAGCTGTTTTTTTTTATTATTATTATTAGAATCAATTCAGACCCAAATGGACGTATACAAACATACAAAATGTGAAAGATTATAATGACTATAGACCAGTATTGTATCACTACATTAGAAAAGCAAAAAAATAATTCCCAACTCCTGTAACATGTTCCACTAGCCATTAAAAGGTGTCTTTACTTTCAAGCTGACATCCAAACCCTATGTGTGCCAGGAGTTGAAAATTACTGTTCCCAGGAACTGGCGCTATCTATCACAGAAGAACGAATTTCGGTGTCTGGAGGACCTGAATGACCAACACCTGGTTCTACAAAATATTGACTCAGAGAGCTAATTCCTCCGGTCAAATAAGTAATCCTTAAGTTGTTTTCTTTTCACAAGTATCTTACGTTTTTATTTTGAATTCCCCGGCTTTAAGCCTGTTTTCCATTAGTATTTTACAACACAATCCTGTGGTAAGCTAGCTGTAGCGTCGCACTCTGAGCTAACGGCAATTAAACGGTCGTTTATGTGCAGTACCTTGCAGACCACTAGGGGCGCCCGCGGACGAAAGACTGCACTAAAGAATAACTTAACCTAAGAAACGAAGTTAAATAAAAAAAACTAGAGACAAGAAATAAGCTAGAATCAACTAAAAACAGAAACAAGACTGATCAATTCAAAGAAAGAGACAAATAATCACAAAATAATTATAAAAACCCTCAAAACAACTCAAGGATCCCGACTAAATAAAAGACCGTGCTGTCTTTTTATGTATTCAAAATGCATTAAACTATAATTAATTCCCAACTTGCACAGAAATTTTCTCATATTGAACAACCTGAGCGTGTAGGTGACCACTGAAAACAAAGACTTGATCTGGTTAAGCCGCTGAAGAGTCCAACACACAGGGAGTAAGAGTGACTCACCTCTAAGTGTCACGTTGATGCCGTACAGCCCAACATGCAGGCCGACCTCAGCCTGGATGACAGCATTACTGAAGGACTTGTAGGTAGCGTTTGTGGTCATCCTGGCCTCAGCCCAGCTGTTAGTGAAGTTCAGAGCTGCACAAAAAGGACACAAAGGTGAATGATGATGGGAGACAAAGGGAAATCTAATATTTCTTATAGATTAAAACAAATACACTGCAGAAACACACAATCTTAGTATTTTTTGTCTAGTATCTAGTGCATATATCTTAGTAAACGTGAATCAAGACAAAACAATAACTTATCAGTAAGATATAGAAGCTTGCTTTAAGTAATTGCTCCTTTGGTAGATTATTTCAATTATAAATAAATAAATGTATCTACCAATGGACAAGTGCTTTCCACCAATATTAAGGAATTATTTACTTAAAACAAGTTTCCATATCTTCCTGAAGAGATACTTGTAAGTTATTTCAAGTTTACTGATATTTGCACTAGAAACTAGACTAAAAATACTTGGTGTTTTTACAGTTTATACAAAACTTACCTACTATCACTACACCTACAAACAAGCTGATCATGATCCTGAGCATCCAGAAGACCCGCTGGATAAAAACAAAAATATTTTGAATATATACAATAATAGAAAAGCATCCCAGCAAACGCAGATGGACAGAAAACTTGCACTCACCGTCCTTCCTCGTATTCCTGGCAGGATGAGAAGAAGACCGACTGCCAGCATGAGGAAGACCAGAATAATGGCGAGCAGTCGGCCGCTGACGATGAAGGCAGTCCTTTGTAGCGGGTAGAATGGGTAAATGTCGTCGTAGAAAGTCATCTTAGCTTCCGATCTAAGGATTGAGCCGAGACCAGGCAGCGTAACAGAGGAAGCAGTGTTAGAGCGCCGCTTCTCACTTTCCTCCAGGTGCAGAGATAACAGTTTTACTTACAACTGATAAGGAAACTACCACCCTGAGGCCTGGCACATTATTAAACCTGAAGGAGTCGACTCTAAAGTAACAGCTAGCTCTGCTTTGCATTGTGTGCAAACAGAGAATAATGAAAAAACTCTTCAGTCAGTCAGTCAGAACCCCAGTTTTCCTCTGATTGCTGTTCCTTGAGTGATTGCACCATTAAATATAATAAAGATACAAAAATAAATTCTGAAGGTTTTGTCTTACCTGAGATATGCAGGACAAGGAAAGGCGTGAAGTCTGATGGTTGAGGGAACGTACACTTCTTTTATACCTCTGGACCCCCCTTGTGTCACACAGGGGGAGGAGGAGAAGGAGGAAGGATGCAATGACTGGGATGCTGTGGAAAAAAGAGGAAGGATCCTGACATGGATGGCAATTCCTCTTTGGGAAATAGGTCACACATGCACTTTGGTGTTAAGTTGAGCAACAGGTGTAGGCTGCAAGTATTGCAGTATCTCTCAGCTGTCATCAAACCTGCGTTCAGCTGCACCTGGTGAACATCTCTGCCTCTGCAGTGGGTGAGACTCCGTGTTTTTTTTCTCAACTTTATGAAACTTTCAGTTTATTAACGTAAATATTATTTAATCTCCTATATAAGTACAGAAAAGCGAACATACGAAAATAACATTCAGCTACCTGCACGTAGTCTTCACTTTTCAGGAGTCCTTCTTTCCTCTTGAGCCAAGAAGCGCCTCTCGCATCAATGGATTTGCGTAAATGGGTTTGGAGAGTCTGTGCACTCGCTGGCTCGGTGATCATCCTCAGTGAGCGTGAGTCAACTTCAGCGGTGTTTTATTCTGTAACCACATAAAAATACAAGCAGCTGGTTAATTTTAAGTTTCAAAACATGCAGATTGTGAAGGTAAACTAAGCTGGGAGGTGCCTCGCTTTGACGGCTGGTACAACAGTTTGGCGCATCCGGAGCGCGGAGCCGTCGGTAAGTCCCGGCAGGCGGTCCCGGTTTCACACATCACCGGGTGACTGATGGTGACTCTGTGCTCACGGCAGGTGCTCATCTAGTGCGCCTCGTGCCCGCGCGCTACTGGGATGGAGTCTACCAACCTGTGCACGAGCCGGTGCAGCCGAACGCACGCGGGCTGAGCAGGTTGTTGTCCGGGGGAGCTTCCGGTTTGTCGTCGGCACGCAACCGGACCGTGCTGTCTTTGTTCTTCGGTAAATATGAAGGAAACTATCAATAATATTAATAATAATAAAAAATATACGATAAAAATACAATAAACGTAAAGCTTAGTGCTTTCGTCAAAAATAATAATTTGGGTTTTATTTGTGCTCCATTGTTTCTCAAATAAAATATGCCATGCAGAGCATTTATAACGCATATTTAAATAGAAAAATTACATTTCCGTCAAAAACTCAGAAAGTTTCTAAAACGTTGGAAAAGTCGAAAATTTGCTAGAAAAAAACCCCTCAGGAATTATGAGATTAATTAGAAATTTCAGTTTTTTTTCTAGAAATCTTTTTAACTTTTCAAAATTAGAAATTGCCTTGAATTTTATAGAAAATTTCGGAGATTAATCTAAACATTTCTGAGATTTTTTTTCTGGCAAATTTTCGACTTTTTAAACTGAGAAACTTTTTGTTTTTTCAAGAAAATTTTTGGCGGAAAAATAAATTTTTTCTACCTAAAAATGCTTTCGAAATGCTCAGACATTACATATTTAGCTACTTGTGAAATCACAATGCTGCTGGAAAAGGCAAATGTTTTGTTGTTGACTTACCATTCAGAAACTTCCAGCTGCATTCTTGTTGGTTGTGCAGGAGGCTCCACTTCTGCTTATCAAAGATGTGCGGTTGTGTAATTGCGCATCTGTTTGCTGCAGCTTATAAGGATTTAAAGTGATAAGAGGCCCTAAACATTGTATTCTTGTAATTAATTAATGACTTTGTGAGGTTAAACACTCAGAAATTGGTTTCTCACCTTGTTAATTATGCTGAAATTGTTTCAGGTTACCATGTTGCCTTTGAAATTTTCGATGTAAGAACTCCTGGTTGTCCGCCTCAGTTCATGAACATCAAAGTCCCTAAAGGGGATCCTGTCTTTGATCCCAATGCCACTGGGAAAGTGCGACTGCCTTTCCAGAGAGGACAATGGGACAAACTGTCCGGCCAGAGTCCCAGCAACCCTCGAGCTCAGGTGCTCACTCTTTACTTCCTGTTTACGTTTAATCAGGGCTGCATTCTGAGTCATTCTCTTTGTTTACGTCTGATAATCTGTGGCACTCATGCAGGTGAACTCTGTGACAGCGTGGATAGACGGGAGCTCCATATATGGTCCTTCCTCTTCCTGGTCTGACTTCTTGAGAAGTTTCTCTAGAGGACTCTTGAATCGAGGTTCTGAGTGGAACATGCCGAATAAAGGAGGGGGTCGCAATTTCATGTGGAGCGCTCCTGATCCCTCCACTGGAGAATATGGACCACAGGGACTTTATGGTGAGATTTCTCTCAATCATCAGGATTAATCACGATTAATCACAATCAACTCATTTAGTAGTCGATTAATTGTTAACTAGACTATACAGAATCAAATAAAAGGCCATTTGGTGAAAGAACAACACTTTCAGAGCAGTATTTAGGTCAAAGCTGCACAAAAATATACACTTTTCTGTAAATATGTACTTTGTTTGTTTTAATAGATCTGTATGAAAAATCTATTATTAAGCACCTTTTGCTGTCACTTTATTAATCTGTTAATCCAAAATTAAAAAACTAATTAGCCAACACTGTATTCTTTGCTACAAATAATCAAGCGTACACAAAACGAGTGCTACGTTATTCCATTTTAGGTAATAAAATGTTTGTTTTCCTATTTAAAACAAGAAGTGAAACATTTGTTTGCATCTTTTAATATGTTTCTAACACAAACTTTAATGAAAAATCTGCAGAATCGGCCACTTCTTAATCCGATTAATCAATTAATCGGATTAAAATAACCGTTAATTGCAGCCCTGTTGGTATTATAGATTACATGACGATAGAGCTAAAGAAAACCTTCAGCTGACAAGCTAAAATATATTTTTCTCCTTTGTTGGAGTGCAGGCCATCCTTCTTTAGCAGACATGCATTTGATAACTGATTTTATGCTGCTAATTCTGAACAGTAAAGCTTAAGCGACTCACTATTTTTATATTCCACTAATCTGAGGAGCTAATTTCACAATCTTGCAGTCCAGAAAAAACAACTGAACTTTAAACTGCAGCTTCAAAACAATCTGCTCCACTCTTCCTCTGCATTTTGCAATAGCAAATCCAGTCGATACTGCTAGCTGCAGAAAGCAAAAACGAAATCATAAATAGTTTGTTATTAATAATATTCCATCCCTGGATCGGGGTTGCAGTCAGAGTCTGAGTCAAAGCAGATCCAGCCTGACGTGAGCTGTGACTCTTTAATAATTGTGTAAATGATATGCCACTGTGACCACAGTAAATCCTTCTCTCTAAAACAAAAGGCGAGTCATGCAAGTGTCATAAAACCCGTGTTTTGTTGCTCCCGTTGTGAAAATTGCGTAGCTATCACCTATGGTTAAATCGCAGGATGTTATCCCACCTTTTTGTCACATTTTTGAACAAAATAAAACACTAAATTATATTTCTAATTAGTGGTTGATTACTGGTAGCAGAAAACAGATAGAGTTCTGCACACTTGAGAAATGTGTGCTGTTTATGCGTTTTTCTTTCATGCAGTTTGTCACGTATTTGACCTAGTTCTGCACGTTGTGGTCAGAATGAGGCTAATTCACCTGATGAAATAGCAAAACGTCCTTGTTTGTGCCGTCTTCCATGTGCAGAGTTGGGAAATGCATGGGCCAACGAGAACTTGTTCACGGCAGCAGAGGGGATTATCTGGTTTCGCTACCACAATTATGTTGCCGCAAAGTTGCACAAGGAGAACCCGGAGTGGTCAGATGAGAGGCTGTTTCAAAACGCCAGGAAGACCGTGGTCGCCACACTCCAGGTAAAGGGAGAAGAAGAATAATCCTCTCGCTGCACAGGTGATGATTTAATTTGCACTCTGAAAAGACGGACAAGAGGTAGTTAGAGAGCAGAGCATCATTTCTGACCAGTCGCAGCTCTGCCCTGCACGTACACTGCAAAAACACAAAATCTTACCAAGTATTTTTAGTCTAAAAATCTTAGTTCACTTGAAATAAGACAAAAGTAACTTGCAAGTATCTCTTCAGCAAGACATAGAAGCTTGTCTTAGGTAAATAATTCCTTAATATCGATTTAAAAAATGTTAGTTCCTTTGGCAGATAAATTTACTTATAACAAGACAATTTTCCCATAAAAATAAATATCTACAATTTCCATAATAAAAATGGTCAATTTATTCTACCAAAAGCTCATCAAATGGCATTTTTAACTTCACCCAGTTCAGATTGTGTTTAAAAAAATCTTTAATATCCAGATATTAATCTGTTAATCCAAAAATAATCAGCAGATAAGCCCTGTACTATATAAATGCATCCTTTTTTAGAAATTATCATTCATTTTTGGCAATAAGAGTTTATTTTCTTATTTAAAATAGGAAATGAATTATTTGTTTATTTGCATATTTGATGTATTTCTAATATTGTATTTAAAACAGGGCTTAAATGAAAAATGTACAGAATATGCTAATTGTTTGATCAATTAATCAATTAATTGTCAGAATAATCAGTAACTTAACTGATAACTAAAATAAGTATCTTTGGTTAGTTATTTATTTTAATTATTGTCATTTTGGTTCACAAAATAACCAACATTCCCACATAACTTAGATTTTATGCTAGTATTTTTTAAATATTAAATGATTGAAGTTTTGATCAGTACTTAAATTGCCTTTTTACAAAATACTTTTTACTTTTACTTGAGTAAACATCTGTTGAAGTAGTGCTACTCTTAGATGAGTATAATCAGTAGCTTAATTGAGCAAATGTGGCTTAATATAAAGTCACAGTATATTTATCTTTTGGTTGGAGGACACAAATAATGTATTCTTAATAGTTATCCTCTTCTTTGTGTTGGTTTTTCACTTAAAATGGCAATAAAATTCATTTAAAGTCGCGCTTGAAATGCGATAAAACGGGAAACTTGCTTTCCATACAAAGGAATCCCTCAAAAGCAGAAGGAACAGGATGTTGAAAGTTTAATTCAGACACTCCAGGAATTTTTTAACTTCCATGTGTTTCATCACAGAACATTGCTCTCTATGAATGGCTGCCAGGATTCCTCGGAGACAGAAAACTCCCTCCTTATCCAGGTAAGCCTGAGCCAGCCTGCAGCGAGCGAGTGCGTACAAGTGCAGGGAATCAGGTAATGCACCAGCGACCGCAATCCGCGGTGAGGTGAGCTACCGGCGGTGGAGTTTGACAGGCATGTGCTCCGTCAGCAAACCATTAGCCCGGCTCTCCCAGTTCTGCTGAATAAGCTGCCACGGCTGAAGAAAGTTATGGCGACGACAGTCAGAGGATCCCAGGACCTTACTCACTTTTATTTGTTAGGGAAAACAGTTTCTAGATGCTGGAAGTTGTTTCTGCGCCGCAGCTTTTTGAGTTTGTGTCTGTTTTTTTTTTGTTGTTGTTTTTTTGCAGGCTACCAGAAGTTTGTCGATCCAGGCATTTCTCCTGAGTTTCAAGCTGCTGCCATGCGCTTTGGTATGACTATGGCGCCCCCTGGTGTCTACATGAGGTAACGATTCAGTGTTGAACCAATTACATTTACAGGGATAACTTTTTAAAAAAATGACTTTTAGGAGTATTTTTATTACACTGTACTTTTTACCTTTACTTGAGTAATTTTATAATGAAGTATCTCTCCTCTTACTTCAGTAAAATTTCTAGATGCTTTTGTTATTTTGTAATTATGTTATTTACTTGAATTATTTTCAAATTGTTTCATAAAATACCCAAAATTTCCACATAACTTACATTTTGGCCCATCTGATTATGTAATTTCTAAATATTAAATTACTGATGCTTTGATCAGTTACTCAGTACTTGAGTAGACCTTTTACAAAATACTTTTTTTTACTCTTACTTGAGTACTTTTGGCTTTTACTTGAGTAAAAATGTGTTGAAGTTGTGCTACTCTTACTTGAGTATGCATTTTGGTTACAGTGGTTTTTCTTTTATGCTCTGCAGAAACAAAACTTGTCATTTTCGAAAGATTACCAACATCGATGGCAGTAAATCACCAGCAATGCGTCTCTGTAACAGCTTCTGGAAGCGGCAGGTAAATATACTATCAACTACCTTTTAAACCCTATAAATTTGTGATAAAATACAGTCGTATAAAAAGTTATAATCTTACGAGAATATGTATTTATTCTATTTTCTTAGTGTGGCCCTAATACCCTGTTTTACCTTTAAAACTAAAAGTTTACATACACCAAATAAAAAGACACGTACATATTTTTTTCTCACTGCCTCAAGTTAAATCTGACCAAATTTCTTTTGTTTTTGGTCAATTAGAATTACCAAAATTATTTCAATTTGCTGAATGCCACAATAATGTCATAGATTTATTTATTAATGCCTTCAAAATCATTTAAAAATCATGAAATCACCAATAATTTTGGTGATTATAACTGACCTAAGACCAAGAAACGTTTGAATTCACTAAAGAGTGAGAAAAAAGCTGTGTGTTTATTTTTTATCTGACGTATATAAACTTTTGGTTTCAACTGTATAATTAAAGATATTGAACATTTATTTTAGCGAATATATTTGTTTAATTTGGCCGAGAAGGTTGATCTAAGCTTTGTTAAAAATGCTGGTTGTATTTTAATCACAAATTTATTTTCAGATGCTGTTATGTTTTTAAAAGGCACGTAAAGTTTAAAAATAATGGCAGTGCTATTAGATAAACCCTGAGTCAACACAAAGGAAATGTTTAGGTATACCTTGGGGAAAGATCATGGACCTTTACGTTCTGCTGAATGCAGATAATTTAAAGGTTCTTCAATGATAAATGGGGGAAATGTCAAGTTACGCCTCCAAGGAATTACTTAGACTATAAATATGTCTTTAATATCTACAATTTGCAGAAGAAAGAAAGTTTTTGTTGGTATTTTAGCTTCTCAACATCCTGAAGGAATGTTTGAATATCATTTAACGTTAAAGAAAAAAAAAACTTGAGATGTATGTCCTGAAATATTCAGTTATTAAACGTTCACATTTTTTAATGATTTAATGGGTTAGTGTACAAGTTAGTGTAATACTTGTGAAGCAGAAGGAAAGTGATTAAAGGTCCTCAACATTCTGTACAAGAAAGAATCTGGAAAGTGTGGCATGCTTTTGTATTCAGTCCACTTTCACTTGTTTTATGTCTGTGGCTTCTTCCTTGGAAAATAGCGGAGAAAGATTGGAAGGAGAATTTCTGTGATTATCAATTTTCATTTGTTTCCATAGATTCTTAGTTAGATTCTAGGCCTGGACTTTGACTGGGCCATTCTGACATCTCTATGTGTAGTTTTAAGGCTTCTGTAGCTTCTTACATGAAGGCCAGATTCACGGAGAGCAGCCTCCAAACCCGCAACCCGGCAAGAATAAATGGGTTTAGAAAATGGTTGAATTTAGTTGAGCAATATTTGTTTTTTACATAAATACACAGAAGTTTGTATTTATTATGTGACAAACTGTGGCAGGGTTCAAGATCCACTGTACCATTAGAACATCCTCTAATCTCACTAAAATATACCCCAAAGTTGTTATACTGTTTATAGAAACCATTTTAAATGATTTCAAATAGATTAAAAGTGACCTAATGTGCAAAATTTGTATTTTGCACGTTTATGTACTTAAATTTTGGTCTCAGCTGCTTCTAAAAATAGCCAAGAGCGTTTAAAAAAAACCTCCCAGATGTTTTTAATGGCTTTTTGGTGTCTAGAAAATGATCCTTTTCACAAACGTCCGGAATCTAACGTCACAAATCAACAGGCACTGCTCATTGCCTAGCAACCCCAGTGAATCCCAGCCTGTTACCTAGCAATCCAAGAGGGGCTACAGCATATTTGGTCATCTGTTTCTGCTGCTGTGCAATGGCTGCTGGAAAAAAGTGTTTTGTTGTTGACTTATCTATCCAGAAGCAATTTTCTGCATTCATGTTGCTTGTGCAGGAGGCTCCACCTCTGCTTTTCAAAGATGTACAAACAGTTGTGTAACTGTGCACCTGTTTACAGCCACTTTCATGTGCAATGTAAAGGTTGAAGACAGCTCAAAATAAGCAGAGCTGATCAGACTAAAATCTCACTATCTAAGAATGATTTTGTGCAAAAAAACCTCAACCCCCAAAATATGCTGTTTTGTAGCTCATAGACCAATCCTAACTTGTTAAATGAAGCACGATAGGTCACCTTTTAAGATATTTGTTTTCTTCAGAGTGCCAACATGAAGACAAGTCACGATGTTGATGAGCTTCTGATGGGCATGGCGTCTCAGATTGCAGAAAAAGAAGACCACATTGTTGTGGAGGATCTCAGAGGTTTTCAGTTTTCTCCTGAGTTTTTAAACTGTTGATGCTGAAACATCCATTATGTGTCTAACGCTGCTTCCACTTCCACAGACTTCATGTATGGACCGTTGAGGTTCAGCCGCACAGATCTGGTGGCTTTGACCATCCAGAGAGGGAGAGACTTCGGTCTGCAAAGTTACACAGAGACGAGAAGGGCTCTGGATCTGCCTCCTGTAAAGATGTTTGAAGAAATTAATCCTGAGCTCAGCAGCAGCAACCCGCAGGTCTCACCTACAGCCTCTGACAAGATGAATTCATGGACAAAAAAATAGATAAAATGCATTAACTCTGCTCCTGTAGCTGCTGCGCGACGTTGCGGAGCTGTACGGCGGAGACATCTCGAAACTGGAGCTCTTTCCTGGAGGTTTGCTGGAGTCCACCGACGGACCCGGTCCGGTTTTCTCTGCCATAATCCTGGATCAGTTTGAGCGCGTCAGAAACGGAGACCGCTTCTGGTTTGAGAACAAGCAGAACGGGTAACGCTGAAGACTTTCCACCCTAATGGAGATACTTTTAATATAACCACCGTCTCTAAAAAACACACAAAATCTTACCAAGTATTTTTCTAGTGCAAATGTCTTACTAAACAAAACAAAATTAAAAGTAAATTTTCAGCAAGACTTAAGTGTTTCCTTTAACCCATAAAAGCCAGTCAAAAAATAATCAGGCAATTAAATTTCTTTTAGAACTTGGATGTTTATTGAGCCTTGAAACAAACTGAAGAAAAAAGAAGAAGAAATATTAGCTTATTATATATTTAGGCTTTTCCTATAATATTTTGCTCACAACAATTTGAATTTTAGGTTCAAAAACAAATTTTTCCCCACAACATTTAGAAAGTATTGAACATTTCAGGCAAATTTTCAGGAATTATTAACTTAACATTGATCAACTTTTTATCACTTATCAATATTAAGAAATTATTGACTTGAAGCAACAGTTTCTTAATATTTGTGAAAAAGTACTGGTTCCAGATTGGCAGATTATTTTACTTTATAACATGGAATAATGTCTTTTTATAAATGAAATAATCTGCCAGTGATAGTAGTACTTTAATTTTTATAAATATTAAGGATTTATTTACTTAAAACAAGCTCTTATATCTTGCTGAAAAGTTTTTTGTAAATGAGTTTTATTTTATTTCAAGTGTATTTAGATATTTACACTATAAATTAGACAAAAAATACTTAATTTTAGATTAGATTTGTTATTTTTGCAGTGTATTAATGTGTTTTTACTTCTTCAGTTTGTTTACTGATGAGGAGATCCAGACGATTCGCAGTCTCACATATCGGGATGTTCTCATAGCAGTCACAAGCGCAGAGGAGACTGATTTACAAAAAAACGTTTTCTTATGGACGGAGGGTAACGATTCAACACTTTTGTTTTATAATTTTTTAAATTAAAAAGTATTTTTATAGAAAAACTGTCTTGCCTTCCAGGTGACCCCTGTCCTCAGCCTGCGCAGCTGGATGCATCGATGCTGCATCCGTGCACCAACGTCACTAAACTGGATTATTTTGATGGAAGCCACGCCGGCTTTGGCATCGCCATCATTGTTATGTGTCTCTTCCCTCTTGGTCAGTGTAGAAATCTCCCTCTGTTTGCATACAGGAAACAGTTAATCTTTTTGTTAAACCAATTACTTTTGCCTTCTCAGTGAGTTTTCTGGTGGCTTGTCTGGTGGCGTGTCTTCGGAAGTACAGGTACAAAAAGTTTCAGAGGAGAAAAGGAAAAGCAGGAAATACAACAGAGGAGCCGACTCTGGGAATCGCTGGTATGAAACCTGTGGAGTTTTGTCATTTATTTGTGATTAAGAATCCAATTTTGTTTGTTTTTGTCCGTCTCAAAAAGAGCATACGAAACACAAACCGATGTGAAATTAGAAACAAATAATTAAACTCAGATTTTTAAAGTTGTCAAGCTTCTTCCTCATCTTTACGTTGTTCCCAACTAGCGCTTGATTAATCAGATTAATTGTGATTAATCAATAATTCAATCAATTAATCGTCATCTAGAGCAGATAGACTGTTAAAAACTGTACAAACAATACATGTTCAATTTAAGATGAAAAACCTTCTTTGTCTGTAAATATGTTTAACCCAGAACTCCTGAAGTGTCTAGATTTAGCTTCACCTGGTTCAAATTCTGTAAAAAATAATTCAAAATTGTCCAATTAAGCAACTTTTGCTATTCAATTATTAATTAGTTAATTTAAAAAAGTAAAAAAGATTAACTCTATGCTTTACTAATGTTAAATAAAGTAGTAAGATTTACGCTTTTCACATGTTGATGTTAAAAGGATTTTTTTAGCTGTAGATTTTAAGCAAAAATGTAAATTTTTATTTAAAAAAGTAATTTAATTATGTGTTTTACATCTTTAAATGTATTTATAATGTTGTTTAAATTAATGTTAAGTGGCCAAATTAAAATTTTACGGAATGTGACAATTTTTAATAAAATAATTGGTAGCCTCTTCCCTATCAACAACAGTAAACAAGAATTTCTTTTGACAACAGGTTTATTATTCTATAGAAACTGGATTTGAATTATCTAGTCTAGGAAATTTCCTGTAATTTTTTTAAAACAGCATTTTATTTCTATTTTTAGGGTTTAAATTAAAGGTAAACAGAGGACAGATATGTTTTGAAAAGCACATAGATTCAAAACTAATGAGTAGTAAAGGAGATGTAAAGAAATATTTTTGGTACATTTATTGTCATTCTTGTAGAAATTCAGTGCAAATATTGCAGAAAGAATTTGAAAACTGGTTAAAATCCCTGAATTTGTCATTATGTCTGTATTTAAAACATTAACTTGTTCCTTTTAATTGTTAGCCAAAATTATTAAGAAAATATTAGAGACACAAGTTGCAGATTCCTTGTCTGTGACATAAAATCCAAGATAAAAAATGACGTTTGTGGCTGTAACTTAAAAATTCAGTAAAGTTTAAGACATTTTTATTTCTTGATAATTTAAATTGCCCTGTATCTTACTGTATTTATCTTTTTATTGGGTTCTTGGCTGCAGCGTACGAGTGGCAGGGTCGTAGAAAACCGCTGCATCCAGTTAGTGTGGAGATTGAAAACAGGAGGCTGCAGGTGTTGGACAGATCCGGGGTCGCGCACCGCTCCCTCAGTCTGAGAAACCAGAACCACCTGAACATCTTTCTTTCCAGCAGTCATCACCATAAATCTCTCCTGCTCAAAGTGCCAAAAGAGTACGACCTGGTAAGTTGCTGACGACCGATTTAAAACGCCTCGGTCCAGTTTAACCTTGTGCAGACAGATTTATGTCTAACAAAGTAAAGTTATCTTTGCTTTAGTGTTGCTGCCAGCTTAATCCCTGATCTAAGCATGACTCTGCAGCTATACCTGATCTCCATCACTTTTATCTTTTGTGCTCTCTGTGTGTGTGCGCACATGCAGGTGCTGTTTTTTGATGATGAGAGCAAACGTTCAGAGTTTGTCAGCCACTTGCGCCTGGAGCTGGAAGACATGAGGCAGGAGATTAGAGTGAAGGAGATGAGGGAGAGGGAGCTGCTGCAGGAGGCGCTGACCAAAGAGCAGAGGGCTCAGATTGTGGAAACTTTCATTCGCCATGCTTTCTCCAAGGTACAATCAGCCCCTGGATATTTACCTCACATGCTGCTCTGTTGCAGCAGGAGCAGCTTTAAGTTCGCCCACAAAATGTCAAGTCATGTTTGAGGTCAAACCTCAGGCCGAAGGAACTAATTGTTGGCTTGACCTCTGATGTGACGAGGTCTGAGCTGAACCTCAGCTGACGTTGGAGATATTATACTGTGATGACAAATAATAACTAGGGCTTTAACTAACTGTAACTGTAGTAAGTGATTATTTGATGATTAATCGATTAATCAAAGAACAAAAAGACACATTTTGCAGATTTTTCATTTTACCACTAAAGCTGTTTTTATGCAATATTAGAAACATTGGCGATATTACACTATGATGACAAATACTAAAACAATCGTTAGTAAAAGCCTTAGTTATTAATCAATTATTCTGACGATTAATCAGATAACAAAATGGCACATGTTGCAGATTTTTCATTTAACCACTTACGCTGTTTTAATCCCAATATTAGAAATGTTGGCGATATTTCACTATCTCCAATGTTGACAAATAATGGCTAAGGGTTTAACTGATTATTATTTTAGTGATTGATTATTCTGACGATTAATTGATTAACCGAGTAACAAAATTTAACATACTGCAGATTTTTCATTTAACCACTTAAGCCTTCTTTATCCCAATATTAGAAATGTTGGAGATATTACACTATGATGACGAATAATAACTAGGGCTTCAACTAACAGTTACTTTAGCAATCAATTATTCTTAAGATTAATTGATTAATTGTATAACAAAATGGCACATTCTGCAGATTTTTCAGTTATCCACTTATTTTTGGCTTTTTTGCTGCTTTGAGTTTATTGTTCTTTGAGCAAATGACCTTTTTTGGGTCTTTATACTCTAGTTAATGATTAATCGAGTCATTGCGATTAATCTGAGTGACAACAATGAATCTGATTAACCCAGTTAATCATTTCAGCCCTAATAATAATAACTAATAATAATAATAATAACATTGCTGTCCTTTTGATGCTCAGGTTCTGGAAATAGAGAAGTGTGATGCTGGAGACATGAGCGGCATCTCCAGTAAGCGAGCCAGAGAGGTTCTGCAGTGCGAGCTGACAGCGTCAGAGTTTGCTGAGGCGCTCGGACTGAAACCGGACTCTTTATTTGTGGACTCCATGTTCACGCTGGCTGATAAAGACGGGAACGGCTACCTCTCTTTTCAGGAGTTTCTTGATGTCATAGTCATCTTTATGAAAGGTAAAAACAGTGGTAACAAGTATATTTTGCATCTTAGATGAATTTTTAGCTGAATTTCTGGCTTTCTACAGTCTGTGAAAGTTAAGAATTAATTGTTGGTTATTTTTAAGCTATTCCAAGACACAAGAAAACAAGAAAAAAAACATGTTTTCAGACTGTTTTTATGCATTTCACAAATAATAATAAAAGAACATGAATATCTGAAAATACACTGATATTTAAGTAATAACGCCATTACTTAAAAAATAATAGCTTCTTAAAGTAATTCTTAAAGTCTTAAATAAATTATTGTAATTATTTAAGATTTATAAAAATTAATGTAGGTTTCAATCTGTTTTTTATATTTAAGAAAAATACACATTAATATAATGCTAAGTTTTATTTAATTTATGACATAATCAACAAACTATTTATTGAATTGGAGCCATGTTGAATGCAAACAAAAGTTTGCAAAAGCCTCTGGAAATTATGCACTTTATTCTAGTTTTGTACATCGGTCTATTTGCACAAATAACATCTAAAATTAATCTTTTACCCACATTAGGTAAAATTATGTATAAATTGTTACAAAGGTAGGTTAATTTTGGTGATGACTTCCCTTTCCTGGTCCGGTGAACCTATTTGTTCAGTTGTAGGAACTGCAGTGAAATATGTTTATAACTCCAGGGTCTCCGGAGGAAAAATCCCAGCTCATGTTCTCCATGAATGACATTGGTGGAACTGGCTACTTATCGAAGGAGGAATTTGCCAGGATGCTCAGGTTTCAGCAGCTCTCCTCTTCATTTTTTTCATGGCTGAACAGTGTTTACTCGGCTGTTTTGTCCTTACCCTTTTGATCAATTGCAGGTCTTTCATTGAAATCTCCAACGGCATTCTGTCAAAGACACAGGCAGAGGACGGCATCAAGGCCATGATGCAGGCGGCAGGGTTTGATGACCAGGAGAAAATCTCATGGAGGGACTTTCACTCGCTCCTGAAGGACCATGAGAGGGAGCTGCAGTTCGCACAACTCAATGTCAAAGGTTTGAGAAAGTTTGGTTTAAAGGTGACCTATTGTGCTTCCTAATATAGATTAGGATAAGTCTAAGGGCGATACGAAACATATTCATCACATTATTTGGACAAAATCACTCTTAGATAATAACATTTTAGTCAATTCAGCCTATTTTGAGTGCCTTTTAGAATAAGCTCTTGTCATTTTAAATTCTAATGAGCTGCTGCTGGCCACGCCCCCTGGAAACCAGCTGACTAAACATGCTGGAGCTGGGCGATATAGACGTAAACCTTCATCACAATATTTAGTGGTACTATTGAACTGACAATAAGAACTATTAATTTCTGCTTTTTTCGTTAACTTTATGGTTCTGACTGCATTACACATCAATCATAACCCAACAAACACAAATACTACTCCATCCCATTTGTAACATGCTTCTTTATGACACTAGTCACATAAAAAGTGTGATTTGTATCACTACACTGCACACATATTTTCAAATTGAATTATACTTTTGAAATTGAAATTGAAAATAAATTGAAATAACAGTGGAGAAAAAGTAAAATTAACACTCCCAACAATACAGAGAGTTTTGGGAGGTTTTAAAAATCACTAAGTGGAATTTATTGTGACAACAATAAATAAAAATTCTTATTATAATGAGAAATTTATCACAATCATTAATAACACAATAAATGCTCACCTCAAGCTGGAACTCAGCTTTGGTTGCTAGGTGACGGCCTGGTCTGGCTGAGGTTGCTAGGTAACGGGCTGGACTTCTCTGAGGTTACTAGGTGAGAGGTCAGTGCCTGCTGATTCATGACGTTACATTCTTGAGGTTTTTGAAACGGCTCATTTTCTAGACATCAAAAAACATTAACTTAATGCCAATAAATGGCTGGGTGGTTCTTTAAAAGTGTTTTTAGGAGCAGTAAAAACCCAAATGGAAGTGTAAAAACGTGTAAAAAGGTCCCCTTCAATTGTCTTTTGTCCTTATCAAATCCATTTCTGTCTTTCCAGGGATGGAGAATCAGGGGAAGAAACGTCTGAGTCGAGACCAGAGAGTGTCCTTCATCCTTCCAGCAAACGGGTAAGAAAGTAGGACAAACCGTTATTTATTGATACAGGAAGTATACATTACACAAATACAACTGACTACTAGATATAAAAATAAGAAAGCTCATAAGCTGCTAACAGTTTTTATTTGATTTTTATTACAGCAGTAGTAAATCAGATGGAGTGGAGCTACGAAGACGGAAAAAGTAAGTCAGTTTTCGGATTTCAGTTTCATGCACTGCAAAAACACAAAATCTTACCAAGTACTTTTGTCTAATTTCTAGTTCAAATCTTCATACACTTTGAAATAAGATAAAACTAACTTACAAATAACATTTCAGCAACACATAGGAACTTGTGTTAAGTCAATAATCTCTTTATAGTGATTAAAAAGTACTAGTTTCACTGGAGATTATTTCAATTACAACATGGGGAAAATGTATTGTATAAGTTAAATAATCTGCCAGTGAAATTAGTACCTTTTTTTTAATCAATATCAAGGAAGTAGCATGATTTTCTTAGCCAATCGACGCTTCTGGTTTTCTTACATGTCATTGGTTGCTGCATTTCACTCTGAAAGTTGCGTGACGTCTCAGTTTTTAAGGTATTCAGTAAATGCACATTAGAGTTTGTTTGTATTGATCACATTAGTACTATTATTATGTATTTTTTATGTTTTCATGTACTTTATTTAGGTCACTACCGCTTCTAAAAACAACACAAATGCTTAAAATAAAAAAAAAAACAGCCATCTTTTGGCATTAACTTAATGTTATTTGTTGTCTGAAAAGTTAGCCATTTCAAAAACCTCCCAAATGTAATGTCACAAATCTGTAGGCACCTCCCGTCACCTAGCAACCCCAGCAGAGCTCCGCCTATCAATTAGCAACCCAAGAAGAGCTCCAGCATGTGGTCAGCTGGTTTTACCGCTGTATTCACTGTACAATGGCTGCTAGAAAAGACAAGTGTCTTGTTGACTTAACATCCAGAAAACATTTGGTGCATTCTTGTAGGTTGCGCAGGAGGCTTGAACTAGCCAGAACTAATCAGACTAAAATCTCATTTATTAAGAAAGATTTTGGGCAAAAAATGATGTATTGCCCATAGACTCATCCTCACCTATTCTAGGAACCTTAATAGGTCATTTTTAAAAGTTCACTTTAAGCAAACATGTTTGGTCAATTTTGTAAAAAGAGAAAGCGGTGAAACAGCATTACAGTCTGTTTTTTGTGTTATTCACAATCAGAAATCTCTTCCCACACAGACAATAAGCCAGTATAAACTTGGATAATCACTAAAAAAACATGTTACTGATTTGTTTACTTGCAGGTTAAGCGTTAAAGCCCCAACTGTTTATGTGAAGCCGAAACGTGAGCAGTACATCAGGAACCCTGTGCAGCAGAAAGTCCAGCAGTTCAAACGTTTCATCGAGAACTACCGCCGCCACATCGTTTGTTTCATCGTCGTGTTTGGCATCACAGCTGGTGTGATCACTGAGAGATGCTACTGTGAGTGGAAGACATAAAATTTCTCAAACATCACCTCATAAAGACATGTACAAAACCTTGAATTAAATGGTTGACTCTGTGTTCAGTCTACAGTTCTCAGGCTGAAGCCACCGGTGTGCCTGAATCCACAGTGATGGGCATCATAGTCGCTCGCGGCACAGCGGCTGGAATCTCCTTCCTGTATCCCTACATCCTCCTCACCGTGTGTCGAAACCTCATCACGCTGTTGAGAGAAACCTTCCTGAACCGCTACATCCCCTTCGACGCCGCCATCGACTTGCACCGTATCATGGCCATGACGGCCATCGTCCTCTCAGGTCAGTCTGGAGGACTTTAGATAAAAAACGGAGTACGGTTATTATCAGTCGGGTAGTAACAAGTTACATCTAATCAATTACATTTAATTGAGTAACTTTTTGGAAAGAAATTACTTTTAGGAGTATTTTTACCGTGCTGTCTAAATGTCTGGGTTCTCTATCCTTCAGTAACTTCACTGAATGAAGAACAAAAATGTTTTAACCCAAAAAAAAAATCACCTGCTGTTTTTGCTAAAGTTTTATAAATGTTGTATTGAAAACAAAATTATTTGGAAATGTTTTTTTGCCTGATCTTATTATTTCATAGTTGTGATATACAGTATATAGATATCGATATATATATATCTATATAGATATATATATAGATATACTGTATATATCTATATATATATCAATATATATATAGATATATATGAGGTATTTTCATTTTGATCTTTAAAATATCAAAATTTCCACTTAACTTTACATTATGATCCATCTGAAGTAATTTTTACCAAATGCTTTTTTACTTTTACTTGAGTAAAAATATGTTTAAGTAGAACTACTTTACCCCCCTAAAAATGAAGTTATAAATAGTTTATTGTATAACAATGCCACAAAATATTGTGATAAAATATGACCCAACTGTAGATGAAGGTGGAGTTTTGGAAACAGCAGGAGCCTCTTAAAGAGACAGAGGCCCAATTTTAAGGCATTATATTGGAAAGTCAAATTTCTACAAGTTATGTTTGATATATATGTAATTTTTTCTAACAGCTGAAGGAAACATAGTTGCTTGATTGTGCTACAAATGGTAACTATGTGCCTGGAAAATTCACCTTTAAAAAGCCTGACCTGCTGATACAGATTTTTATGCCTGAATTGAAATTGTTTTTCACACTGTAATTGCTCAGTTTATTCTTTTTCACTTAAGCATGTCAGCTAGCCACATTTTCATACAGATCGACATAACATGTAAAAAAAAGGTGCAAAAACACAGATATACCATGTTTTACCTACATCCTCTAAGATGGTCTTGCAAGTTTTTCTGCATAAAACACTAAACATTTATCTTTAAAGTTTTGCAATTTACTGAGCATTCACTTCCCCAAATAATGCTGTTCAATTAGACTAGAGAGCTGCGTTTATTTCAAGCTCTTTGTGCTGAAAACAGCATCATTAAGTTCTTAAACGGGGTTTTATTCATCACTGCGGTGTGTTCCTCCTGTAACATCATTGAATCAAATATGCCAATGTTTTCCAGGGCTTAGTCGTTTATCCTTCAAGGGCGTATTTAATCTTTTTTGTTTTAAAATGAGACAAGATGGCTTTCTTGCATGACATCTGGCATGACAAAAGAGGTTTAAAGTCTTTTCTCTTAACCAGGATAAGACTTTGAGCTAAGAAGCGAGGACCAGTCACTGTTTAATTATTATTTCTTGACTAAGCAGCGTTCTCTAGTTTCCCAGTGAAAATGTGAATCAGTGGATGTATTGCTGGTTTTTGTGTCATTGTGTTGTTGCTCTTTTCATATGTATTGTCACTGGTTTTTGTGTTGCAGTTGCTCACAGTTTGGGCCATGTGGTCAACATCTACATGTTTTCCATCAGCGACCTCAGCATCCTTTCCTGCCTGTTCCCAAACGTCATTGTCAACAATGGGTAAGATTACACATTTCATTGAGAGATTTGGAGATGTCTTAGATTAGCATTAGCTTCCCCCTTAGCAAGCCCATTTTACAATGTTTTTTTTTTTCTCACTGTTAAATTCTTTTACCATAAATGCTGCATCATACCTTCTCATTTTAATTGGCTATGAGTTTTCTAAGGGTCCTTTAAGTTTTTTTCTTGACAAAAACTTTTCCATTTTGCGTTGCTATGCTAGCTTGGGGTGCAGAGCAGCTTGATAAATTTGACAATAAGCTGTCAGGACGATGAGCATAGCACATAACATTTTAATAAATTATTTTAACTTATATTTTATAGTAGTGATAGAAAAACTGTATGCTGGAGGATTAGGGACACTGGAAAAAATTCGCAAAATTCTGACTTCAATTTCCAAATTCTAACTTTTGATTTCAGAGAATTAAAGTCGCAATTCTGACCTCATAATACTAAGAAAAAAGTTAGAATTCAGAGATTAAAGTTGAAATTCTGAGATTAACGTCAGATTTCTGAAAAAATGTTAGAATTCCAAGAAGCCAGAATTCTGAGATTAAAATTAGAATTCTGAGAAAAGTCAAAATTCTGAAATTAAATCAGAATTCTGAGAAAAATATTTCCAGTGACCATAATATATAGGTAAAAAATTATACATTTATAATTATTTTTTTTACATATTCCCTCCAACTTTCTCAGGCCTTCGTAGCGCCTCCTGGTGGCACACCACAGTGCTACAGCCCCATTTTGAAAAAATAAAACACTGATTTAAGTACAGTGAACCCTCGCTATAACGCGGTTCACCTTTCACGGCCTCACTGCTTCGCAGAGTTTTTTGTGCAGTTTTTTTTCACAGTGCATTGTGTTCTGCATCCTGATTGGCTAAACAGTCTCCGCTCTTCTTCTCTACCTGTGTGCTAATAACGTTACGGTATTTAAATATACAGCTTTGCGAATTTTGGCAAATATTTTTGTCCAGAAGAAAAAAGAGCGACAACAACTACCGATAACTATGTTCTTCTCTCGAAAAAACACACCTGCACCACAGGCTTCAGAAGAAAAAGCCACTAGAGAGCGGAGTCAGGCCGCAGCGTCACAGTCAGAGGAACAGTGAAATACACGAGTCACAATTTCTCCTACTGTACTTCGTATTGATGTTTACAATGACTATTTTACTGTAGTTATTTGTAAGAAAGAGTTCTATTTGTAAAAACAAAAAATGCTTAGGCCTGAAAACAGGTTTTGTTCTTTGGTTTCAATGTAGAGTATTTAACTATGCTGCATAATAATTGTAAAAAAATAAAAGTAACTACTTCACGGTTTTCGCCTATCACGGGTTCTTTTCGGAACGCAACCCTTGCGAAAAACCAGGGTTCACTGTAATTCACTGTGTTATTTTTCCATTTTAGGTCTGAAATCCCTCCTAAGTGGTACTGGTGGTTCTTTCAGACAGTTCCAGGTAGACTTTTAATGCGATTTTAAAGTTTAGATCTTTGTCAAAGCTTTTTGTGTCATTTTTTCCCTTCTGCTTCTTTGTAGGAATCACCGGCGTCCTGCTTCTCTTTGCCTTTGCATTCATGTACGTTTTTGCCTCCCACTACTTTCGTCGCATCAGTTTTCGTGGGTTTTGGATCACTCATTACCTCTACGTTGTTGTGTACATTCTGGTAAGCACTTTCTGAGCTCACATCCCTGATGGGGAGGCAGTTATGATTGTCTGATACCTGAGATACCTGTGTGTGTGTGTGTGTGTGTGCGCGTGTGTGTGTCCATCAGACGGTCATACACGGCAGCTACGCTCTGCTCCAGGAGCCTCGTTTCCACGTCTACCTGATTCCGCCCAGCCTGCTCTTCCTGCTGGACAAACTGATCAGCCTGAGCAGGAAAAAGTTGGAGATCCCTGTTCTCAGAGCAGAGCTGCTGCCTTCAGGTGATATTCTTAATTTATCGTCTTTAAGGGTGACCTATTAGGGCAATAAAGAACATGTTCGCTACATTTTTTCTTTTATTTTTTGCACAAAATCATTCTTAGAAAATTTAGATTTTAGTCTGGTTAGTTCTGCCTACAATGCAAATATACAAAATGTTACCAAGTAGTTTTGTCTACTTTTTAGTGCAAATTTTTCAGCAAGACAAAAGATATTGTTTTAAATTAATAATCCCTTAATATTGATAAAAAGTACTAGATTTTGTCACTTATAACCAGACATTTCCCATGTTTTAAGTGAAAAAATCTGCCAGTGGAACTAGTTCTTAATTATTAACAATATTAAGGAATTATAGACTTGAAACAAATTGCTATATATTTTGCTGCAAAATTATTTGTAAGTTAGTTTTAGTTTTCTTATTTGCACTAAAAAAATTAAACAAAAAATATTTTTGTAAGATATTTTTGTTTTGCAGTGTATTTTGAGCTCTTTTCAGAATAGTTTGTTTTAAGGCCTCTTGTCACTTTAAATTAAAATAAGCTGCTGCTGGCCATGCTCCTCAAACTCCTCAAACATTTACACTCGCAGGTGAAGACGACTGCAAAAAGATGCACAATTATACAACAGTACATCTTTGAAGAGCAAGTGGTTTCTGGATGATAAGTCTACAATCAGCAGTCATTGCACCGCACATACAGCGGTAAAACATGCTGGGGCTCAGCTTGGGTTGCTAGGTAACGTGTAGAACTCTGCTGGCATTGCTAGGTAACGTGTAGAACTCTGCTGGCGTTGCTAGGTAACGTGTAGAACTGTGCTGGTGTTGCTAGGTAAGGTGTAGAACTCTGCTGGCGTTGCTAGGTAACGTGTAGAACTCTGCTGGCGTTGCTAGGTAACGGCGCAGTGACCCTAGAATGTGACGTAACAATTGGGAGGTTTTTGAAACCGATCATTTTCCAGACATCAAAAAAACATTAATCTGCCAAAAAACTTTATTTTTTTAGAAAGTTGTGAATTTTGCATAATAGGTCCTGTTTAAAACAAACTAATTTTTCATTCTCATCTCTTATCTACACTCTATGTAATGCTTCTCTCGGCTGTCCTTCCCGAAGGCGTGACACATCTGGAGTTCAAGCGTCCCCCGGGCTTCGTGTACCGTTCAGGCCAGTGGGTTCGGGTCGCCTGCTTGGTGCTGGGCACAGACGAATACCACCCATTCACTCTGACTTCAGCCCCTCATGAGGAGAACCTGAGCCTGCACATCCGGGCCGTGGGTCCCTGGACCAGTCGGCTCAGAGAGCTCTACACGGAGGAGAGCCTCCTGGAGTTTGGTTCCTATCCAAAAGTACGCCTCTTTCCTGCTTTCTCGCCTGTTTTAATGGTTTTTGGCCCTTTGTGACAGTAATGAAAGGATTTTCTTTAATTTGAAGCTCTACTTGGATGGACCGTTCGGCGAAGGCCATCAGGAGTGGAACGACTTTGAGGTGTCTGTTCTAGTGGGAGGAGGAATCGGCGTCACACCGTTCACCTCCATCCTCAAGGACCTGGTGTTCAAGTCCTCCATCAAGTCCAAGATTCTGTGTAAAAAGGTTTGTCCTAAAAATGAAAACAACCACCCGCCATCTTTAATGGCACCTCTGGAGAAGAAGAAACTTCAGATTTTAAACATGACACTTAAAATAGAATATGATATCAGACCAATAAAAGGAAAAAAAAAATTATAGAGAAAGTTAAATGTTGTCAATATTTAAATTAGCCTTATTGGAACATATTATAATTTATTGAATATGCCTGTTTGTCCTTTGTAACATACCAACTAGGCCTGTCACAACAAAAAAGTCCCAATAATTATTGCGATAAATGACAATATTACTGTCTTTTGACCATTTTCAAATAATATATTGGTATATATTGCATGGTAATAGAAGTTAATTCTCTCAATGATTAATAAAGTTCAATTTTGTAAAGAACCCAGGAACAAACAGGAAGACATTTTAAATATCCAAAATAAAAACATAACAACCAAAAACAATATCTCAATACACTTAAAATAAGATTAAACTAACTTTTCAGCAAGATATAGGTGCTTGTTTTAAGTCAATAATTTGAAAGTACTAGTTCACTTGCAGTTGTTACAAACGTCTTTTTATAAGTTGAAAAATTTACTAGCGCCTATATCTTGCTGAAAATTTACTTGTATTATTTCCAGTGTACTGAGATATTTGAACTAAATATACTTGGTAAGAGTTTGCGTTTTTACTGTGCAGTTCTGTTCAGTTCTATTCAAAATGGAAACACTGCAAAAACACAAACTCTTACCAAGTATATTTAGTTCCAATATCTCAGTACACTGGAAATAATACAAGTAAATTTTCAGCAAGATATAGGCGCTAGTAAATTTTTCAACTTATAAAAAGACGTTTGTAACAACTGCAAGTGAACTAGTACTTTCAAATTATTGACTTAAAACAAGCACCTATATCTTGCTGAAAAGTTAGTTTAATCTTATTTTAAGTGTATTGAGATATTGTTTTTGGTTGTTATGTTTTTATTTTGGATATTTAAAATGTCTTCCTGTTTGTTCCTGAGTTCTTTACAAAATTGAACTTTATTAATCATTGAGAGAATTAACTTCTATTACCATGCAATTACCAATATATTTGCTACATAGTTTTATACAAATCTTTAGCGGTGCTTCTAAAAATTTTTAAAATAAATAAAATGTTTCTTAGAAAGTATTGAAACTGCTGTAACTCATATTTAATTTTATCCGTAAACCCGCTCAGTAACATCTGTCGTCTGAAGGTTTATTTCATCTGGGTGACCCGAACGCAGCGCCAGTTTGAGTGGGTCTCAGACATCATCAGGGAGGTGGAGGAAATGGACACTCAGGAGCTGGTCTCCGTCCACACGTACATCACCCAGGTGGCCGAGAAGTTCGACCTGCGCACCACCATGCTGGTGAGGTTAACACCGCACAAGCACTGGTTGCTAGTGGGAAGCGGCTATAGCTTACAATTACGTTGGTAACAGCAACAAGCGTTTCGCCTTGTTGACATTTCAATGTTTTAAAGGGATTGTGAAATCCACTTTTTTGAGCTTTACGTCATGTTCTAATGTTATTCCTGCATCAAAAACATATCTGGAGTTTTGCTTTGATTCTTCCATGCATAGTGGAGGAATCCTTTAATCTCCATGGCAACCATTCAGCTGTGGAAAACACCTGGGTGAACCTAGCCCTGCCCTCGAATTGCAACTCCTCCTTGGAGATTCAGTTTCCAGGCGTCAGAGCTTCTGCCTCACAGAGAAGATCTCCCGCACTCGGTTCCTTCAGACTAGCCAGTAGCAGTTAGCAAACACCTGGTAGAACTGCACATCTGCTGAGTTCATTACACATGGAGGAGCCATGATGTGATGACTTCCTGAAGGCAGAGTTTCAGAAAGAGTAGGAGTTTCTTAAAGAAACAGAGGCCCAATTTCAAGAAGTTTAATTAAGAAGTCAAAATTTTTTTAAGTCGTTTAGTAAATGTATGCAGCTCTGGAAAAACTAAGAGCCCACTGCACTGAACCCTGTTGAAAACCTCCTGGTTATTCCACCAAATATTGATTTCTGAACTCTTCCTCAGTTAAAACATTAGTATTGTTGTTTCTAAATGAATATGAATTTGTTTTCTTTGCAATATTTGATCTCTGAAAGGACTGCATCTTTTGTGTTATTTTGACCATTTCTCATTTTCTGCAAATAGATACAAATTTCTTGCTTGTAATTTCAGAGACATGTTGTCAGTAGTTCATAGAATTAAAGAACAATGTTCATTTTATTCAAACATGTACCTCTAAAAAGTAAAACTAATAATTTTAAGTGGTCTCTTAATTTTTTATGGCATTTCTATAACAACTGAAGGTAACATAGTCACTTGATTATGTTATAAAATTGCACTTTGTGGCTAGAAAACACGTACTGCCCCTTTAAGTAGAAAGTAGCTCAGAGTTCCCACTTCCCAGGTAACTTGAACGCCTCATTAGAGTTCAAAGGTTTGCATACTTTTGTTAAAGATATTTTGTATTTCATCTGAATTATCACGTTAAATTTTGATTTGTTTCAGTTTATCAGCCATGACTTCTACTTCAGATATCTATTTGTTTATTTGACCAAAACTTTAATCCACTTTGCTTTCCTCCGTGCAGTACGTGTGTGAGCGCCACTTTCAGAAGGTGTGGAACCGCAGCCTCTTCACCGGCCTGCGCTCCGTCACTCACTTTGGTCGTCCGCCCTTCGTCTCCTTCTTCAGCTCCTTGCAGGAAGTTCACCCTGAGGTCAGCGCTCTGTCACTGCGTTTTTCAAAGTGGGCAGGGCCGCCAGGGGGCGCTAAAGGGACCTCAGAGGGAAGAGGAGAAAAAACTGGGGGAAAAAAAGTTTACATTTAAAAATTATTTATGTTTTTCAGTTGTTATTATTATAAAACATAAGTCAACATAACTTGGAGATAGAAGAGAAAAGCTTTTATTGTCCCACAGCGGGAAAAGTCAGGAAATTATTTGTCATGTTCATCTTTCTGATCGGCTGCCAGTCAAGTTTATCAAGTTGTTCTGCTTCTTAAGCTAGAAATAGAAAAGTTTCTGACAAGAAAAAGACAGAAGGAAGCTTCAAAAACGCTAAACTGTGAAGGTTAAATAAAATTTAATGGGATTAATTTAAAATATTACACATTGTCTTATGAAAAGATAGATAGATAGCATTTATTGTCATTGAACAGAATTCAACGAAATTTCCATTGCAGCTCCCGTGCAAAAGGTCAAATATATACAGTAAAAATAAACAAACACACAATAATAATAACAATATATACAACTAAATTAACTAAAGGCACTCAACCATCCAAAGAAGTAGCAGCAGGTCCAATTATGGCAAAGTACGGATAATGTGACAGTGCAAAGTGCAGAACAATATGGCTGTGTGGGGGTGGGGGATATGTATGGGGGACTGTAGTGGAAAATTTTATCTGGTAAAATATTCTACATCAGATTTAAAAAGTACCTGATCATATTTTCCACCACAGAACAAATTTCTAACTAAAATCAGAAAGTATGAGGCAGCATTTATGTTAAATTAACATTAACATAAATGCTGATTCTATTATAGAATAGAATCAGAATTATTTTCAGCCATTTTGCACAAAAGGACGCACTATATAATTTAAAATAGTAAACAAAAGTGAGAATTTTTTTTAAACATTTATTAATTTAAGATTTTATTTAATCTTTATTTGACAAGATTAAATAAAATATATGTATTTTTTGTATTTGTATTATTAAAATAAAATTAGAAAAATATTTTATTGATAAAATAAAATTCTATTCATTTTATTTAACCTCATTAAATAAAATATTCTTTTTATTTAATGAAAATAAAAATATAAAATTCAATGTTTCCATATTTTGCAGCATTCTCTGTGTTTGCAAAGGAAATCCTCGCCCAGATGACAAAGCCTGGACAACAAGATTTAACTTTTGAAGCTTCATGGTCCTTTATTATTTTTCTGCAGGTCGGTAAAATCGGTGTGTTCAGCTGCGGACCGCCTGGACTGACCAAGAACGTGGAGAAAGCGTGTCAGAAGATGAACAAGAGAGATCAGGCCTATTTCATGCATCACTATGAAAACTTCTGATCAGTCCTGAGCTTTGAGTTACAGAAACAACACTATTAATAATTAACAATATGTCAGCAAAAATGCTACATCCATTGCAGTAAGTTTTTGTTTTTTTTGGCTTGAAGTTTATTTTAATCCACCTAATTAAACATGTTTTCTTTGCAGCTTTGTTCTCTAATCAGAAACAAAAATCATACGTTGATTGCAATCAGGAGCAGGAATGTTTAACTTGTTCAAAGTCATAGGAATGCATTTTATTTTCATAATTCCCTTTCTTTATTCATGACCACTGTAAAAAATACAAAATACCAAGGATTACTTATCTAGTAATATCTTAGCTCATTTAAAATAAGACTAAACTAACTTGCAAGTAACTTTTCAGCAAGATATGAGAGCTTGTTTAAGGCCAATAATTCCTTAATATTGATTCACTCATAACATGGGAAAACATTTTCTTATAAGTGAAATAATCTGTGAATGAAAGTAGCATTTTTTAATCAATATTAAAGAATTATTAGTTTAAAACAAGCTCCTCTATCTTGCTGAAAAGTTACTTGTAAGTCAGGTTTTGTCTCACTTTTTGTGTTTTAAGATAAAAAAATAGACCAACATTACTTGGTAAGATTTTGTGTTTTTGCAGTGCAGTAAGTAATTTATTTGTTTGCTGTAGGTGTAAATGGATTCAAGCCACCTTCATTTGCAAGTGAACCAACTTGCTTTAAATCAGTTTCATCACCATGCAGATATATTTGTGTGAATTTTTGGAATATGTTTTGACTTTATTGTTTGCTGGTGTTCAACCTGTAATAAAATATTTCATCTGACTTGGGGAAGTTTGATTATGTAAGGACCTGTGAGGTTTTGTGCAGCGAAGGCTCTCAAATTTATGCTGTCAGCCCCTTCTGGTGCAGCTCGCTTTTAGACTAAAACTGCACTCGAGTTCATCCAAACTCATAAATTGGATTTATTGGTTGACTGATAAGGCAGGCCGCTCTACTGAAATGTTAAATGCTCTCAAACAGTCTGCAGTTTTCTGTGTGTGTCGTGTAATTATGTGAATTTCTCAGCCTTTGCACTGCTTGCTTATTCACTTGAATAAGTTTAATATTTGTTATGCTTGGTGATTGTTCCACTGACTTGGAGATCAGTTTATTTATGAATCAAATACATTTCAGATTAAGAAAAAGGGTTTATTGCAACATTCATTCATATAGGATTTTAATATTTTTCTTATTTTTCTTTTTTGCCTTTTTTACTTTTGTTTCTTCGGTTTCTTTTTTCTTATGTCAATTTTTTGTCTTTTTTCCTTTTTATTTCTCTTTTTCTTTTCTTTTGTCATTTTCCTTTTTCTTTTATCTTAATTCCTTTTCTTTCTCTCTTTCTTTTCCATTTTGTCATATTTTCTTTCTCTTTTCCTTTTTCCCCCTTTACTTTTTATTTCTTTTTTCTGACTTTTTTATTTTATTTAGCCTTTTTTATTTTTCTTCTGACTCAATTAAATATATATGTATGTTTTTACTAGGATTAGGTGATCATAAACAAAATATGTGTTAAATAATTGTGAAATGCGAATTTAATACCTTTTTGACTTCTTTAGGAAACTGATTTTGTTGAATTTTATTTAGGGGTGTTGGAATAAAGTGGGCCTTTTACATCATAAACTCCCATAAAGGAGTTTATGATGTAAAAGTACATTTAAATTCAGCTTTATACAAAATCAAAAGCAATACCTAAAATTGTTCAGTTTTAAACTTAATTTAGTCTCAGCAGACATGAAATAAATATTGATTTGTTGTAAATTCATATTGAGTCGAACTGGTCGCACACTTTTAGTCCCAATGAGTTTTTTTCTATGTGAAAAAAAATTGTAATTGTGAGTTTTTCTGGTTAGTTTAAGTGAAACCGGCTGATGAAATGGCACCCTCTTATGGAAAAGAGCTGCTCATCCTCACCTCCGTCACAGAAGCTGGATAAAAATTTGGTCCAAGGTCATATCGATTTGTGCTGCTTTTATTCCTATTTTTATAGATTTTCAGTGCAATACATTAAGCTCCCCCTTTAAACGCCCTTGCTCCATCCAATTACATGTTAAATGCTTCTCTGCGGTTCAGCGTGACGGGTCGGTGCACATAGGGAACGGGTTTTAATCTTGCTTTAATCGGGTGTCACATTCACAGCAATAACCAGGAAGGTGAAGTTGTTGGAGAGCTGATCAATGGACTGATGAATGCTGCAACTTTCTTGCTCAGGAGGGACCTTAGCTGTACGTCTCATTCACTTTACACAAGTTTTCCACAATGAGTGGAGGAGTTGAATCACTAACCTTGTTTTAAAGTCCCTGGAGCTTTTCGGGCCAGTCAGCAGGACCGAAATAACTTCTGAAATATTCTCCAAGAAGGAGCTGGGAAGGAAAAAGGAAGAATACAGATGGTTTTTCAAGCCTGATGGTTTAAAGGTGACCTGATATGTTTCCTTGAACAGGCTAGGATAGGTCTATGGTCTATACAAAACATATTCATTACATTTTCTTGCACAAAATCATTCTTAAAAAAAGAGATTTTAGTCTCCTCAGTTCTGCCTATTTTGAGCTGTTTTAGGGCATCTTGTCACTAAATCCAAACAATCTGCTGCTGGCCTCGCCGTCCAACTCAACATTTACACTCATACATGAAAATGGCTGCAAAAAGATGCACAATTATACAACCGTGCATCTTTGAAAAGCAGAAATAAAGCCTCTTGCACAACAACTAACAAGAATACAGCTTCTGAATTGTAAGCCAACAACAAAACACTTGCCTTTTCCAGAAGCTGTTGTACAGCGGGAACAGCAATAAAACCACCAGACCAAACATGCTGGAGCTCAGCTTTGGTTGGTAGGTAACGGGGCTTGGCTCGGCTGAGGTTGCTAGGTAACAGTGCCAGTTAAATGTGTCTTAGCAATTGGTAGGTTTTTGAAATGACTCATTTTCCAGACACAAAAAAAGATTAAATAATTGCCAAAAAAACAAAACTGCATGGGTTTTTAAGCACTTGGGCTTATTTTTAGAAGCAGTTCAAACCCAAATAGATGTATAAAAACTTGCACAATTTAGATCTTTGATAAGCTTAAGCGTAGCCTCCTGCACAACCAACAACAATGCAGCAAGGGTTAGGGTTTCTGGATGGTAATTAAAAAACTAAACACTTGTTTTTTTGCGTTTTTTTCCCCCCAGCAGCCATTGCACACCAGTAAAAACAGATGACGAATCATGTTGGAACTCAACCTGGGTTGCTAGGTGACGGATGGAGTTCCACTGGTGTTGCTAGGTAACGGGGCTGAGCTTCACTGGGGTTGCTGATTTGTAATGTTACATTCCAGAAGTTTTTGAAACGGCTCATTTAACATTAATTTATTGCCACAAAAAACATCTGGGTGGCTCTTTTAAGCACTTGGACTGTTTTTAGAAGCAGCTGAGACCCAAATGGAAGTGCAACAATGTTCAAAATGTTAATTTTGCATAATACGTCCCCTTTAAAGTCTGCTTCAATGAATGTCTTAATCTACCAACAAGAGAAGAGACAATGCCCAACATGTTTAGGATGTGTGAGGAGCGTAGAGCAGTGTGCATGGCAGTACTTAAGAGGCTGTTAATCTTCTTAGAGCTGCTAAGTACCCAGCTAAAAATCAGCTAGTGTCCAGATTGTTTCTTCCTGCCCCAGATAAACGACTCAGACGACAACAAAGGGTTAGCGCAAAGAAATATGTGGCAGAGTGTTCATGCTGGCAGGAAATATGCACTTCCTCTCCTTTGGGAGCTGTGCTGACAGAGCGGTGGGAGAAGTTTTGGTGGGCCTCCACGACTTGAAGATGTTTGGCAGCGGCTCCAAGAAGTGGTTTGTGAAGAAGCAGAAGAAGCAGCAGCAGCAGAAATCTGGCAAGAGGCCATGCACCAGGAAGAGGAAGAGATGGGCGGCGAAGATCCTCAAAGAGCACAGAGAGCAGATCCTCAGTGAGCTGGATGTCAACGCTGTGCTGCCCTACTTGGTGTACGACAAGGTCTTCTCACTGGTGGAGTACAAGGAGATCCTGGGACAGGAGTCCAGCAGTGGACGGGCGGAGGTGTTCCTAAATCACCTGTCCTCTAAAGGGCCCACTGCTTTCTGCTCGTTCTGCTCCGTTTTGGAGGAGGTGTGTCCCCGCCTGCTGACCTGCTTCCTGTTGGATGGAGAAGGTACACACAGTTGAAGTAGCTTTTATTTTTGATAATTACCACCAGACTAAAAAAGAAAATGCATTAGCAGTATTGTTTAATTTTTCAATCAGGCACCTGTTAAATGCGGACAGCCTGTGCACAAGAGCTGAAACAATTTATCAGCAGGCCTGTCGAAATAAGCAATAAATCAATTAATCGCATGATAAATTAAAATGGGCTCAATAATTCCCATTTACATGATTTATTGTTTCTCTCTATCAAACTCTGGCTGACAAAAGTCTTCAGTCTGGTGTTTTGATCTCAACTAGCCCTTTTTTGAAGGATAATTTTGTTTTTACTCATTTTATTTGTTGTTTCTGTTGTTTTGTTTGTTTATTTTGGATATGTAAAGTGTCTTCCAGTTCTACTATTAAATGTTCATTAGAATTTATTCATCTTTGACCACACATTATTGCACTATTATACCCTATTATATCGCTTAGAAATGGTCTCAAAATGATATTGTTTATCACAATAATTTCTAGGACGAGTTATTGTCCAGCAAAATTTGTTACCGTAACAAGCCTATTAATCAGATTAATCATTTATTGACATAATCATCAACTAATTTAGTAATTTATTAATTGGAGTATACAGAGTAAAATAAAAAGCCACTTGGTGAAAGATCAGCACTATCAGAGTAGTAATTATACCAAAACTGTACAAAAATATTTACATTTTCCACTTAAAATGAAGAAAAACATTTGCTTTGTCCATATACATTTTCTACCCAGAAATTTTTAAGTGGCATAATTTTAAATAAAAAGAAATCCTCTTTAAAAGCACTTTTTGCTATGAAAATATTGGTCAGTCCAAATAATTATCAATATATCAGTCCTACACTGTACTGATATAAAGTCAAGCACATGTTGATCTTGTGCAAGTATTTTTTTAGCTGCAGATGCATTTTATCCTACAAATGATCAAGATCAAGCATGCACTAAAAGAATGCAATGTTATTGCATTTCAGGCAAAAAGCGATTATTTTCTTTTTTCAAAAAAGGGATTGAATTATTTCTAATACTAAAGAAAAAAATTCTTAACTTGTTAAATGAAAAACCTGCAGAATGTACCATTAAATTAAAAAAATGTATTAATCGAACAAAATTGAGTGTCTTTAGTCAGAGGTATGTTCCAATTCGTTGTAATTCAGACCGCTACAGGAGATCTTTCCTGTCAACGGCCAACACCATCTGCAATACCTCTTTGAATACTTTAAAGTAATATGAGTTACAACAACATTTAATTTCATTTTGGGCTCAATAAAGTATTTTTTGAATATTGAATTTAATCATCAGAATAACTGATGACTAAAATAATCGTAAATTGCAGACCTAATCGCCACGTAGTTTTGGTTGCGTTGAACCTACCATGTGAAGCAAAACAAAGAAAAATGACAAAGACAGAATAACTGCTTATCAGTAAGCCAGAGACTCAGACTAAGAGTCTGCAAAAATAGCCTCTTAAATCCGGGTGACTGAGGGGATTATCGAGCAGCCAGAGCTGCTAACTAGCCTGCTACAACATATGGCCTGACGTGGCAGCAGTTTGCACCGTTTCACTCACAGTGACCTGAAAAAGTATTAAACCTTTAAAACATTGATTATATTTGGACCTATGTATTAAACCAACACAAAATAGCGCATATGTGAAGAAAAAACCCTGGAGAAGCAGCAGAGAGCCAGGTGGAAATCTATTGACAGAACAACTGTTAGACCTGCAATCCACAAATCTGGACTTTATGGAAGAGTAGAAAACCATTACTAAAAGAAAAAACAAAGATATTTACAGTTTGTCACAGAAAATGTAGGGGACACAACTTCATACTGAGGGGGACAATTTTCTTCAGCAGGGACCAGAAGTGCTCTAAAATCAATTCTTATTTGAAAACACTGATACTTTTGATACTTCGGTTATTTGAGGTAACGTATACCATTAAAGAAAATACAGTGGACAGAAACTATATTATTGAGATCTTGTCTATTTTAGTTGGTTGGTGGGGAACTACTTTTCCTTTCACCATAAGAAGCCCAGTCACTCAATAAAAATAAATACCTACATTTTGAAATAAAGTTTTTTTTTTATCATTAATAATTGTTGAACTAAATATTTTACTCTGAATTTCAATTTGAATGACCCGTATTAGAAAACAGCAACGCTTATTTTAGATTTACTCCGTTATTATTATTATTTATATGGTTCAGAAAGGAAATCAGTGGTATCAGTTATTGAGTATCACTACTGGTCACAGTTATAGTAAGATGAATGGAGCAAAGTACAGACTGGAAGAATCCTGGAGTCTCCGGTAGAATTTCAACCGGACCAATCAGTGAACAGAAGGAGCCGTCGTAAACGATGACGTAGATTTTCTGCGCTGTTTTAGAATCGTAGTCCCCTGCAGTTTTAGCAATGGCGACGGAGGAAGTGAACGAAGTCATTCAGTCCGTGTTGGTCACGCTCCCAAATATTGAATTAACATTAACAGCCGCTCGGCTCCAAGTATTCTCCTCGGCTCTGCACTTCTCTCTTCTTAGTGGAGGCCGGTTGTTTACAGCGCAGGCAACTTCCGAAGTGGCGCATTTACATACGTCACGGGTAAACGTTAGCGATCGGGTGAAATTCAAAAGTTCAACTGTCCACGGCTCCAGCAAGCAATCGCTTCTCAACGAAGCAAAACGTAGAACAAGGGACTGGTTTTGACCAGTCTACCTTTATAATAGACAACAGCTCTAAACATACAAAGCATATTTACCTATTTTAACCCAAATCTGTAGGAACAGTTAAAATTAACTGCTTAGAGGTTCGTCTATCTATTTAATCATGACATAATGTAAACAAAATTCTGATGATAAATACTTTTACAATGTACTTATCATAGTCCACCTTTTTGGCTGAGTGAGTTTCTATAGGTGGGAGTGATGCCAAACCTACAGGATGAGGTGTAAATAAAGAAAATACTAAAATATTCCTCTGCATCCACAGATGGAGTCCCAGGACAGAGCAAGAAAGTGGGGTTCTCCGTACCCCCAGAGCAGCCTCTATGTCCACCCCCAATGTACACGAATCCTATGTTCAACACAAGGTGAGCCCACAGTACATGTAACTAATTTCACATAAAATTATGAAAAAAAAAATCCAAAATGTTTTGAGAGTTCAATTGCATTGCTTTTTTTTTGACAATCCAAAAAAAAAGAAGCTGAAATACAAATATTAACAAATTGGTAAAATAAGGATAAATTGACTGCATAGGAGTAAAAACATTGCAAAACTCAAAATTGTGCCAATTATTTTTGGTGTAGTGACTAGTGCAAATATCTTAGTACACTTGAAATAAGATGAAATTTACAAGTTACTTTTCAGCTCAATATAGGAGATTGTTTAAGTTCCAGTTATAAGGGAAATAATAGCACTTACATTTTTTGGTGTCTGGAAAATGAACTAAGTTTCAAAAACCTCTGAAATGTAAAGTCACAACTGAAAGGCACTGTGTGGTCACCTAGCAACCCCAGCCAATCCCAGCCCGTTTCTTAGCAACCTCAGCCATTCACCCATCAACCAAAAGATAAGCTCCAGCATGTTTGTTTGCGCTGTGCAATGGCTGCTGGAAAAGTGCTTTGTTATTCCCTTACCATTCAGAAACCACTTTCTGCATTCTTGTTGGTTGTGCAGGAGGCTCCACTTCTGCTTTTCAAAGATGTACAGTTGTAGAATAGTTTTGTCTTAATTCAAGTGTACTGATTTAATTGTACTTGAAACTAGTGGTGCAAGGAAAATACTTTGTAAGACTGTTTTTTCAATGTACAACTTTGATGGTTTTATAACTATTCATCTGTTTGATGCCATTTTGAATTGGGGGCGTGACCAGCAGCAGCTTATTTGAATTTAAAGTGACAAGAGTCTCTAAACCTGCTCATTCTGATAGGAGACTAGATCATTACCTAAAAAGGATTTTGTGCAGAAAATGAAAATGAAATGTGTTTTGTATTGCCCATAGGCTATCCCAACCAAGAAAGAATAATAGGTCACCTTTAGAAATAAAAGAGGATGTGGGAGGAGGGAAAAGGTTGACACTAAAAATGAAAAAGAGGAGCATAAAATGAGATTCGCTGAGCCAGTCTCCTGAAGAACAACTAGAGGAGCTTCACTGCAGTCGATTGTGTCACTGTGTGTCAGCCCTTCGCCTCGTGAATGTGTCACGGCTGTGAGGCGATGTCTGTCCGGGGGTGTGTGTGTGTGTTGTATGTTGGACCTCTGGAGATCATTCTAACACTGCAGCCGAGTGCGGGGGGGCGGGGGCTCTTTACATGCAGTGCGAGTGTGTTTGGCAGTCTGACCAGCCATTGGGGGGCAGGGGTCACATGGATGTGATGGGACAGAAAAGCTGATATGCTCTCTAGACCGTTAAGGAGGCCTTTTTAATTTATGACAGCAAAGTCAGCGCAGAGACAGCCATCCCAGTGGTCTGTCCCTGGGTAGTGACACACACAAACAGACAGGCTGACAGAAATAAACCAACACACACAACAAAGCAAAGCAGCACACACTGCCAGAATGGTCACAGAGCTTCCACAGGAGATGCAGCTCGCTAACAAGGCAACGTAAGTCTGCTTAAAATTTAATGACATGCAGTTTTATTTGGGCTCATACCAAATGGACGCTCTTTGGACTGTAGCATCTTTCATATTAATTTGAAGAAGGTATGGATTGATTTTTAGCTATTCAAAGTATTTCAAGAATAAAAGCACTATCTTTTGTTTGCTAATTCTTGGAAGAAGTAGGATGGAAACTGCCTAAAGTAATGGCTGCCTTATTATGCCAGAGCATGGCTTTGAATGTGTTCTGGTGTCAATTATCTGACCTGTGTGTTAGCGCCAAGTCGAGTTGGGTCTTTGGATATTTCTTCGATCCAAGTGGAAGCGGAAGCATATTATCAGCTGTGTGCGGTTCAGAAAGGCATTGTGTTTATTAGTTTTTGTGTCCGCCTCTTGTCCGTATCCTGCTGACTGGGAGCGAGTGTGCAGGATTTAATTACATCTCTGGGCTTCTGTTTCATGGGCCTGCTGGTTGCCAGATTGAACGGTGCCTCGCAAACGTCTCCATAACCTTTGGACCTTCTCACATTTTGTGTTTTATTGGGATTTAATGTGATAATCCAATACAAATGGCAAGAGAAGGGATTCGTTGTTTTCAAATCTTTTACAAATAATAGAAATAGAAGTGCTTTTTACCGTCCCACAGTGGGAAAATTCAGGTGTAGCAAAGTGACAGGCAATCGAGGCACGCAGATTCACACAAAGATGAAAGTTTAAAAATAGGTAAACAACAAAATAAAATGTTTTATATACATATATAATAATAATTTATAAATATACTAATTTATGTATATATATATCTATTATAATTAATATATGTATATACAGTATTAATTTTATTTTTAATTTGCAATCATTATTATCAATTCAATAATTTAAATTAATATATATAAATTATTAATTTTATTTTTAATTTGCAACCATTGTACTTTATACATATGAGTTTTATATAAAAGTCTTAGGTCCAAGTTAGGTGATTTCTATTTATATTTTCAGATTTTTATTAATATAAACAATATTCGACCATCTGAAAAGTCCGAAGTTATAGTCGGTTTCTTTGGGAGCAAAACGGAGTTCTTAGCTAGGGGAATTATTAAACCTTAAATTTACACCTGCTGGTGTGTAGGACTGTAATTTGAATTAATAAAATATTTTTTTCTTAGTTGATAGGGCACCAAAACTGGCTCCAGCTCGTGGCCCTCATCCGTTTAAATCCGGCCCTGTTTTGAAAGCATCACAGTTTTGTTAAGCTGAAAATCTGAGAAAGATTTTTTTTTTTTAAAAGGCCAAATATGCCAGATTACTAAATCTGCATTAATTCTCCCAGATGAACATCATCTGGCATGTTGGATAATGAACTCAAAACTCAGATCCATGACTTTGACATAAAGATTGTCTGTAAGGGCTGCACTGATGGGCCTGCAGAGGTCCCACAACTGGAGGAGAATCACCTTCGCCCTCCACCGTTTCTCTGGTTATTCTGCTATATAGTTATTGTGCTTCCTTAAGTTTTATTTGATATTGTGAAATGTTTGTATTTTGTAATAAGTGGGAAACTAGGTATCATTTACATATTCAAAATAAATAATATGGGAACAAAGATGCTGAGCAGCTTTCCATTGACCATATAATGGCGTAAAATGGAATTATGAAAAGATGGTCGCTTAATGGAAACACGGCAAATTTGAAAAAAGTCAAATTTTTTGATAAAAAGATTTTGTGCTGACGCATTTTGCAAAACTTCAATGAAAACACTTTTTCGCATCGTATGAGTCATATGATCAACATCTGGATGTTACTAATGGTGGAAAAGACTAAGAAGACGACAGGAAGTGGCAGGAGGATGATGGCGCGGCGTGTTTTTTTTAACGACTTATCCTGATAACAAATTTATTAACGTCTGACTTTAATTGCATTTATTTTTTAATGGAAACACTGCAATTGTGAAATTGTGTTTTTCAACATTAGAGGAGTTGTTCCACCATCAGCACATTTAGCAGCACATACACAAGAAAAATTGACCGCACAGAGAGCCTCCTCCTCGCTCTGATTGGGTGTTTTTGACTGGGAGTTGTGCATTTCTGAAGATATTAATTTTATTAGCAGAAGGAGGTGGATGAGCTTGATTTTCTTTCACAGATAATCTCTTATACTATCACAACATGGTGACAGTTTCAACAAATATGTAAAACACATATTATTTATAAAGGTTACATACGGAAGCTTTAAGAGATATAAATGTTTTTAAAACCACACACGCGAAAATGCAAGAGAAGATGTGCGACTATGCAGACAGATTGGAAAATGCTTTGCTTTTGTATCGCATGATGTTTCTGCTGAAACCTGTGATTCAGGCGGTTATGCTAGGATCTTAGACCTTGCATGCATTTAAGCAGCTGCCTCCAAACATGAAGAAAATGAGATGCTGGCAGGTTGAAGAGAAGGTGGAGGAGGAGAGCAGAGATTAGCTGGAGCCGTGAGGTTATGCTTCCCTGGGCCGATGACTCACCTCGCAGCACACAGAGAGAGAAAGCACTGCGACAGCATCGAGGTGTGACTCTCTCTGCAAGCGTGTTTCATTACTCTTGGTCTTCTTGGTGCAGTGCATTCATGGGAAGAGGACTTTCTCCGTGAACTCCTTTGTTTGGCGCAAAAGCAATAAATCACAGCCTTACAGCAGGCAGCGGGTTCTTGGGGCTCTCATCCAGGTTTGTCTCCGCTGGGAGCATCCTCTGAGTCCTACAAACCAACTTCGATGATTTTTTTTTTTTGTGTGTGCTGCAAGGGATAAAGTAGATGAGCAAGTCTGAGGACACGAAAAAGAAGGGCAGCCCCGTCTGTCCTATTTACGTTCTAAAATAAAGTACCTTAGTGTGTTATTAGCACACACGTGTGCCTTTGCGTGCCGGTGTGAAGCTACGGCGTGTGTGTGTGTGAGTGTGTGTGATGTACAATAAAAGATGTCAGCAGTAGGTTCTCATGTGAGAAGGGTAATGATGGGGCAGGCTGCTCAGAGCCATTACTGTAGAAATGCAGAAGGAGGGGGTGCCAATGTGAAATCAAAGTGCTGCAGTGGAGGGTGCATGGATATGCAGTGGGCTTCAGACTGCAGTACAGCCACTGACCCACTGCTGTGTCAGAGCTTCCCCACTGACACACTACCACTGGTTTCCATGCACTGCAAAAACACTAAATCCTAACAGGCATTTGTAGTCTAGTTTTATCTTAGTACACTTGAAATAAGACAAAACTAACTTATAAGTAACTTTCCAGCAAAATATGAACCTATTTTAAGTCAATAATTCCTTAATATTGATGAAAAAGTACTTGTACAATTGGCAGATTATTTTACTCTTAAGGCAAAGATGTGTTTTTATAAGTGAAATAATCTGGAAATAGTACCAGTACTATCTTGCTAAAAAGTTACTTGTAAATTAGTTTGATTCTATGGAATATTAGCACCACACTAAGAATATTTTAAAAATTAAATTATGAAAATAAAGTTGAAATAATGCAAAAATAAAGTCAAAGTATTACGGGAGTAAAGTCTTAATTTTACAACTTTATTCTCGAAATATTATGACTTTATTCTCGTACGACTATTATTGTAATTTTATTACTTTAATCTAGAAATAGTATGACTTTCATCTCATTACTTTGACTTTACTCTAGTATAACTTTATTCTCATACAACTTTATTATCATAATTTTATGACTTTATTCTCATTATTTTGACTTTACTCTAGTAGAACTTTATTCTCATAGCTATTTTGTTTTTTCTTTCTTAGTTTGGTCCTAATACTCCATCATAGTTTGGTTTTATTTGAAGTGTACTATAATATTTGCACCAGAAACTGGTAAGTTTGTGTATTTTTGCAGTGTATCTTCAGAAATCTGTGTGTAAGTGACTGAAGGCAGGAGGCAGACACAAACAGGGAACTTCTTAGCAGTTTTTCCATCCACTAATGGCTGCCGTGTCTCTATCAGATGATGTTCACTGTCTAATTATTCAGGAGTTTTGTCTCAGTGTCGTCCTGGTTAATAGGAGGAGACACGATGCTGTGCTGGTGGGTTTGTTGGAGCGGAGCTTTGCTCTGATGATTTTATTAGTGGGTTATAAGTTAACCGCTGATGTAGCTAACAACAGGCAGTGACATTCTTGCCAGCCTGCATCAGGGTTATTATAGCTTTTGAGTTTTTCATTATAGTTTACAGTTTTATTTCATAATGACGTCTTGCTTGCCTAATTTAGTTCGCTTTCATTAGACTTTAGAGTGTGTTTGATAGTTTTATCTGTTACTGTTAAATATTGTTTGGTTTTTATTGTAGTAGTGGTTTTAGGTTTTTTTATACTTTGGTTAATTTTTAAGTGCACTATTCAAAAAAGTCAAAGTATTGTCTTGTGATTATGTTTACATTGATTGGGTCACGATACCATTTTCATTTATTGTTGAACAAACTGTCTCTGGGGTTTTCTCACTTCTTTTGCCGACAGCATTTTGAGGACTAGCGCCGCCAGGATGAGAATAGAGTACCGTAATTTGTCAACAGCTGACGTAAACTCCTAGTGTCAAGGAAAAAAATCATAATTTCTCATCAGTTTGGTATTCCCAATTAATTAAATTTTTGTTTATTTCAGCTAATGAAAATGTTTTGTCAATTTCAGTTTGTTTTTTATTGGTTTAGTTAACTATAACAACATTTTATATTCAAATGTTTTTAGTCTAAACCACCATTAGCTATTATTATTCCACCTGAACTCCACATTTCAGTTTTGACTCTGAAACTATCCATTTACCCAGTGGTGATTTTTGATGTGGGCGGTGGCCCAGGGCGGCACTGCAAAGAGGAGGGGCATCCAAGAACTAGAATTTTCTTCTTCATTGTTATTATCATTACTATTATTGAACTTTATTTCACCAGGAAAATGCCATTAAAATTCAAAAGAAATATCCTGGCAGCAACACATAGTTTGCAGAAGATTCACAGCAAAACAGTAAAACTTAGCATCATCATAAATAAATTAGTTAGCTTAGCTAGAGTTCTTCCCAAATTCAGTTTGGATTTAGGCATTGAAAGTAAAAGTAGGTCCTCACAATGAAGAGAATGTCCTTCGGTGGACTTTCTGTTTATTTACAAAACAAGTAAAGCAGCATTTCTGCCATGTACAGATGCTCAAACAACTGGACTAAAGTTCTATGTAAATCAACAAAGTAGGCCTCAAAAACTTCCCCTTGAATCTAAATTGAAGGTCTTCTGATCTGTAAAAAAGTCCTGCTCCAAAGTATATTTGTGAGATATTCACTTATTTTACCAACGTTAGGATACTGGGTGTTTGCTATATGCTTACAAAGTCTGCTACATACTTTAAACTGCTTCTGATTTTCTGTTGCTGTATTATTTTTCTTTCTGCAACTAGTAATATACATGCAAGATTCACTTTATAAAAAAGGTTTTATGCAGAAATATACCACCTTCCATCACATTTACATGTTAATATATTGTATTTTTCTTTTTTCAAATCTGTGAATTTAGGCCACAACAATGCCTTTCTCCCCACTCTGCATCGCCTCTTTCTTTTTCTTATGCATACAGATAAGATTAGAAACCCTCTAACCAGCAGGTATGGATGAGTGAATTCTTGAGCTTATATTTGGGTTCATCTCATGCCCTGGAGGATTTTCTGCTTCCAGTCACCCGGAAATAACCATTTTGGCAAGCGCACAAAAGACTGAATTAAGTTTCACAAGATGCTGGATGCTCATTTACATGCATTGTAAGAATGTGAAGGTTTCTTAAAGGTAACCTATTATGCTTCCTTGAACAAGCTACGATGCTAAACATGATTATTGCATATTTTGGGACAAAATCATTCTTAGACAATAAGATTTCAGTCTGCTCAGTTCTGCCTGTTCTGAGCAGTTTTAGGGCGTCCTGTCACTTTAAATCCAAATAAACTGCTTGTGGCCACGCCCCCAATTTAACATTTACACTCACATGAAAATGGCTGCCAACAGATGCTAAATGGTAAGTCAACAGCCAAACACTTGTGATGTAGAGGTTAACCCAGCTGATCAGACATCCTGGAACTCAGCTTGGGTTGCTAGGTGACGGGCTGGGGTTGCTAAGAAACGGGCTGTGCTTTGGGGAGAGCTTGCTGATTTGTGACCTTACATTCAGAGTATTCATTTTTCCAGGCACCAAAAATCATGAACATATTGCCAAAAAACAGCAGAGTAGTTTTTTTTTGTTTTGTTTTTTTAAGCGCTTGAGCTGTTTATAACTTTACTGCAATATTTGCTGGTCTATTTTGTTTACAGTCACAAATGTCAGTTTAAAATTTCACATATGTACACATTTAAAGAGCCTCAGTGAAAACTGAATATTTATATATTCTTAACTCTTTGGTGCAACTTAAAATGGATTTATTCACTACTTATGTCTGTTTTTATAAGGTTGAGATGGAACGGCACTGAAAACGGCTCTTTATGAACCATTCAGACCAACACAAAAAAGACACAATCAAAACAGTCAAATATGACTTTACTACCCCGTGAAAATAACACCCAAATAGTTTGGATGTATTTTTTTTTTATTTCCTTCTTACGGAAAGTTTCTGTTTATGTCTTAGAACAGATGGAAAGAGATGGAAAGCCCATGTTTGGCCTGTTTTACTTTTGCATTTTGCACAGAGGTTTGTGGTGCATTTCTATCCTTAAAAAAAATTATAAAAAAACTTCAGATATCTCACAAACGAGATACATATAAAAACCTTAAGAAAACCTTACATGTTAGCAAAACGTCCGGCGGCCACTGTAAGAAAGACTTTTGGTATTCAATTATGCCGCGTTCTGATCAGTACATTACTGCGGGAGAACGCAAAACCTATTACAAAGGAACACAAAAGTTTAGCGAGGTAACACAAAGGGAAAACAGGGGCTCCGAACAGTAAAACCCAAATGGAAGTATAAAAATGTGCAAAAAATAAATTTTGCACAGTTGGTCCCCTTTAAACGCCTCAACTTATTAGAAAAATTTGAATTTTATGTCAGTTTAGTGACCTGAAATATGATTTACATGTCTCATTTGTGCCTGCTTACATATATTTGGTATGTGAACAAAATGAATTTCTGCTTTACTACTACAGTCTGTCTGCATATGGAAATGTGTGACTGTTTCCATTTGTTTCAAGAGCTGTCCCGCTAGATCAGTGTTTCTTTCTTAGATAGATAGCTTCCATCTATGTGGCCCTGCTGCTTAAATCTGTCAGGTGAGAGTGAGGGAAGCACCTCTCAAACGCAGGTGACAAAGCAGCTCACTCCTCTAAGACCTCAAAGTCTAGACTAATCGACTTACTGTGGAGCTCTGAGGGGCACCAGTGTGTCAGTCTATTGACTGGAAAGCAACCGGCTCCAGCCTCTGTTTGCTGCTGATGACAGGTGCTGTGGGCCCAGTCTGCCGAAGAGCAGCAGCTGTGCACCGAATCTCCTGCTCAACAAACTCTGAGTCGCTGTGATGCAGACTGACGCTCGCCGCCCGTCTCCATAACAACGAGTTCAGGTGTTGTTGCAAATACATAAACAAATCTGGAGAAGGAACTCGTGAATTTTTGTAGAAGAATTTCACTACATGAGCAAATTAATAAACTAAATTAATTGTTTAAAGCTGTAACTTTTTATAAAAAAATGTTTTTTTTTAACATATTTGTTAAACCTATCACCGTGTTGTGACAGTGTTATATGACACAGATCATTTTGAATACATTTGTCTTCCTCCATGTGTTGCTGTTGCTGTCTGAAGAAAAACAACCAATCAGAGCCTGGAGGAGCATCTTAGCGCTGTCAGTCATCCTTGTGAATGCGCTGCTAAATGTGCTAATGGCGGAGAAACAGCTCACCGTTCCAGGAAAAACGTTTATTCACCACCATCAGTGCTAACATTCCCAATGGGGATAAGCTGTATTGCAGCAGAGAGCATGAGCATGATTGACAGCGCTAAGACCCGCCTCCTGGCTCTGATTGGTTGTTTCTAGTTTTTTTCTAGTTTTTGGGAGAAGGCAGAAGAGATTTTCTTTTTCGTTTTTTCACAGATGATCTGTCTGATATCATACTGTCATGACACATTTTTTATATAAAAGTTACACACTGCAGCTCTAATGAATGAATAAAAAAATTCTTCTTTTTTGTCATAATTCTTGTCTTTTGGGGGTTTTGGCTGCTGGTTTGGGATCGTTTTATTTGGCTTATTTATGCGTCATAGTTTCTGCCATATCAGTTCTTTCCTTGAGGTCTGTTTTCATAATTTGTTGTTTTGGTCCTGTCTGTATGTTTATTTCATCTCTGGTCCGTTCATATTCTGTTCAGTCACCTGTATTCATTATTGCTCGAAAGGTCTTGCCATATAAGATCATTCCTTATTGTTAGATTTTATTTTTTTTGTGTATTTCTATTTAGTTTATTTAGATTTGTGTTTTCCTTTCTTGGTTTATTGTTAAGTTGTCTTTAGTTTCACTCATGTTATTTAGTCTAGCTCTTCTTTCTACTGTATTTATGCTCAAAAGTATAAATATCACTCATGCCATTTACATCCCCAGTCAGTAATATACACTCTTGAAAAAGTCAAGAGTGTATATTATGCTTAAAACAGCATTTACCTTGTCTTCGATCTCCTTTTGTCAAACGTAGCTGTTTTGGATCATCCTGTAAATTGAAATATAACATAATGGTAACAGAAGCTGAACTTAAATTATGATTTTAGTTGTTAAGAAAAAAACCCCATATCCTAGCCAATCGGGCTCAATGTGAAAATATAATTTCCTCTTATGTTAAATAATGCTATAGATGTGATTAGCCACTTCTTTTTTGTTGTTTTGTTTCATGATGCACACTCAGGCCTGATAACTGCACATAAATAGGGCCTGTCTGACAACATGAAGTAGGCTGGAAGATCTCAAAAAGCAGCACATTAAGTCCCAAATTTAAAGAAATTCAAGAACGGATGAGAAAAAGGATAGACATCCATCAATCAGGAAAGGGTTAGCGTTCAGATCAACGACTCCAGTCCAGGCGGTCACAGAAGAGCTGAGAGCATCTGAAGCGCTACAGGCCTCATTTACCTTGACTACAATCAGTGATCATGATTTAACAGTAAGAGCTGGAGCACAAATAGGAAAAAAAAACACTGCTGACCAAAAGCTTGACAAGAAACTGAAGAGAATAAAAACTGAAGTAAACACAGAGGGAACTAAACAGAAAACAAATTAGCTTTTTATAAGCAGAAAACTTTGCAGAGATCCAACAAATCCTTCGTTCTTCAGCTTAAAATTAATTAAATCTCACAACTTGGTGGATTATTTATATTCTGCAAGTTATGTTTAAAATACAGAATAGTATCATACCAGCACATTTGCAAAAAAGATTTACTAAAATTTATTAAAATGTATTTCATTAAATAAATGTTCACTTCTTGCTACTTCTTTTCAAACAGACGAGTGGTGATAAACAAATAATTTAATTCTCTCTCCCACTGATCGCTTGTTCTCTTGTTTTTTAAAACCTGTTTGTAATAAATAATTGTGAAAAGATAAATAAAAAAAGAGAGATAGCATTTATAATTGGAGAGGGTCAGAAAAAGCAATATATATGTATATAAATAAATGGAACTTTATATTTATGTTTATGGAATAATCTGTCTGATGAAACCAAGGAGAAAGGATAAATTTTTACTTTTAAGGAAATAATAAAACATAATATTTTATTAAGGCATAATGAAGTATATTGAGTGCTATATCATTACAAAGATAATGTTTTTCGTTCACTATTGTAATTTTTACATATACATTTAGCCTGTTTTGTATTTAAAGCTGTTTCTAAATGGATGGCTAATTGGTGCTTAGTTGCTAAACTGTAGTTTAGCAAATTGACGTTTTGAAAAGATTTTTTTCTTCAAGCTACTCCTTTTCAGTCAAAATTTTTGTTTATGTCAACATGTGACATGCTCATTTTAAACTGAAAATGAATCAAGTAAATCTTATGAAACTAAAAAGTAAAGACTAACGCAGCATGAAGTTGTCAAAGGTTTAGTAGCTTTTGATTAATTTTTGTCTTGCCAAATATAATCGTAGGAAACAGTCTGTTCCCCTTCTGTGTCCGCCCTGCAGGGCCTGTGTGTGTCCAGTGATAGTTTATAGATCTACTTTCTTATGGCAATCTTTTTTTCCTCCGAGTTAGAAATTCACTAGCAAGAGGAGAACCGTCTGCAAAGCAGCTGTTTGGTGTTTGTGAAAGATGCCTAATCGCCTGTCCATATGAGGCAGTTGTCACCATTGGCAACATATATCAGGGTAGCGCAGTCGCCCTAGGAATAACACTTGCAAATGTCACTAATGTAAACTTGTAAAGTTTGATTATGTAAACAGCAACTCCTGAGGATAGCCTTCTGAAAGTATAAACAAAACAGAGGAAAGAAGAAGACGAGAGTAACGTAAAACAATCCGCGCAGGCCTCGATGTGTGGGAAGCAACCGATAAAAGGAGAGGACAGCTCAGATTTAGAGCAGAAATGTTGCTGCTGTGAGGCAACGGTGACAACCACAACACCGCCGAGCAGCGCTGCAGAAATAAATGTTAACATTAGTTTGGCACGTGTGGAAATACTCAAATATTTTATCAGTGTTTGTCTGGTGATAATCTTGAAATATCTTTTGTAAATTTCTTAACAGGACCTAGAATATTCTGTTATATGAATGAATTATTTAAAGCATGCAAGCTATTTGAGCTTAAATGTGTGAAGCCACTGGTTATGGTCTGATTGCATCCTATATGTATATATATATATATACTGTATGTTTTTTTTAATCTAGTTATTTCAACTTTAATCTTGCAATATGTGCAACAGCAACACACAAAAAAAACCCCTTCTTTAATTTCATTTTTCTCCAACTGGCCCTTTACAGAGGGGACCACGGTGCTCAGGGAGATTTCAGTTTCCAGCTACGCCCCTGTTGCAGCTTCCCCTGCTTCCGGGAACTATTGCGTAACACCAAGCGTCTCCGCTTTCTCCACAGGAGAGGCGAGGTGTAATTTATTTAGGCAAACTTTGGGCTTCCCGAACAGATAGTACAGCATCTCTGAACGACTCCAAGCAACCTCCCTCTCTTCCACGCTCCTCCTCCTCCCTTCTGATTACACTGAGCTTACACACACGCACAAACACACGCGTGCGCGCGCCCACTCCCCCCCCCCCCCCCCCCCCCTCCCTCCACGCACCCACGCGCGCGCGCGGACGCCTGGACGCTGCAGCGTTTTTAAGAGAGTGTTTCCAACCTTGGCTAGGAGGGAGGGAGGAGGCAGGAGGAAGGAGATAATGTCCAAATCCTGACCGTGTGCATTATTTTATATATAAATATATATTACAAAAAAACCCCACCTCAACAGCTCGCTGATAAATAACCAATCGAATGGATCGGCGGTCCGGTTCCGAGCGCTAGAGCCCGGCCAGCGTGTCATTGCAGACATGGGTCGCAGCGGTACGGCACCTTTCGCTCAGCTCCTTGGGGAGTGTTTTCACTGTCAGTCCTTCAGCGCTGGAAATGGCGTTGTGATGCTGAGCGCGGAAGACGCAGCGGAGGCGGATGCCAAGGAGGAATAGAGAAATATATGATCACCTGCGCTTTTCTTTGGGTTGGATTTTTAGTAGCGGTGGACAGTACCATGGTGAATTACCAGAAATACATTACTGTTATGCAGCTGGCTCTGGGGGTGACCGCTGTCAACAAAGAACATTGTCTTCCACCCAGGAAGCGAATGTGGTGAGTATGATAAATCTTGGTGCGGATCAGGATGATGATGATGATGATGATGTGATGCAGGTTTGGTTGGAGGGTAGGTGGAGTTGGCGGTGTTGTTCGCCTTCTTTACGTCTCGTCTTTATGAGACGAATAAAAAAGAAAGAAAAATGTAGCCGGCTCATTCTGTGGAATGACATAATACTCCTATCAGGCACTGCAGCCAGCCTGCTGCACCGTGTTGCAACCATCACACCTACGCCGTGTGCTTGTGCATGAGTGCTCTCCGTCAGTTTCTAAAGTTGGATGTAGTAGGGGTGAAGCCATGTACTCATTCATTGTTTCATCGCCTCATAACTTCATGTGTCCAGCCCTCTTCCTGCTTCACTCCCCTCCTCTGTGACTGATTAATAAAAACTAAAGCATGAAACATCATCTTCTCTTTCCTGTGTCTGTAATAAACATCACTTTGCCTCCAGCATGTGTTTGTGTCCTGTCTGTCCACCACACCAGTGTCCTCATTACTCCACTTTTAATGCAGTCTCCACCTTTCACTTTGCTCCTGTGGCCTTGTCTGTTTGTTTACTTCGAGGCAGCTTTCCCCTCTTACTCCTCTTCTTCACTGTAAAGCGGATTTCCGCGACGTGTGTGACACTGGATCCCTAATTATAGCTGGATTACTATCTTGTTTGAAAGCAAAGACAGTTAATAAGGACTCAGCGGCGCCCTGATAGTGATTTACACAAAGATCCCCTAGACATGGCTTCATTGTATGAGAAGCTTTACAGTTATCATCACATCTAGAACCCAAACCCAACAGTGACATAGAACCTGGACTAGCTTTAGTGGAAATTTTAACATCAGCTTTTTACAAGATAAATGTAAGCTAATTAATGATCATGTTAATTTTGTACCATGTCCTCAAAGGCTGTTGTGCCACAATGTATTGATGAAACCCATTAATATACTGATCAAATATTAATAGATATCGATAAGATCTTAAAGTTAAATAAGTCCTTCCAAAATTTCGTGATTTTTGGGGAAACTTTTTGCAATTAAAATCACGGATTTGCGGTACAAATTTAGACACATTTGCAAGAAAAATTTTAATATTTGTGTTTATGTTTGACATTAAATGTGACTTTTTGTTACTCTGTATTGATCACAGACTACACCCTAACATCAAGTAAGGCTGAGGAAGAAGTGTCGCAAAAGTAAAAAATGCTGCCGCCTGCAGGTGGGAGTTTGCATCACTTAAGCCCCATGTTTTTGACTAATTTAGCATAAAATTTTCAGTAAACTCACAGTTATGCATTAGCATGAAAAACTGCAGGGATCTGTTAATTTTGCATGAATTTGCGCAAAACAAATGGAGGGATTGAAGGATGTAATTTGGTGACTTGAATCTAGAGGGCCACATAAAAAGTTGTGGCGGACTGAGTTTGGACCCCAGGCCTTGAGTTTGACACATGTGATGTAGAGCTAAAAAGCACAAGTAGTCAAAACGATGGGAACCCCCAGTAAAAACTAAACCAGAATCCAGTACTTAATGTTCCTTAACGCTTTAAAAAGTAGCTCAGGATTTTTTGAAGTGCGGTTCTGTTATCAGTTTATAAGCGTGTTGTTGCCTTCATTGAGTTTAAATCCAGAACAAGTTGTCCAGGAAGCAGAAACTGATCTGGATCTCTGAAACATCATAGCAGGTTTTCACCATTGTCTCCAACGGTCGGTTATTTAACAAAAAACCTAACAAATATTTAAACTTGAATCATAGACACGATAGGATGCTTCATCAGCAATCAGAACATTAAGAGTAGCAGTTTGATTAAAAGTAAGGCAGTGATAAAAAAAAACAAAAAAAAAAAACAATAAATTAGCTTTCACTTACGTTTCTAAAAGATTTTTGTTTTTGTATTTTTTGTTTTATGTCAGAGTAACAGATAGGATAGGAACTATTTTACATGCTCAGTTCATGTTTCACACAGGAAGATAATTGTTGGCGGACTGCCTCCATCCTTAGTTCCCTTGTAATTTATCTCTGCTCTCTGTAATTCTCTTTATTTTACCATCTAGCACATCATGATGACAATTTAAAAAGTCATAAAGTAGATTTAGCATCTTTTGATCTTGGCACATGTTAGAGAAGCTCCTTCACTCTGGAAAGTCATTGGTGGTGCATCACTTCCTACTTCCATTTCCTGTAAAAATAATAGCTTGTTAATTTGCACAACTGTTTTATACATGCAGAATGCTCCTCTGTTTTGGACCCATTGAGCCTAAACAGCTACGTAATAGTTACTCAATCTTTGTAGTTAAGTACTTTCGCAAGTTATGAAAAAAATAGTAACTGAAATGCTTAAATCTCACATTAGGGTGTTGCACCGTTAGCTTATATCACAGTTTTCATCAGGGATCTACAAACCGTAGATGCAGAGCAACACGTAGCTTTGGCTTTGTGGATTACGTGATAACATTGCCCTGATTTTTTGTTTGTTTGTTTGTTTTCATTTTTCATTATTTTGTTTGGTGCCCCCATGAAATCACACTGACCTGATCATTTTAGTCTAGAATTGCCGCTGAATGTACGATCACTGATCTTCTGTTGACTGTAGCTGAATAAAACACCAAAACAATTCTCTGTAATGTTCTCCAGTTAGATATTATTTACTGGAGACACATAGATACACTTAATTTTAGTAGATTGAGTAGATTTTAGAAAATAGCTTCAATTCATTGGTTATCAGAGTGGGTACAAAACGTCCTCCTGTAAGGATGAATGCTCTGTACAAAATGTCCCATCTTTTTTTCTACCCAAATAATTCTAGTGTTGAACAGCCAAAAAAAAGAACGGCAGTACAAAAGGCTAAGAGGAGACATAATCTGACTCTGAAAGAAAATAATAATGTGCTTCTTTGTAAATGCAAAGAAGTCGGTGACAACTTCTCAAAGGGGACCTGTTCTGAAAATTCACATTTTGCATGTTTTTGTGCTTCCATTTTGGTCACAACTGCTTCTAAAACCACCTGCAGTTTCTTTGGCAATACGGTAATGTTTTATTGGTGTCTGGAAAATGAGCCATTTCAAAAACCTCCCGATTGTTAAGTCATAATTAACAGGCACTGCGCAGTTACCTAGCAACCCAAGCAGAGTTCCTGGATGTTTATTCAGCTGGTTTTACCACTATGTGCGCTGTACAACGGCTGCTGGAAAAGACAAGTTGTTGTTGGCTTACCATCCAGAAACCACTTGTTGCGTTCTTGTTGTTTGTGCAGGAGGCTCCACTTCTGCTTTTCAAAGATGTATGATTTTATAATAGCGCATCTGTTTCAGCCATTTTTAGGTAATGCAAGCGTTGATTTGGGGGGCGTGGCCAGCAGCACCTTATTTGGATTTAAAGCGACAAGACGCCCTAAAACAGCTCATTCTGAAAGGAGCTCAAAATCGGCAGAACTCAGCAGATTAAGAATAATTTTGTGCAAAAAAATTTTACGTTTCGTATAACCCATAGAGTTTTTCTAACCTGTTAAAGAAAAAACAATAGATTACTTTTAAAGATCCTTAAATGCCATTAAAACGAGCATATAAGATGTTTTGAGATCTTTTTGAATTTAGAAGAAATTTTTCCACTCTGTATATTTACATTTTTCAGTCACAGTAAAAATAGAACCGACATTTAGGCTTCAATCTTCAACCAAACATCCATTTTATTTTTAAACAGAAGAATTTGTAAACTATGAAAGACGTATACATAAACAAACTAGAAATGTGTGAATAAATTAAGATTTCTAGTGTTTTTCTAGGTTTAGTGTAATTATGTTTTATAAATTCTGACCACCATCTTCTTTAAAAAAAAAAACTCAACATTGTGATGGCACTGAAGTCAAAATGTTGCTGTAACCTCAGCAAGGGGTCAAAGACTTATCACACGCAGCTTATTAGCTTTCAGTCTCCTTGGCTGGTCATATTCTTTAGTCGTCGTCTTATTAGCCTAATTGCCCTTCGAGAAGAAGATGAGGGGTTTCACAGAAACTGGGGGCTCCTTTCATGTGTCAGCTCTTATTGTTGTTTTCAGCCTTCCGTCTCCATTATCAAGCTTATTGTCAAAGAGGCTGTTTTGTTTCATCAGCAATGTGCTAATACAAAAGGGCCAAGCTTGCTAAGTAGAAAACTTTTAATAGGTTGAGTGAAGGGCTGTGACCCTGGTCAGAGGTATTTGAGGATACATTTTGCATGAGGCTTTAGAAAACTAGATCCTTAACTGGTGTTTTGTTTCATACTGTGTGTGGAGAAATGCTTTACACATTTGTTAAAGGGGGATTATTCAAAATTTACATTTTGCATATTATTGTACATCTCTGCTGCTTCTAAGTGTTTAAAAAACAACCAATCGTTTTTAAGCAATAAGTTAATGTTTCCTGCTGTCTGGAAGAGGAGCAGAAAACCTCTCTGATCCTACCAACCCAAGCTAGGAACTTGGGTTGGTAGGGTGCTTATCACCTAGCAACCTGGTTACCTAGCAACCGGGTTGCTAGGTGACGGGCAGAGTTTGGCCCATCACCTAGCAACCCAAGCTGAGCTCCAGAACATTTTTTTTTTTTTTTTACCCCTCCAGGGGGTCTTTTTGTGGGCTCTAGTGTCCCCTTATATCACAGTAGGCTGACAGGAAAGGGGGAAGGAGAGAGGGGAAGACATGCAGCAAATGTCGTCGGGTCCGGGAGTCGAACCCGCGACGGCCGCGTCGAGGACTCAAGGCCTCCAAATACGGGTCGCACTAATCCCTACGCCACCACGCCACGCCCGAGCTCCAGAACATTTGGTCAGCTGGTTTTACCACTGTATGTGCTCTACAATGGCTTCTGGAAGTGTTTGGTTGTCGACTTAACCAATCAGAAACAACTTGCTACATTCTTGTTGGTTGTGCAGGGGGCTCCGCTTTTGCTTTTCAAAGATGTACAGCTGTATAATTGCGCATCAATTTGCAGCCATTTTCATGCTGCAGCCAGCAGGAGCTTATTCTTATTTAAATTTAAAGTGACAAGTGTTGAGAGTAAATAATTCTGTGTTTTCCTTCTATGTCTTTTAGCTAGTTGCTAAGCTAAAGCTAGAGGAAAGGACATGTTAGGAAATGTAAATGAGAGCTACGGGTAGAGGAATGGACACACTAGGTAATGCCCTCTTTGGGGCGTAACTTAGATAGAGGCTAACAAAGGAGATCACAAACTCTTCTGGGGTGCCATTTTGTCTGTTACCTTCTAAAGGTGGCAGGTCATAATGGACCAGCTGTATTTTGGTATTAATAAATGGAATTCATGAATTCAACTGACTCTTCTTTAACCTCGTACATCAAGAACTCAGCATGGAGAATGGATAATTCTCCACACAAGACACTCTGAAAGGAGCTCAAAATAGGCAAAACTAAGTAGAATCTCCTAATATGTAAGAATGATTTTGTGCAAAAATGTAAAAAAAAAAAAAAACACGTTCTTTACAGCCCAAAGACCAATTCTAACTTGTACAAGGTTTTATATGGTGTGTCTGGTTGTTTCAGTCTGGTTTAATGTAAATACAGATGCTTGATATTTCACCCCTTCAAAATTTTATACTTTCCTTTTTTTCAGTCCGCCACAGGACATTTTGCAGCGATAGAACATTGGGGAACAAAATGTTCCCCAATGTTCCATTTTACCTGCTTTGATAAGCAATAATTTAAAATAATTTTCTATGATCTAGAAAATTATCAACTGGTTGTGGGTTACTTGTGGTTATGTAGGTTCAATCGGGGAGCTTTTCAGTTCCCCTGTTAACTGGCAATCAAAAGAACTAATGTACATTTAAATCTACATCTATCGGGGGTTCACATTTTTTTGCTGACATTTTTTTCCCCTAGATTTATGAAAACATTTAATTAAGAGTAAGAAATGAAAGTAGGAAGGGGTAAAAATGGCAACGTGTGATCAGAAATGGTTGAAAGGTTGAATTCACCCAGAACCATATCAATTGTGACAAACTGTAACTGCCAAACTGTTGCTAAATATTGCAAATTTATTATTTTTTCATCACAATGTCGCCTCTGAAGTTTATCAGAACAGTCAGTTCTTATCACTCGGCCTGAGTAAAAGCCAAACTTTTTACTAAAAAATCTGCTTTTTCTTTCATGTCAAACCCTCTCGTATCCAGAGCGAGAGAGCAGCTGAAACATTATTGCTCTTAACTCACCAGTCCGATACAAGTAAATTTGGCAAAACCCCGAGGGAGTGCGATGACATGAACGTGCTGTGTTGTTGACTTGTACACCGAGGTCATGTGTGATTGGTGTGGATGTCCAGAGGTCAGCGTGTAGAGAGGCCCTGTAACTGTGGCACAGCCTGGGGGCAAACAAACGGTCGACTGTCTAAAAACTGGCGTCTGCATCAAACGCAGCATAAACTCACACTTTGTGGAGGACAAAACTGATAAAAACATCTAAATATCTGAAGGAATCCTCCTTTATCTTCTCTCTGCAAGAAATTAAAAAAATTTGGCCATCTGAAACTTTTTATATTTTTTTTAGGATGAGATTTTCTGTGGTGAGTTTATATCTTCTTAGAAGGAAAATGTCAAGTACAGCATAAATAATTTTTCTTTAGTTATCCTTTATTTTATTTCAAGTTTTTACTCTAAAACAGACTTTGGCTCACCCATCCATTACATTTGGCTAAGCAAAGAAAAGGTTGTAGAAGAAAATATTACTTACTTACACGCAAATGTAAAATATTATTTTACTTATTGCTATGCAGAAATTTTTTAATTGGGAAAAACAGGAAGAATTTGACCCCTGAATGCTTTTAGCTATGGCATTTTGGCCCTCAGTGCAAAATGTTTGGACACATCCCTGATATAGGTCTTTTCATAGGAAGTTGTTGGCACAGATGTGGATGAAGACAATGAGTTAAATACCTGTAAGGTTGATTACTTGATGGGAAACAGGTGAATCTGATTAACTGAAAAGCTGGAAGTTAAAGACAGCTGAAGGGATTGAGTGGGGAATGACAAAATGAATACCAAAACACAGGGAACAAGTTAGCTAATAACTAGCGTAGCATATCTAAACACTAAAGGAGCCCAGAATACAAAATATAAGAAATGCAAAATTTATTAGGATTACAGAAACTTACCTGCATAAGATAGTGGCAAAGCAATGGATAAATTAAGCACATTTTTCTCACTTCTTTGTATTTTATTGCTTTCTTTTGAACAATGACTTACACAAGTCAAAATCGATGCATTTGGTTTTAGCAAAAACTAATGTTTTTCATCTCTCACCCTCTCCCTTTTGCAGATGAGTAAAGACTCCATGTATGACGTCCTAATTGCATCATTCAGGCATATTTTTGTGCGTATGTAAGACACGAGTTAAGTAAAGAGACAGAGCTTCCTCCTTTTTCAGATGCTATTTATTCATTTTTAATTGACTGCAGGGATAACTCTGCTTCGTGTCTGGTCAAACGGTCCCAGCAGCTTCTCCCGCTGCCGCTCTCCCAGTGTGTGGCGTTGAGATTACGCACCGCTCTGCCTGAACACTTGCACCTTTCACCCACCGGGTTTTATATGTGTGCCACGTGCGGCAGCGCGGCTCTGCTTGCCTTTGATAAAGGCAGAGTAGCGACAGCAGCTCTCTAAATTAGGCGTCCTCCTTCCAAACAGATGTTCCTCTCGCCTGCAGTCTTAAAAAGCCATTCCCTTCTCTCTTTTTTCTTTGCACACAGCCCGAGAGTTGGTTTAACCTAACTTAATGAACTTTACACTCTGTTGCAAGCCTGCGAGGGATTACAACAAGTCTATTTTGCTTTTGTTATGTTTTTCAGATGCACTTTTCCTCCTAAATAATTCTTGTGCTGCCCTTCTGCTTTATTTCTCTTTACGTGTTTTAGTGTTTATGCTGCAGAAAAGCCCTCCGGATTTCTCCCCCCTGTTAAATGTGGTACTAGCAGCGGCCAAGTTGGGAGGAATGAAGCATAACATTGCGTATTGAGCTGCTGATTAAGCAGCAGCCATAATTGCTTGAGCTAATCTTAGCTGATAGCTCTTCTAAGACAGCCTGAGGGACAGCATAAAGTCCTGCAACTGATCGATGTGTTCCCCGCCCTCCCTTTGTGTTAGCACTGGGCTTCTGCTCAGCCTTATCGGTGAGCAACCTTATTAAACTCTGTTGTGGTAATCTGGCCATCGGGTTTCTGCATTGATCTCATTTCATTAGCTTCTCAGGTGGTTTTCCTTTGTTCACATGTAGCCGCTCTTTGTTCATCTCACGTCCAGCAGGTTGATTTCACAACAGACACACTCTAACAAGAGAGAAAATTAAGTTGGTGGTTAGCATCAATCCAGCCGCTTTGCCTCACTGCTACCGACGGCAACAGAAAAACAGGCGCCAACTGATTATGTATATATCATTATTCAGCATAGCGAACCTCATCTTCAACAAAAGTGACAATAAATACATATATAAATATCACTTTAAGAGACTATCATACAATTGATAACTGAAACATTACTTTGTAGCAAAGAGAGAAAATCAAGTTGGTGGTTAACATCAGTTCAGCATCTTCTGCCTTCATACATTAAATAAAATACCATAAATAACCCTAAACAAACTACAGAGCATTGGTTTCCAATGAGCATTTAACAGTTGTGCTTAAAATGCTCCACATTAATCAATCAATCAAGTTTATTTGTGTAGCATATTTTAGCAGTAAAGTGCTTTACATCATAAGAATACAAACACATAAAATACACCATACTGTCAACAATTTAGAAAACCAGTAACAAGCATTACATTTTGATGAGTGCCATCATCAAAATTATTAATACACATCAAATATGTTGGTCAATGTTTAATTTGACCAATTAAACATTGGTTTAAGGTGTAGATGGCTCAAAGGCAACTCTTAGGAAATAACAGTTTTTAAAAAAGCTAAATTACAGATTAAACCCTTTGTGTAATTAAATGTGTCTAAAATATAATGTAAAAAAAACAGTACAGTTACCGACGGCAACAGAAAGACAAGAAGGGAACAAACTGTCAGTTACTGGTTGCTACGGTAACTACCAACTGCCAAGAGCAGCCCAACAGAACTTACATAGCGAGTAAACATCAGGAGAAAACGACTTTTCGACAGAACAAAATGAATTTGGAGAACAAATAAACCAATTTTGACAAACTTCACAGCTGTAATATTGTTAAAATAAAACCCGGTTACACGCGCATAGTGCTAAAAGGCCAGGGCATTCCGTTTATATCGGGGAGGAAAAACAGAGTCTTGTTTTGGTATGAGACCACCCACGGAGCGATCAAGATGCTCAGGAAAACCAGGCAGCAGATTAAAGGCTGAGGCTGCGTGTAGGGCCGTCGCAGACAAGACTAATTTATTCCCAGCATTAACACTGGTCTGACATGAGCTTAAAAGTGTGCAGACCTGGAAGCTGTTCAGTCAGTTTCATGAAAGCAGTACTTTTAGCATATGTGGAAATATTCTTCTGCTTTCTTTGTGAATGTCAACAGATAAGAATAAAGAGAGTGAAAGAAAAGACATGCAAAAGACACAAATCATCTCTGTTAAACCAAACAAATAGAACAGGAAATAATTAAACTAGTACATGTTTTCATTTTTTAGACAGAGTCCAGCTATACTCCTGTATGTATGTCAGTGTGTTTGAATGGGTTTTGTGGTTCTCCACAGGGCAAGGAAGGCGCCAAACATGTGGGAGAAGGTGTAGATGGTATCAGTTATGATCTATTATGCAACATTCATATTTTGCACATTTTTATTCTTCCATTTGCATCTCTAGTGCCTTTGAAACCTGCCCAAAAACCACTCAGTTGTTCTTTTGGGAGTAAGTTAATGTTTTTTGGTGTCTGGAAAGTGGCCTGTTTCAAAACTCTGCTTGTTGTTGAGTTACATTCCAGGGGCACTGCGCTGTTTCCGTAGCAACCCCAGCAGAGCACAGTCCGTCACCTAGCTACCGGAACTCCAGCATGTTTGGTCAGCTGCTGTATAATGGCTGCTGGAAAAGACAACTTACCATTTAGAAACCACTTGTTGCATTTGTGTGAATTTCAAAGATGTATGGTTGTATAATTGTGCATCTGTTAGCAGCCATCTTCATTTCCGAGTGCAAACGTTGAGTTAGCAGGCAGGGATTGGAAGTGACCTAAAATATCTCAAAATAGGCAAAAATCTCATTATCTAAGAATGATTTTGTTCAGAAAATGTAAGGAATAGGAGGCGCTGTGGTGGCGCAGGGGTTAAGCACAACCCACATATTTGAGCCTTAGTACTCCATGTGGTCGTCACAGCTTCGATTCCCGGCCTGGTGACCTTTGACTTTTTCCCATTTATCTTGTTACCCATTTTCCTGTCAATTCACTATCAAATAAAGACCACTAGAGCCAATAAAACCTTTAAAAAAAGGAAAAGCAAAGAACATATTTTGTATAGCATGTGGTGGAAAAATTCCACTGCAAATCACTTTGAACACACATCATCCCCACCGTGAAACTGGGGTTCCCGAATGCTGTGGCAGGAACAGAGAATCTGGTCAGAGTGGATGGGAAGATGGATGAACTGAAAAAGAGGGGAATCCTGTAAGAAATCCTGCTAAAAGGCTGAAAAATAACTTGGACTGTGGTGGTGATTCACATTTCACTCAGACATCATCGCTGAACGTATTGGCAGAGCTGCAATGGACTGGTGTAGATAAAAGCATATTTATGAATGAAAATGGCTCAGTCAATGTCCAGATATAATTGAAAATCTGTGACAAAACTTGAAACTTAATGTCCACAGATACTGATTTTACAATCTCACTGAGATTGATCTGTTTTGTAAAAGTGAGCAGATATTTCAATCTCTAGATGTGTAAATTTAGAGATATCCCACAGTAGATTTACAGCAGCAGGTGCAGCAAAAAGTAGTTTCTACATTTATTGCCTCAAGTGGGCTCAATACAAATTTATTATACATCATTTGGGGTATGTACGTTTGTGTTGGTCAACAAACTAAAATCCCAATTAAGTACATTTAGATTTGTGGATTTTTTTTTTTTATATAAATCAACTCTGTTTTATGGACTAATAATTGACAATCAGTATCTTTAGTCTCAGTTTATAGTGGGTCCCAGTAGAACAACAATAGCTGTACAACCACAAAACATTACATTAGTGGTTTTAATCAATGTTATATTGCCTCATTTACCTTGTGTTTGAGCAAAGTAAAATATATTTAATATCCTAACTGTTGCTCTAAAAGACATTTATGCCTTTAAATAACCTAACATACATAGACAAAAATGGAAGTCAAAGCAAGCGGTTTTTTCTTTTGTAATGCTCAGATTTCCTTTCATTTGCTGGAAGTTGGAAAGTCAGATCTCTAAGTTGACTTCCAAAAGTTTATTTATACTTTTGATTGGATTTCATTAACCCAGTGGCATACATAAATCTGTATAATCTCTATTTTTAAAATGTTCCTTTATTGTTTGAAAATTTAAATTGAAGAGAAATACATTTTAATTGGACCTACAGCTAATAGAAGCTCTGCAACACTCCTAGAAAAAACATATTTAGATACAGGAATATATAAGGGCTGCAACTAGCTATTATTTTTGTTATAGATTAATCGATTAGTCGAATAAAAGTCAACCAATTCTGCAGATGTTTGCTTAAACCTTTTTTATACAGATCAGAAATGCATTAGATATTCAAATAAACAAATACTTTAATTCCATTTTTATAGAAGAAAAGAAACACTTGATAATTTGTAGAAAAGGGCGACATGCTCAGGCATTTTTTTATTGAGTTAAGATCAATGCAGTGTAGAGCTGATCTGTTGATTATTTTTTTGGATTAATGGATTAATAATTTGACTGGAAAAGGTGCTTAATAGGAAATTTGGTTTATATAATTTTAACCAGCTAAAATATCTCACTTCAGGAGTTCTGGGAAAATATTTACAGGCAAATGTTGTTGTTTTTTATCTTCAATGCAAAATGTATATAATTTTGTACAACTTTGGCTTAATTGCTGCTCTGAATGTTGTTGTTTTTGTGAGTCTGTATAATCTAGTTAACAATTAATCAATTACTAAATTAGTTGAAGATTATTTCAATAATCGTTTCAGCCATAAAATACCACAGATTTCCATTCAGTTATGTTACATTTTCTTTCTCAAACAGTCTTTGTCCCAAACCTCTGTCCTTTCATAATGGCCTCCAAATGACACAATTTGGAAGCAAATGCATTTCATCCAAGAAAGCCTAACAGAACCTGTAAATAATTTAAGTGAAAAAGTCATATTTCTATTTCATTTCAGTGTCACAGATCTCCAGCGAGGCGCATCATACCTGCAGATTTGTTAGAGAGGATGAAATAACTCAGTGCACACATTACATCTGAGTCGGCAGCGTTGCTGGCACTACGATGTGTTGTGCCTTTTGGGGCCCGAGGTGTTTTGGCTGAAATCCACCTCAGAACCAACATCCAAGAAACCAGTCTGTGAATGCGCAGGACTGCAGCAGCTTTGTAATACAGTCCAAGCAGATTTTCTCATTAGTCATGTTTGCTGAATTGTTTATGAGAACCATCTGAGGTCAGCTGTAATTGACCGAACGTATTGTTGAAGGCTTTTACTCTGCATTTCTAGCCAGTAAGCACCTCTATCTGCCTCAGGCAACTATTGAATTAATGCAGATAGAAAAGTGGAGGGTGCGTTTCTCTTTCTCCCCCATCGCTGTTCATCTTTTCATCCCATAATGTATCATATGTTCAGACCTCTGGTGCTCTGCCGGCTGCTGCTCAGCATATAAAAGGATATCTATTAGCGTAGGTAATGCTAATTTATTATTTGGTTAGATAAAAGCCAACTGCAGCACCAAATGAACACAATGAAATCTACCAGCAAACCATTTAACAAGCAATAGATGTTCGTAAACTAAAAATGGTTCCTTTTTCTGATAAGAATCAAGCTGTTAGTTTAATCTTCAGCTCATCATAGTAGCAGTTTCTCGTTTCTTACAAATTGTAAAATCCTATTGGACACGCTTTTGTCACATCATTTAAAATTAAATGTATTTGTGTTAAAGCTAATATTCCTTATGTCATTGCTTTAGTCTTTGCATACAATGTCGAGATAGTTGTCAAAATCTACTTTAAGGTGAGTTTTTCCAGCACCACATTTCACTATTATCAGACTTGGGTAGTAATTAGTTACATTTACTTAATTACATTTACTTGAGTAACGTTTTTGAAAAAAATTACTTTTAGGACTATTTTTGCTACGCTGTACATTTTACTTTTATTTGAGTAATTTTATTATGAAGGGTCGCTACTTTTACTTGAGTAAAATTTCTGGATTTTCTACCTAGTGAATGAAAAACAAACTTGTTTTAACCAAAAATTCAACAGACAACCTGCAGTTTTTGTTAAAGTTTCAGAAGTTTTATATTCAATTTCTTTTGCCTGATTTTATTTTTTGATACTTATATGAATTATTGTTATTTTCATCCTTAAAATATCAAACTTTCCACTTAACTTTATATTTTGGTCCATCTAATTGTGTAATTTTTAAATATTATATTATTTATATTTTGATCAGTTAGTCGCTACTTGAGCAGACTTTTTACTTTTTACTCTTATTTGAGGAATTTCTTTTTACTTTTACTTGAGTACAATTTTTGGGTACACTGCCCACCTCTGACTGCTATATGATATAATTTCTTATTGTTAATAATGTCTTGAGATAGTATGGACATTCTACATCAGGGACAAGGTAAAATGTGACACATTTTAAATATCTCTCAGATACTTGACTGGTGAGAACTAAACACTAATTTAACAAAAAATTGTCCAATGATAAATGTTTAACGTGTAAGGTGTCTGCCAACCTTTATTTTAATTACACAGGTCAGTAAGTCACTGAGCCATTAATAATATACATTACACTGAAACAATCCAAGCAAATCGTGTTAAGATAAATTACCTTCCTGCTCAAATTAAATGTTTAAACACAATATGCAAAACAAGTTGCAAAAAAATCTCTAAAGAAATGTTCTCAATAAGTTTCCTGACATTCAGGAAAAATAAATAAATTTGACAATTCTAACTAACCTAAACCAAGAAAAGTTTAGACTGATTTAACTTCAGACAGTGAGACAAAAAATGTGTCTATCTCTTGTCCATATGTTTAAAGACATATGGACAAGAGATAGACACTTTTTTTTTTACATATATCATGTAAATACATATTATACGTATGTATTTATTTATGTTATAGTATTTAAAGTAACGTTTAAAAAAAACTTTAATTTTTTTCTGTTATTTTTAGATGTGTCACTTTTTCAGAATGGAGCTCTCTAGCTTAGCTGTACTTTCAATGTAAAAAGTGTTTTGTTGCTCCTGTGAGGAGTAATTCTGCAGTATAAATTCATGCAGACTGGCAAAAAAATATATATGTATGAATATATTTCAGTTTGCTTTAATGATCTGGTCCGTTTTACCAAAAGTAGCAGGCAGACCTATTGCTGTGCATGTCAGTTCCTCAAAGCCTGACTCAGAAGTTGATGGCGGGTCTGTGTATCCCTTGTGGGTTGGACCTTGGGATCTCCCAGAATGTTCTGGAAACTTTCACCAGGGACAGGAATGTCCATGTTTCCTCCTGGACCTGTTAACTTAGCCAGTGTTTCCCAGTCCTGGTTCTCAGGCAGAGAGTCCTGCATAGTTAAGATGTTTTGCTGCTTTAGCATTCCTGACTTCAATTGATAGACGGTTAATATTGAACTACAATCATTTAAATCAGGTGTGTTGAAGCTGGGAAACATGTAAAACATGGAAGAAAAACATTGGAAAACATTAACCCAATCAACATTAGACAAGTGGAAGAGGAGGGAGGGAGGGAAGGAGGGAGGGAGGGAGGGAAATAACTTGCCATCAAAATGACAAGATATTTTGATGGAGGGAGGGTTGGTCGGTCGGTTGGATGGATGTATTGATGGTTGGTTGGTTGGTTGGTTGGTTGGTTGGTTGGTTGGATGGATGGACGGATGGACGGACGGACGGATGGATGGATGGATGGACCCACCGACCAACGCAGGGGTGGGCAATCCTGGTCCTCGAGGGCCGGTGTCCTGCAACTCTTGGATGTCTCCCTGGTCCAACACACCTGAATCCAACAGCTGAATCACCTCCTAAGTGCAGTCAAGTTCTCCAGAGTCCTGCTAACGACCTCATTATTTGACTCAGGTGTGTTGAAGTAGAGATGCATCTAAAAGTTGCAGGACACCGGCCCTCGAGGACCAGGAGTGCCCACCCCTGGACCAATGGTATTTTCTGTCCTGTCTCTTTAAACGCCGCTTCTGGCCTCCTGCAGAGAACATTCAGTCTAAATCCACTGGATGTGATTTTTTTACTGGACGTTCTTCTTCATGTTCCTCACTGCTCGCCTTTGCTCTCTGCGCCCGCAGTACCATGCTTTCCGTGTTCCTGACCGTGTTTTTCCCTGACCTCAGGCATCACCCCAGCCCGACTGCCGGCTCCGTCACAGCAGCCTCCTCCGCGAGCACCGTTCAGGGTAAGCCATCACTCCGCCGCATCAAGGGCCGCATCCACCGGAGCAAGAGCCTGGACAGCATCGATCTCCTCGACTCCAACGTGAGTAAACCGACTGACACGTCGACATTATCTATTAATGAACTATATCGATTGCCTCCAGGCGCTGTAATGTATGACCAAAATGTACAGACCTGCAGACAAAGATGAAATTAATTTCTCACGGCTGGAGGCGCTCAGTGCTGACACAGCCATCTTGAAATAATACGCCACCTAAACAAAGTTGCACAAATCTTAACCCTGTCATTGGGTCACAAAAAAAGCACAACTATTAACTGTTATTTTTTGCAAATGATGCATATACTTATATAACTGGATGTTGAGAAAGCTTTTGATGGGTTTGTTTTGTGGTTTTGTTGGAACAAATGCTATGAGTTTGCTGACTTTTATTGCTTAGATTTGCTCATTTTTCTCTTTATAATTTATAATTGTTGTTTAAGGAAGTCAGCATGTTATATCACACTTCCATTTCAGTTTAATTCAAAATTAAAAAATATTTTATTGCTCCCAAATGGAAATTAAATTAAATTAAACTAAACTGGGTCTAAACTGCTTATAAAAACAGTCCAAGCGTTTAAAAAAACACAGTTGTTTTTTGGCAATAAGTTCATGTTTTTTGGTGTCTTGAAAATGTCTCAAAAATCTGTTTATTGTTAAGTTACATTTGAGGGGTACTCCACCGTTACCTAGCAACCCCAGGCAAGCCCAGCCCGTCACCTAGCAACCCAAACGGAATTCCAGCAGGTTTCGTCAGTTGGTTTTACTGTTAGGCAGTCTTTAATTTCTATTTTAGAAATGACTTAATCAGCCAGACTGAAGTATAAATTACTCATATTCTAATTTTTTTTTGTAATAATAAAGTAGAATGATTGAAATAACTAATTCAGACACAATAAAGACACATTTCTAAATCACTTTGTAAAACCAGTCCCCACAGTTACGGTCAAAGTTATTCATACCTCTTGTAGATTTAGATTTCTGTTTGTTTCTGAAAGAAAACGAGACATGTACTGTATGTGTGAAAAATGCTAAGTAACCATGTAAAAGTAGTATTAAAACTTAAAATGTTTGAAATTATTCATTCCAATTTTAACAATAAGAGGAAAAATTCTTCTTGGAATTACAATCAGACCTTTCCTATAATTGTTGAGCAGCTTTTTGCACGGCTTCACTGTTTGCCATCGCCTTAATCTTTAACTTTCTTCAAAGATTCTCTATTAGATTCAATTCTGGACTTTGTCTGGGCCACTTTGGAGCATGACGATTTTTCCAATTAGAAGAGACAGATTGGTCAAATTAAGTGACTACTCTAGATACAAGTCTGAATGGAGTGTGAATACTTTTTGGGCTTAAATGTTTGTATGTTTGAAGAGTGCAAACTACTTCCAGTGACAAGATATTTTGTATATTCTCTTGTGTTGCACATGTCACAGCAAACTCAGTAAATAGAAAATAACATAAGAAGAAATCAGATTTTTGTGTATATGTCAGTTTATGTTTGGTTAAAAGAGTAAAAAAATACTTCAAAATAATGTTATTCAGTTACAAATAAAGAGTATGTTGCAGTAAAACATATTTTGCAAGAATATTTTTTGCTGAACGTTATGAAAGAATAAATGTACCTTATTACTACCCACCTACCAGATTAGACTAAAATTTGAGTTTTTGTCAATAAAAACTGCATGTGGTTTTAAAAGCACTGAGAACCCTGTAAGAATGAATGAACTCTTAAAATTACCAGAATATTTCAGAGAAAAAGCTGATGTAATCTACCAGTCTGTCAGCAGAATAGTAATTCAAAACATAACCTCAAATCCAAACAGAAGTAGGCACCCAGAGACAAAATAGAGATTATTGAGGAAAAGTTCAATGGTTGAATTGTAATCAAATAAAAGGTTGGATTTTTAGATATTTTTAAGCATGAGATTATAGCGCTGCAATATAAAAAAGAAAGACTTTTTACACATCTTTATCAGGGATTTAGGTGAAACACATCAAAAGATTATGAAATTCAGCAGCTAAAATGATGCCAAATGTATTAAAGTGATTACTGTTTGGAATTACTGTCGTCTGCAGCTGCTGATAAAATTAATAGTGGATCTCATTTCCAACAAGCACACACAATGCACAGGTTTTAAATAAAGACCGGATTTCCAAGATTTGAACTCTGGAGGTGGACATTGGAAAGTGCGTAGATTAAGAGCACAGATTATCAGCTGTGATGTGCAGAAATCGAAGCGGATCCAGTCGTGATCCAGCCTCTCGTTGCACCTTGCTGTAGACCGAAGGACCTCCTCCTCTGGGGAGTTTTATCGTGTTGACGCTTCAGCTATGACCTGACTGTGAATTCAGCTCTATCTTTTCCATCTCGTTAAAAGGATACAACAAAAGCCCCGAGCCGGATGAATTATTGATACAGGAATCGTTCGGCATTAGTGATATGGGCTTTTTGAGAGCGTGAGAGTTTTTTAATGCTCCCAGGGTGCATGCATTAAATTTTCATCGTTCCTTTTGCTGCTTTGCAGTTTAATAAAACTGCTTAAACAAGATTTTATGTGTTAAAAACATTAAGGAGCTTCAGCCGCATTTCCAATGACTCTGGGCCAAAAAAAAACAATTAATTTAATCCAAACTCATTAATGTGGAAAACCTTTATATCTTTTGAAGACTATTTTTGTCTTTTGAATAAGGAAACAGATTTGTTTTAACTAACTTGTTTTGGATTTGTTGACCTTAAATTTTTAAAGGTGACCTATTATGCTTCCTTGAACAGGTTATGATAGAGCTATGCCCTATAAAAAACATGTTCATCACATTTTTTACACAAAATTATTCTTAGATAATAAGATTTTAGTTCGATCAGTTCTGCTTATTTGAGCTTCTTTCAGAATTAGCTGTTTTAGGGCCTCCTGTCAAATAAGCTGTAAATCAACGTTTACACTCGCAAACAGATGTACAATTATACAAACGGACATTTTTGAAAAGCAGAAGTTGAGCCTCCAGCACAACCAACCAATTCGCATGGCAAAAACACAGTCTTACTTTGTATTTTCAGTTGCACCGCTAGTTTCTATTTTCATTTTTACTTAACTTCCTTTAGGGATCAATAAAGTATTTTTGACATTTTGTTTCAACTGAATTCTTTCAAGTGCAAATATTTTAGTACACTTGACATAATTCAAAATTATTCTATATAGGGCGTGCCGTGGTGGCGTAGTGGTTAGCGCGACCCATATTTGGAGGCCTTGAGTCCTCGACGCGGCCGTCGCGGGTTCGACTCCCGGACCCGACAATATTTGCCGCATGTCTTCCCCCGTCTCCTTCCCCGTTTCCTGTCAGCCCACTGTCATATAAGGGACACTAGAGCCCACAAAAGACCCCCCGGAGGGGTAAAAAAAATATATATATATTCTATATATATCTTTGAAAAGCAGAAGAAGCAGTAGAAACCCACATGGAAGAAACACAAACATGAAAAATATGAATTTTGCATAATAGATCCTCTTTAAAAAGCCTCCACTTGATTACCTGTCCATGTGATTGTGAGTATTTGGTAACTGAGGAGAAATGCAAATGTAGATTTTGAAGCTGAAGAAAGATTTGAGCTTTATAATAGTTTTGGACTATTTTTGTTTATGTTTCACATAGCTTTGACTATTGTAGCTCAGCTCTTTGCAGATCATGTAGTTTATGTATAATCTAAAGGATGACCTTCTCTGAAACAGACATCATCTTGTTGCAAGGTTTGTAATTTGTTTTACATTACATACACAGATGTGCATATTAATGATTCTACATGCACTAATGAGCTACATATTAAGGATGCAGAGCATTATATTATGTACTAATAACAGACTTAATGGCCCCCCGACTCATTAAAATGGTAGACATGGCCTCCATTTTTCACTTTTTAATTTGTCTGACCAAGAAATAATTTCCTATCCATTTTAAATTGGTTCAGGGACCCCTATCAGATATTGGTCTTGTGTTGTTCCTTTGCACAGTAATATTTAAACTTCCATTAGATTAACTGTGAAAAGCTGTTTGAAGGTTAAATATGACTGCTTCACTCATGATAATGATTTTAACTGCAAAGTCGCCACTGTTGATAAAATGTTGCACCAACTTCAACAACAAGATGCATTAGCTTTCATTTTTTGCTTTTATTAGCAAGTAATAGAAAATAATACTTGTCAGACTTTATTTGTTGAATTATTGTTAGTTTGTCTGGAATATTGTTAAACTGTCCAAATAATAGTTCTGTGTGGAGTTTGTGTAAGTGGGTTTTTTCTGGATTTTTCCTATCACATTCTGACAATATGTTTGCTTTGGGTTGTTGTGACATTAAGACCGTGTACAAACATAGTTTGATCTTTATAAAAAGAAAAACAAAACAAAAATCTCCACCACATCATTTAAAAAAATAATACAAGGGATTGATTTCAGAAAAGTTTTTATCCACCTGCATAAACGCAAATCTATCAATTATTCTGACGATTAATCAATTAATCAGATTTTTTTTTTAGAACTGGCATATTCTGACAATTTTTCATTGAGGCCTTTTTTGTACAATAATAGAAATATATTAAAAGATGCAAATGAACAAATGATTAAATTCCTATTTTAAATAATGAAATAAACATTTTATAGCCTAAAATGGAAGAACATTACATTTCTATCAGTATAGTGTTGATTATTTTTGGATTAACCAATTAATCAATGGATAACAAAAGGTGCTTAATAATTTTTACAGAATTTGTACTGGGTGAAGCTAAAAATGCTAGTTGAGGATTATTGGGTAAAACATATTTAAAGACAAAGATGTATTCTTATCTTAAATGTAAAATGTACATTTTTTACAGTTTTTGCCAAATTTCTGCTCGGAGCATGTTACTTTCAGCAAGTGGCTTTTTATTTGAGTCTGTATATTTCAGTTTAACAATTAATCAATCACTAAATTAGTTGATGGGTATTTCAATAATCGATTAATCGTGATCAATCGTGATTAATAGCAATTAATCCGATTAATTGTTTCATCCCTAGGTTTAATTTTTGTAATTATTGAGATTTGGCCATGAAACGTATTCTGAATTTAGCAGAAGTCTCAAAACCAATATCCACTTGATTGTGATCAGTCCTAAAAATCGGTGGATTAAAGTGAAAACATTTGGATTATCCTGATTTACCTTCTGTCTGTGTATGGATATCTGTATTAGATCATCTCCTGCTGCACAAATCCATCCCCTAGTCAAGTCATTTAATTTCTGTGAACTGCGTGATGGATAAATTTTTTTGTGGCTGTGGTGGAACAGCTGATTGACAGACTTACATATCTAAAGCCATGTCACAAATATGAAAACACCACATCACCGAGGTATCAGCAGCACGCAGTCCAGGTCGATAAAAATATCTCATATTGGATAACACTTTATTTGAAGGGTGAGCATCAGACTGACATGAGGTAAACCTGAAGGAGTCTTCATGAATTTTTACTACTGCTGTCATGAAGTGTCATTTGGTAAACAATGACACTTTGGATTGCACTAAAAGTTGCATTAAAAATCAGTTAAAAGTGTCAGCGCTGCATTATTCGGTAAATAATGCAGCTTTTAAAACAAAGATGCGCTAAACGTTGCATTAAAAGTCAATTAAGTGTCAACTTTCCATTAATTGGGTAAATAATGTAATTTTTAATGCAAAGTTGTGTTAAAGGTTGCTATAAAAATCCATTAAATGTGTCAACTTTGCATTATTTAGTAAATACTGCAACTTTTATTGCAGACTTGCAGATCTGTTAAGTTTCAACTTTGTCTTACATGGTAAATAATGGTATTTTTAATACAAAGTTTCATTAAAACTTGCATTAAAAGTAAGTTATAAGTGTCAGTTTTGAATTACTCAGTAAATAGTGCAACTTTAATACAAAGTTGCACTAAAAGTTGCATTAAAAGTCCAATAAATGTGTCAACTTTATATTATTTTGTAAATAATTACACTTTTAATGCAAAGTTGCACTAAAAGTTGCATTAAAAGTCAATTAATAGTGTCAACTTTGCATTACTTGGTAAATAATGACATTTAATGCAAAGTTTAAATAAAAATTCCATTAAAAGTTCAATAAAATGGTCAGTTTGTATTATTTATCGAGTGACACTTCATGACAACAGTCATAAACACTCATGAATTGCCTTCATATATCAGGTTTATGGCAGTGTCATGTCAGTCTTATGCACACCCGTTCAAATAAAGTGTTACCAACATTTGGAATGTAAAATTTAAATTCTGGTTGCACTTGATTTTACTTTGAGATGTCAGATTCAGTGGAACTGAATTCTCAACCACTCCACACTTCTCACATTTTCATTATAAATAATAAAGCAGGTTCTCTTTCTTACAGTTTAGTCTTCACATCCCATTCTGCTTTGCGAGTCTTCAAGTAAGTGACTGAACAAACTGTGCTCATTTGTTTTGATAACCTGCCACTCAGAGGATGCTTCGAGCAGCTCTAGAGGCCGTGATCTCTGCAGGGAACCAGAGTTCAGATGCAGACTTCTGCCTTTTCCACTCTTTCCCCTCTTCCCTCTCTTGCTCTCTCGCCATAAATATATATATTTTTTGTCCAGGCAGCGTGTGCACTGGAAGAAAACTTGCTGACTTGCCCAAACTCAAATGCAGCTGATGGAAGTAACGGTCCGCCTTACAGTGAGTGATGAGCCTGCAAGATGCTGAGCTGAGGAGCACTTTTCATTGCATTCGACTAAAATGTCACAACAGACACAACGATGCTAGCTGGATGACGAGGTTGTCTGTTTTAGCGCACAGCTGGAGCTAGCGTATGAATTCAAGTCCGCAGCTATCATTGCTCATCACCGTGGAGCTAAATAATCAATAGTGGTTAAGTCTTTGTTTAGATCAATTGCCTTTTTTTGATTGCTTTACTCTCCGGGTTGTCCGGGGAGGACGTTTGGCGCAGGGCCGACTCCTGCTGTCATTTGTGTTGGCAAACGTTGCACTTGTTCACAGAAAGCTTGAATCAAATTTTAGTGCTAAGGCTGCAGAAAGCCCCTTTGAGATAAAGCGTGGCGGCGATGGTGGTGGTTAATAACAGCTTTCAGTGTAGCCAAAGCCTTTGTTTGTCACAGGAGCTATTATTCTGGGTTTATTGACAACACTCCATCTCATTTTAAAGATGCTGCATTTACAGTATGTGGTTTATTTATTTATATAGAGATACAATGATCTCCCTGTGTGTTTATCACATGAAGAGTGCCGTTCACTTCTGGAATTTCTTGTACTTAAAATTTATCTGCTCTGAAAATACAAACCCAGTGCTCTGTGGTCTGTGTTTCAGGTGTTACATTTTTTTTTGTAAAACTTTTGCTAATTTTAACTGATACAAATTCAGCATGGAGAAGATTTCCAACATTCCCAAATCCAAAATTTGGAAAATCCAATCAATAACAATATAAAATGCAATAAACACGTGATCAGTATAAATAGTTAACATGTTTGATAGAATATTCAATAATTTCGCTGAACTCTGATCCAGAACCGCACAGCATTCTGGGGAATGTAGGCAGAGGAAAGACTTACGCTGATTTAATTTAATTTAATTTGATTAATAAAGTATTTTTGAATTGAATTTAATTTAATTTGAATTATAGCTAAGTAACTCACTCACTTTTTGGTTACCTAGCAACTCACTCACTCTTTGGTTACCTAGCAACAACCTGTTGACTAACTTGCAGCTGCAGTTTCAGGTTTTGCCACTGTACCTCATAGGTGCTTAACAATAAAAAACTGCAGCATAGTGTAAAAACTGTGGATAAAACAGGAAAGGTCACGCCATTGGTTGAGCAATATTTCATATATTTAAGACAAAAAACTAATCAATAATTATCAATATATATACTGATATGATGCTTATATTGTAATGCGTCCATGCAGCATTCTCCCATAACAAACAGATGTTGGAGGCAAAATAAATAAGCAGAGCAACTTTTCTTGTACTTCCTGTTATCTACTAAAGGTCTTGCTCTCGCTCACTTTCTCGCAGCCTGAATGAACAACGGACAAGTTTTGATATGTTTCCTTTAAAATACGCTCTTACATCATTGGTTTAGCCACTCATCTGCCCATAAAAAAGGAAAGAAAGAAGGAAAAAGGTATTTATTCAGAGGTTTGTATTTTTCTTCTGCTTTTAGAAGGTTTGAAATAAATGTTAGTAACTGGGTCTTTTGATAATGAAAAAATGCGTAAAAATAACCCTTTTTTAAATTACAAAACCCATAATTTTTTAAGAAATAATGTATGTCCAAAGAATTAGAAAACTATGCTAAATCAGAATAGAATAGAAGAATATAAATAACCTTTGTTACCCCAGAAAGGATAAATTTAGGTTATTACAGCATCAGGCATATAGTTCACACAAAAAGTGCTAATATATAAACAAGTTTAACAATTAGCAATAACAACAATAGTAATAATGTTCTGTACAAGATTTGCACACTTATTGGAATACAGATATTGTATTCACAATTTTTCAAATGTACATAATGTGCATGTGTGTTGAACTTAAAAAACACAACAGACTATTTTACAATACAGAATGTCAGTGCAGAAAAAAATCGTGTAAAATGTAAATCATAAAAGTTAAGCTAGAAGACCTAGATCTGTAAAAGGACCTTGAACGTCCCGTCAAGTTACCTTGACCTAGAAGAATTCAGGTATGGTGCATTCACTGACAGAAAAAAATGTTATATTTTTCAGATTCAAAAAAGCAAATTAATGAATTTATGATTTTGGTCACAAGCTGAACGCTTAAAATATTTGTGAATTCAGAGATTCCTATCTTTTATCCTTTAAGTGGGTGAAAATTAAACCCTGCTTAAAGAAAGAGCTTCTTTTTGCTGGCTTGTCATCTGAAGGTTGGGGATTTTGGGGTGTGTTTTCTTGATTTTCAGACATACAGTATTTACTGCATGCACTGCTCCCTCAGCTGTTTTAAAAAATGTTACAGTAATGTTTGCTGCAGAGGGTTCTACCAGGTGAGCTGCAGAGAAAGCTTCAACTGTATCAGCAGGAGCAGCGGCGGCCATAAGCCAAGATGAAAAGCACAATTAAATTAATTACTCCATAACCGATGAGGATAAGTCACCAGCTGGGTCTGAGGTTTGCACTGGTCAGAGTCTTAATCCCTTATTAGTTCTGCTCCCCCTGTTCCACTTTTCAAATCTTATTCTTGGCTGCGGTCTTCCGCGGACAGAGGCACTCCCCTCTAACTACCACAAGCGCCACAAAAAGGGTGAAAAAAGCCCCGGCGTAAGCACTTATCCGCTGCTCAGTGTTGGAAAGTGCTGCAGATGCATTTATAGAGAGAGCAACTGCAGCTGAATTAACCAATCTGCATATTCAGAGGGCCTGTTATCAGGGGAGGTTGTTCCTGTGCGATGGAGGGCCGTACCTGAACGGGGCACACCGAGGCAGGGACGGGAGGCGCGGCGCGGCGCGGATGGGTGCAGGAGATTTATCACCAGCGGCCCCGCAGGAGAGGGGGAGGCGCTCTGATTGGAGCGGCTGATTTCCTCTAAGTGAGACAAGTCTGTTATGTAACAACAACAGTCGATTGGATGATTTTTTATTTATTTTTTGTCCTTTAGATCATAAGCAGCGGAGGCTTGGTTGGATTTAATTCAGGGAAGGTTTTACATGTGACAGTAGCTGCGTTTCCATTTCAAACGTGCGTAAATCTTTGTCCATGTTCTGCTAAAACAACTTGATTTCGCAATTGCGGTGTTTCCATTGAATAAGAAATTAAATCAAAATTCATGTTCATGAGAGAAGACATTGAAAATCATGGCAAACATACATGAGATATATTAAGGGGTGGGCAGAGTATCCAAAAATTGTACTCAAGTAAGAGTACTTCAACTTTTACTAAAGTAAAAGTAGCCATCCAAGAAATTACTCAAAAGTAAAAAGTATTTGCTCTCAACTACTCAACTACTGAGTAACTGATCAAATTATAAATCACTTAATATTTAAAAATCACTTAAACAGACAAATTGAAATATAAAGTTGAGTGAAAATTTTTGGCATTTTACAGACAAAAATGACAATAATTAACAATAATTCATTTAAGTAACAAAAAGTGACCAAATCAGGCAAAATAATTTTTTCCCCAAATCAGTTTCTTTCAATAAAAATAACTAATGAAACTAACAAAAACTGCAGATCTCTGTCTGGTGAATTTTTGGTTAAAACATGTTTGTTTTTCATTCAGTGGGTAGAAAATTCAGAAATTTTACTCAAGTAAGAATAGAAATACTTCATAATGAAACTACTCAAGTGAAAGTAAAACACACAACGTAGTAAAAATACTCCTGCAAGTAAATTTTTTCAAAAAAGTTACTCAAGTAAATGCAATTGAGTAAATGTAACTGGTTACTACCCAACTCTGGATATATTTGGTGCTCATCATCTATCAGCCATCATAGAACGTCTTATTTAGGCATTGCAGCGGCTACCTATGTGGGGTCTGATTTAACACGTTTGAATGACACAACTTTTTACGAACTCTGTGAAAAAAATAAAAACAAACCATCATCCTCAGACTACTTCCTGTTGTCTTCTTTGTCATTTCCGCTAGTGACATCCGGCTTCGCTCATGTGACTCGCGATGCAAATGAAATGTTTCCATTAGTGACGTTCGACACCACCAATTTCCTTTCAATCCAATACTGAGTAAAATTGAAGCTGGTATCGGCAATACCGATCCGATACTGATATTAAAGATGAGATGTAATTCAAATCTTGACTTCTCTCTAATGTATTTATTTTAAACTCAGAAGTACATTGAGGCTTCAGCCTTGCTTACTATGGTTAAGCAATTTTAACAACAGCAGAAAATCGTACAAAATATGTGAAAATGTTGTTACAAACTAAAAAAAGTAAAGTAATAACCTTAAATCATTGTTTAGTTATTAAGAACTACTAAAAAGTGAAAACTGAAATGGCTCCATGAATGATTTCTTTTATGATCGGCCTGTGGGTATTACGTTTTTTCACATTACACACTTACAAGGCGGAAGAAAAAATAGTTCCCATCAACCTGGTCCATTTAGGCAAGATCTCAATGATTTAGCTACTTTCTAATATGCTCTTGTTAAACTACATTATCTCAAATAACTTCAGTATTGAAAGTATTCGTACTTTGATTTGAGAATCGATCTTTAAGCATATAGGTTTTGTATCAATATTTCAGTATCAATCTGCACATCACTAGTTTCCATTGCAGTTTTGTGAAATACATCTATTTTGATACGGCTGGGGAAAAAAACACTTCATCCTAACACTTTTGTTAGGATGAACTTTTGAAATTGAAATTTATTTTTATAATTTCGATTTGCGTAATTCTATGGTTAATGGAAACTCAGGAAGTGCAGCAGATCATGCGTGACGTTTCTGAGGGTTGCATCGCAGATGTTGAGTGCATTTCTTGAAGCAAGGTCCATGTGTTCACCGATCTGACATATGGTGGGTCACTGTAGGCCGTTGTGCACAGACTGTATTTAAAAGCATTGTCACACACCGTGTACCAAAGTGTTGACCCTGTAGAAGTCCTGTGTGACTTTGTTCTCACATTTTCTCATGAAAAAAAAAAAAGAAAAACCTGAAATAAATGAGGGAAATAATCTGATAAATGCACAAATACTATTGTTTTGAGATCATTTTCAAGCAATGCGGCTTAATAATTCAAGTTTGCCCTCTCAAAAACCAAAGGCCAAAACTTTAATTTAGTTTTAAAAAATTAAACAAAACTTAAAACTGGAACTCAAAGATGTTTTACATATCTAAAATAAAACACAATCAAAACAGTAAATAAAATGGAAATACAAAACAACTAACAACCAAATAATAATTGCAAAAGAATGAACTTTTTTCAATTTTGTCTCATCACAACAAACTTCAATGTACTCTTTTGGGATTGTGAAAAACCAACACAGAATTATTTATAAGGGTTCTTAAACTGGGACCTGAGTCTGAATTTCTTCCAATAAACTGGAGTGACAATAAATGTCCCGAATAATTGTGAATTGAAATGAAAACCACCTTCTTCTACAATCACAGCTGCAAGCCTGCAAGAAAAGACAAGTGTTTGGTTGTTGATTTACCATCCAGAAACCCCTTGCTGCATTGTTGTTGGTTGTGCAGGAGGCTCCACTTCTGCTTTTCAAAGATATACTGTTGTATAGTTGCACATGTGTTTGTTTGTTCCAAACTGTCAAACTGTGGAAAAGTTCAAGGACACTGAATACTTGTGTAGGCCTGTCATGATAACAAATTTTACTGGACAATAAATTGTCACAGAAATTATCAAGATAAACAATAATATTGTTGTTTGAGAAAATTTTCAAGTAATATGGCAAGTTTGTCCCCTCAAAGTTCAGTAAAATTCAATTATGTCAAATACACTTAACACTATAACTGGAAGATAAAAAATAAAACACAACCAAAACAATAAATAAAATGTAAATAAAAGCCACTTACAACCAAAGCCATAAATAAAAACCTTCAAAATAATATTATCTTCAGGAAGGAAATAATTGTTCTCATTTTAGTTTATTAATTGCTTACTGTGACAGGCTTCAACTTATGTAACATCTATTCTGCGCCGGTGTTTCTCATTTTCTTTCTGTGTTTTCATTTGTAAGTGAAGCACTGATTATTAGACAATTTGTCAGAAAAAATTAACTCTCTATATATAACATTGTCAGTCAGCATGTTTCCAATGTAGTTCTTAGTAACTCATGAAAATCAAATTGTTGCCCATAAGGGATTCATTTGCTGACAGGGGAGCATTTAAAGGAAATGACTCGTGCGTTTGAATTGCTTTTAAGGTTGAGCTTGTGTAGCTCATCAACGGAAAAATCGCCTCCAGGGAGAGGACTTAAACCAAGATAAATCCCAACAACTCTATTGACTTTCCTCTGTGATTTATAGCAGGAGGAGAGACCTGTATGCTACGTACCAGCCACAGCTGTGCATTACTGTAAACGTGGCAGTAAACCAGCATGTCATAGCATATGGGTCTATTTATACTGCAACAGCAACCTTTTTCATGATAATCCTCCCTTATTTGTATGGAAAGCAGAATGTTCATGTTATTTTTTCACGTTTGAGCTGCTGAACTGGAGGTCAAGTGAAGAACGTCCAGCAGGGTGACGTAATGTTGTTAGGAATCAAGATGGTGGTCGAGCATGAAGAATGAATCGACTGGGATTGTTGCGCTAAAACCGTTTAATCAATCTTGAGGTTCGCCCCTCACAGCTGTGAAGCCTCAGTGGATTTTAATAGATGTTGGATGATTATCACAGATTCATATTTATTGTTTATATTTGAGTATATACCATGTTTATAGTCTAAAAAGTGTTTTAAGATTTAAAAGGTGAAAAAAGCAAAATACAAAATAATCTTACATTTAAGGAATAAATCTTTTAAAGCAATAGTTCTAGATTAAAAGCAGTGGAGTCTCACAATTTTATGCTCTAATGCGTAAAATTAGGCATAATCTTCATATGATTTAAATCCAGATTAGTTGTTAAAGGTAACAGTTAGTCCACAGGTGTCAAACTCCAGTCCTCAAGGGCCGCTGTCCTGCAGTTTTTAGATGTGCCACAGGTACAAACCACTGAAATGAAATGGCTTAATTACCTCCTCTTTGTGTAGATCAGTTCTCCAGAGCTTTGCTAATGACCTAATTATTCTATTCAGGTGGTGCTGCAGAGGCACATCTAAACGTTGCAGGACACTGGCCCTTGAGGACTGGAGTTTGACACCCCTGAGTTAGTCCAAGTGGTACCAACACCAAAATGGATCCCTACTGTCTTAAAACAACTAACAAATGTCACAACTTTTTATTCAAATGCTTTCTACCAATCTTAAAACTATTGTCATATCTACAATGGAAGCTTATTTGCAAAGAAGTCAGTGAAAACTTACACCGGAAATTAAGGTAGGAAGCTGTGCACCGCCAATATTATCATTATTATTATTATTTATTATATGTGGACAGTGTAAATATCACAAAAATTAATCTCCACTGAAACTACTGTAATATGTTTGCTTCTTTTATTGTTTTACCTTTGTATCAAACAATAGCTCTTACCAGAAACCTCTACGTTTCACTTTAAAAACGTTTCATTCAGGATGATTATTGGTGGTGCACCGACTCCAACCTCAATTTCTGGTGTAAATCATTGTATAATGATTTAATCACAAATATTAGGTCCACTAAAACTGTTGTGATATTTTTTTCTTTTTGTAGATCTTTACTTTTATATTAGACAGTTGCTCTTGTCAGAAACGTCAACATGTTTCACCTTAAATATGTTTCATTCAGGAAGATTATTGGTGATGCACCGACTCCGACTTCAGTTTCTGTTGTAAATAGTCATTGCCAACAGCTTGAAAATTAATTAAATGATTCTTACATTAGTCACCATAATATTTTGGGGACTTGAGTAGTTTTAAGATGGTAGAAGTCAACTTTGTCTTTGTGCTTTTCTGGATTAGCTGTTAGCTTTAGCGTCTAGAACCAACTAATCAGAATTTATACAAATTTCTGAAATATATTTTTCTTTTTGTAGTTCCTTGCCTTTGTATTAAACAGTAGCTCTTATCATAAACGTTTACGTGTTCATTGATTTATCAGGAAGATTCTTAGTGGTGCACCAACTCCAACCTCAGTTTCAATTCAAATCATTGTAATTATTAATATTATATGTTAAAAGCATAAAAACAACAAAATATTAGGTCCACTGAAGCTGCTGTGGTATGTTTTGCTTTTTGTAGTGCTTTACTTTTTATATTACACAGAGACCTGTACATGTTTCACTTTAAATATGTTTCATTCAGGAAGATTATTGGTGGTGCACTGACTCCAACTTCAATTTCTGTTGTAAATAATCATCAGGAACAGTTTAATGTTTAATTAAATGATGCTGAAATTAGCCACTATGGTGTTTTGGGAACTGGAGTTGTTTTAAGATGTTAGTAGTTCACTTTGTTTTAGTCCCCTTCTTTATTAGCTGTTAGCTTTAGCTTCTAGAACCAACTACTCAGAATTTACAACAAAATATGAAGATATTACCTGTTTGTAACCTTTAAACAAAACAATCCCGAATGGTTGCTATAAGATGTTATCTTATCAGAATGTTATTACTTAAAACAAAGAAGGTTATATTCCTTTATATAAAACAAAAACAGTCAAAACAATTTAAGGAAGGAAGGAGTGTTAGCTCTTTCTGTGCATTAAAAAGTGTATTAGCGGTGCAGCCTGCCGTGTTGCTGCGTCGAGGCCCAGGGAGGGACCATATGCTTGTTTAGGCTCAGGAGCATCCCTTCCCTGCAAACACACACCCAACTTTTTGTCCTCTTCCTCCTCATCAACACACAGAATATCATCAGCCAGCTGGAGCTCAAATTTGGCAGACTGGCTCTTCTCACGACTGCATTAGTGCCACCATGAGTGATTTCCTTCACAGATTTCCTCCTGCAGGGCTTCGCCTCTGTCAGGCCTGACATGAATAAGATGTGTTCAGCTGAAGTCCTGCAGAGGGCAGAGTTTAACTACCAAAACGTTCAGAACCACAGGGAATCAAAACATTTTAATGGGGTTCTCCATAAACAGAAAAGAGGGGGTGAATCTGCTCCAACATGTAGAAATCAGATTAATTTTGAATGAGTTGACAGGAGAATTTCAATGCAGGATTTTTTTTGGAAACAGTGGATTGAGTTGAGTTTTATACCACTGGCGCAAACATGTTTAATTAAGTTTTACCTCCAGTATTTTTTTGGAGATCCAGCACTACTGACTGTTCAGTAAATGTGAACGGCATTTTGTTTTTGTTGTTGTTTTTTCTCATTATATTTAACAGCAAGCCAACCTGTGCATGTGATAAAACATTAATTTCCAATTAAGTTGAGAGGGGAAGAGGAGATTCATTGTGTTGTCTGGCTTGTTTGCGCAGTGCGGTAAATTACCCCAGGGTGATTTTTCTTCCTTCTTTCTTTCTGTCTCTGTTACCTCCCCATCTGCTGGCCTCCCCCATGCTCCTTTTATTTTGGATCCAAAGGGACCCTCTGATCCGAGACCATCAAGGCCTGAAATTGCCTCATTCACATCCGGAGCTGTGCTCTCCAAAAATAGATAACCTTTTATGGAATAATTTGAAGGCCTTGTTAGAAGGTCTTGTTTTTCAGGATTATGGCAACCTCATTATTCAAGTTTATGTGGTAATTTACAAGATGGGTCACGTTATGCCTGAGTTTGCATTTTATTTTTTTGCTATTCAGGAAATCAAACTAATCTGCTGCTTTCAGTTTCAGGTGGCCGTCTGCAAAATTGTAGTTTGAGTGATCAGAAATCGACTGCTTTCAAAGGTTTTCGTTCTCATTTCATTTTTATATTTTATTTCATTCACTCAGTGATAAACATGTATAGTTAAAGTAACGACTAAAAGAATTCATGAATGAAAAAAAGCAAAAAGAAGTATAAACTTATAATCTTCACATAAAGAGAAAATTAGAAATTCCACTCAGAAATCTATTACAGACATATTTCAAATACAAACATCACACTTCATCAAAATGCTTTTTAAACTTCTTTTAAATACAGGAATTAATTTAGTTTGCTGTACCTCCATGAACTGACACCTTTAACTGAAAAGCATCTTTTGATCGTCGCCATTTTGAATCTACGTTTTTTGAAAATATAATTTCCTTTTAAGTTGTATTTGCATTCTCTTTTAGCAAATTTGTTTTAAATATGATGTGATAAGAAAAAAAATCTATGTGCTTTGTATATACATTTAACATATTGTACTGAATCAATTCATGAAGTTTAAATAAGTTCAACTATTTAAATATTGGGCTTGTGTGATTTCTGTATCCATTTCCACTCTAACAAGTCTCTTCTGTAAATGACAAATTTTATGTTTTTGTGTTTTTATCAAGTACCACACTTCCACACAATATATCAGATATTGAAAAATCAGTGTGCTATACAAAATATACAAGGCCTTTTTGGTTAGTAATTGTTTTACCTTGTTTAAAACAGCAATACTTTTGTATATTTTAACTTTTTATGTGATTAATATAGGATTCAAAATAAATGAGAACACAAAAAACTTAATTCCTTTTGATTGTTTACATTTCCTCTAACTAATTGTGCATTAGCACTGTTTTTATTTTTCTGTTATTTAAAAAGGAAATAGTTTTGTTAACTTTTTATGATTCATTTAATATTCAGAATGAATGAGAACATCAAAAAACTTAATTTCTTTTGTTTTTTATATCTTCTCAGGCAAGTAATTGTGCATCAGCACTTTTTTTACTGCTACAAAACATCATAAACTTTATTTTACCAATATTTTAGGACAATCTGTTATTATCAAACCATTTTTTAATGTTTGTGAATTAATTTCTGCTCTGCTTCATTATCAGCACTGCAATCAGAACAGGATAAATATATTTTTTCTTCTAAATTGTTTACCTCTCCAGTCACAACATCGCATTAACTGATTGGTATTGTTCATTTTTATTAGGCTTTCCTTTTCTGTGTTAAAAATACTCATGTGATTGCTTCTCTGCTGCTGCGGCCAAGTCACTTGATCCAGGCAGGATTTGGATGTTGTTCGGTCATGTGATCTGCAGGCCTGATGTGTTCGAGCGCTCAGCTGTTGGTGGGAAAAAAGAGAGAGAGATTATAGGTTCATTTAGGGGATTCTGGGAGAAAAAAAAATTATTTTCCTTTTACATGGACTCAAAACACAGTAATTGCAGCTTTTGCTTTGTCTGTAAAAATGTTTGTGTTCACAGCATAAACAGGTGCTTATCTCAGATATAGCACTCTGCTTTTTATTATATTGCCATTTTGTGAAATGCCAGACTGGAGAATACAACTATTGGAGAATTAATTTAAAGTCACAGTCACAGAACTTTTTCATCAATATTAATGAATTATTTACTTGAAAATTGCTTTCAAGTTAGTTTTGTCTTACTTAAGTGTACTAGGCCAAAAATACTTGGTAAGATTTTGTGTTTTTACAGTGCATGAATGGAAAAACATTTTGCACTGGATAATTTCTTGGGTTAAACTACAAAACTGTTGCCTTATAAAGATAAATCCAACAAGGGTCTTTCTGTGTGAAATTTGAATGTTATATTGACTTTCTTCATAAACCACCATCTCAAATCTGTAAACACACTTTAATTTGTCAAGGTTGCCTCTTACCCTTTGACCTTTGAAGATAGGTCCCACCTAGTTGCCAGGGGTAGCTAAGCTAACATAAGACACCAGTGCTGTATGCATCAGTATTATAATAAATGAAACAGATTTGGGTGATAGATGAGCTATATCTTATTATGTGAGGCAGTTGGTAGAACCAGCTGATCTGAGGCTACGTTCACACTGCAGCTTGAAGTGACCCAATTCCGATATTTTCACCTTAATGTGACCTGTATCTGATCTCTTCATGACAGTCTGAACAACACACATTAGATTTTTTTTAATGCGACTTAAGTCACTTGGATATCCGACACGTATTTGATCTTTTCAAATGTTACCTGAATCTGAACGTTCAGGTCGCATTAATCCGACCAGAACGTCAGTGACACTCGACAAACGTCACTGTTCTGCGTCCTGATACGCGCAAGCGGGAAGAAAAACAACAACAGCCACGGCGACCGTTAACGATGATTAAGTTGTTAATGTGTTGACTCTGGTTGGACAACAACTTCAAAATTGTAAGCTATACTCCACAGTTAGCATCCATGTTTACCTCTGCAAACACTGAACACTTCTTCTTCTTTTTGATGGCGGTTGGCGTGCTCTCTGTGTGACGTTATTGCGCCCTCTACTGCGCATGCGGGACACTTTCGGGTCGTTTCCAGTTCACACCGGAGATTAATTAGGATTATGGAGTACTGTATTTTGCCGACAGATGGCGTAAAGAAATTTGTTTCACATCAGTTCGAAAGGCAAAATAAATAGACTCATAAACACAAAAATAAAGGGTATTATATCTATAATTCAGAGAAGGGTAGAGTGCCCAAAAATTGTGCTCTGGTAAGAGTAGCTATACATCAATATATTTTCACTCAAGTAAAAGTAAAAAGTAGCCATACAAGAAATTACTCTAGTAAGAGTAAAAAATAAAAAAAGTATTTGGTAAAATGTTTACTCGAGTACATAGTAACTGATCATATTATTGATCAGTTAATATGTAAAAAGTACATAATCAGACCAATCAAATTATAAAGTTAAGTGAAAATTTAGGTATTTTAATTACGAAAATGACAATAAATCATATAAGAAACAAAAAAATAACAAAACCTGGCAAAATAAAAAAATTTCAAATCAGTTATTTTCTATAAAAAAGTTTAACAAAAACTGCAGGTGTGTGTTTGTGTCTGGTGAATTTTTGGTTGAAACATGTTTGTTTCTCATACAGTGGGTAGAAAATCTGGAAATCTTACTCACATTACATTATAATAACATTACTCAAGTAAAAAATAAAAAGCACATTGTTGAAGATTTTGCTAGTTTTAGTTAACCATAACAACCTTGCTGCTGACTTTAAAAGCTCCACCCTTTGATTTTTGCTAGACGCTGAGATTTCTTTAAGTTCAGCTGCACTTTTAAATCACGTGGCTTTGCAAAGCCTCTCTCTCTCTTTTCTGAGCTGAGTGTGTTGTCATGTCACCGCGGCGACCTCGCCTGCTGGAGGTCAGGGAGGCTGACGGAGGACAACACAGTAATCACAGAAATATGAGACTTTGAACAGTGGACAGCTAAGTCCATTACAGGATTACACCGGGCAACAACTGAGGAAGCATAATGTTTTCTGGTGTCATCTTGCAGCTATGTTGCAGAAATATGTTTCGCACTGAAGTTGGAGGAAATAAATTGTGTTTCCCATGATCCTCCAGATGCATGTTCGGTATATTCTGTGGCACTGCATGGGCGCAGTCATGAAAGCTCATAGACAGCATGCCAACCCTTTGCTTAGTCGGCTGTTTTTCCCGTCCTGCGCAGCCGAGAGGTGACTCACTCTCTGTCAGGGGCAACGCACTGTAAAACCCGACCCGCTGTGAATTTCTAATTCCACTCATGTGATTTGTTCCTGCAGTTTTACTCCAATTTGAATCCATGCGGTGTTCCTTAAAAGTGCTGATGGGAAAAAGGAAGCTGCATTTTTCTTCTTTGTGGCATATGAAACTCCCTCTGTGCTGTTGAAGGCAGTGATGCAAACACTGCCGTAGCAGCGACAGAGGGTGTTTCAAGGGCTTCAAGGGAAATACATAAAGAGAGCTTAGTGTCTCGCAGATAGCAGCAAAAAATCATGTTTATGTGCTTTTAGAAGGATTATACAACCTGATTAATGTTTGGTTTTGTGGAAATGCTTTAAAAATTGAGTTGCTTGAGATAATGATTGTCATTATCTGGTCATCTTTAATGTTTAATTGTAAATTTTATACGGGAAATTGTAGAGGAAGATGCACAAGTACTGTGGGTTTATAATAACATTCACAAACTTTTTTTTTACTCAAGTAAGAGTAGCGATACATCATAATAAAATTACTCAAGTAAAAGTAAAAAATACTCCTCAGTTACAGTTACTCAAGTAAATGTAACTAGTTACTGCCCAACTCTGTGATATAATAAGAGTTGGGGGCAGTTTTGTTGTATAAAAGTGACAAAAAAGCAAAAACAAAATAAATCTGGAATGGATCCAGTATATTTTTTCATTACTCTCCCCTCCTTTGAACTTTATTTAAATGCATACCCTCCGCAGCTGCTGTTCATCATTCTTTGTTTTTCCCCAGGTTATTTCTGCCTGCCCTTGTTTATCTAATTCTCATGACCTTGGTCATCTCACAGTCTTCTATTCAAGATGCCGCCGGTCCCCTTGCGTCCTCCTTCCGATCCTCCAGTGGACTTTGCTCTAATGTCCTAACGTCAGCAACCTGAGCGCTCCTTCAGCATTACATTCAGGCCCTCTTTCTTCTTCTGGGCTCATTAGTGCCACAGGTAGAGTTGACAAGAACGGTCACGCAGTCTCAGAGTGATAAAATACAACCCAACAGAAGAAGAAGAAGAAGCTGCTGCAAAATAAATTAGCCTGATCTGGAAAATCCAGCACCAAATAATAATAATTTTTAAAAAAACAACTAACATGCACGAGAGAGTCTAGAGAGTGAGGTTTGGTGCATTGCACAATTTACATTATACTGTATATTGATTAAATCTGTGCGCCCCTTGGGACGAGGTATTGAGCATCGTGACTGTGGGCTGGATTCTAATTCTATCCTCTGAATTTTAAATTACCTTCTGCAGCATGTCATTACTACTTGAGTAATGTACCTCAGCTTTCTTTATAAAAAAAAGTTCACATTCGCTAAAAATGATGTTGATACTGAATCTTTTATCATTTGTTTTGCATGTGGAATGTGCTTTGCATCAGTTACTTTTTTTACAGACACATAAGGGCAGATAAAATAAAAATACTTAATGCTTTCAAAGATGTATAGTTTAAACATATCTTAAAGCTTTCTAACCATTAACTTCATGTTTTCAAGCCAATAACAACCTATTTTCTGTTTTCGTAGTGTTTATTAATAATAATAATAATAATAATAATCTATCCCATCATCAAATAAAGTTTTACTGCAGCGCTGTAAAGTGATGGCACCCCTTCTGTTTCCTCCAATTTCTTACAACTATTAAACTTTAACTAGTGGTATTGTGAAAAGACAGTAGTGAATAATTGTAAAATGGAAGAAAAATATACTTGGATTTAGATATTTTGTATTAATAAAATGTAGAAGAAGGTGAAACTGAGTCAATGTTTTGCAGAAACACCGTTTGCTGCAAGTCTTTTGTGCTGTGCAAGACTGTTCACATACTGTTAATAATAAATCAATGTTAATGCACTGATTGATAACTAGGATCAATTGGGTTGTATGTATGATTGAATTAAAATTATTTTTTGTAAATATTTGTTGTGAATTGGCGCTATGTAAATAAACTGAACTGAATTGTGTCTCCACCAGCTTTAAGCATCAAGACATTTTATTTTTGACTCAATAATGTGGCACATTGTGAAATAATAATTGCATTGCCATCGGAAGGTTGTGGGTTTAACTCTAACTTCCCTGCCTATCATATGCTGTTATACTCTTGGGCAATTAATATGGACATTTAGTGTATGAATGTGTGAGCACCTGGCTGAATGAAACTAATACAATAACAAATTGAATGGTCATTATTACTTCAAATAGGCTAGGTTCACTTTTCAAGTCTTACCACAAATACTCATTTGGATTTAATTTTGGACTTTGACTAGGCCTTTGTAAGACAAAAATATTATCTTTTCTAATCTATTCCAGGTCTGGTTGTATGCTGAGGTTTGTTATTCCGCTTGAAGATAAACATTTTGTTTTTATATTCAAGTAAGAGTTACACTACTTTTTTTGATGTTGTAAAAGTAAAAATGTAGCCGTCCAATAAATTACTCAAGTAAGGCTAAAAAAGTATTTGATAAAGTAACTACTGAGCAACTAATCATAACATCTAAATTAATATTTTTAAGTTATGTCATTAGACAGACAGAAATTTATAAAGTTAGATGTACATCCTGGTTTCTTAGAGACTATAATGAAATCAATTAATGCAAATAAATAAATTCAAGCAGAAATATAGTTTTTTTCAATATAAAAGTAAGTTTGGTTTTTAAGGACGAAAATGACAATAATTCATATAAGAATCAAAAAAACAACAAAATTGGGGAAAAGAAAATTTTTCTTTCAATAAAAAACTTATGAAACTTTAAGAAAACTCCAGGTGTGTGTTTGTGTCTGGTGAATGTTTGGTTAAAACATTCAATTCTTAGAGAATCCAGTAATTTTAAGTAAGAATAGCAATACTTCTTCATAAAATTACTCAAGTAAAAATACTCTTAATTTTTTCCAAAAAGTTACTGAAGTAAATGTAATTGAGTAAATGTAACTAGTTACTACCCTTCTCTGCTCATAACATACTGTCAAAACTTGGTGACAGTTTTAAGAAATATGTAAAAAAAAAACAACATATATTTAATAAAAGGTACATACTGCAGTTTTAAGGAGTAATGAGCCCATTCTGTCTGTATGAAATATTCCTTATTAATGGATCTATTGGAATCGATGACATAATGAACAGCCGGTTCCATTCCTCCTTCCATATTGGGAGCGGAGATCATCCATAGATTATTTTTCCTCCATTGTTTTGCTCTCTCGGTGGAATGGCGCTCCATGCCGCTGCTTCTGCTGCTGTGGACATCCTACAATCCTCCGTCTGCTGCATCCTTTCCCTGCTCTCTCCCCCGCGAACAAACGGGAATGGTTTCTTCCGAGCCAGCCCGTCACTGTCACCGCGGCGGAGAAGGCAGCCGAAACGCGAGCGCGGAGCGGGGGTTGGAGTGGAGAAGGAAGGCTTCATCCACTGCCTGCCATTGCAGTGCGGCGGCTGCTGCTGCTCTGGAGACCCTTTCCTCCTCTGTGAGACCTCCACAAGCACGCCGCGGACACCATTGCAGTTCCGAAGGTGAATGGGTTTTTGGGTTTTTTAATTTTTTTTTATGGGTTTCACGATACCTTTCGGGGCGAATTGGAGCTATTCCCTTTCCTTCCGTCCGGGTACAGCAAGCGGGCGATAACGGTCCAGAGCAAGCCGAGGTAACTTAGCCACCTCGCGGCTAACTAACTGCATCCGCGCGCTAGCGACCGTTATCCCTCAGTGAAATCACCACCAACAACAACAACAACCCTCCCTCGGCTGTTTTTAGTTTCGAGCTTCCACGAGGGGGTCATGTTAAGACATAACCTCCCCCTCATCCCTGCTGTCATCGCTCAGACTGGCTGTTAAAATAAAAGCGCGTCCAGGTACCGTTAGCGACTGGGAGCTAGCCTAGCCTTCTAGAACAAAATGTCGGCCAGTTAGGGGCTTGATTTATCCCAAAGAAGGGTTGTATAAAAGAGGGGGCAAGAAAATTTATTAGGAGTCAGTGAGAGTGGGAACACGGAGTCAGTCAGCTGTTGGAAACGGGGCTTGCTTCGTGTTTCAGCGATGAACGGAAGGTGATGTGGTTGCTCACCTTGTTCCGTTATTCAAAACCAATGTGGTTGTTTTGGTTTAGCTAACTATCTTTAATGTGGCATAACTTTCTGGGACATTTCATATCTAATGTTGTCACGTCAGCTTCATGCGGGCTACTGTCTCTGTTTGGCTTACCAAGGACAGCTCATTTCCGATATGATGGAAACATTAAGCAGCTGTTATCACCTGTTGAATGCTAATATTGCTAATCTTATTAATATGATATTTTGTCACTTTATTATAGTGTTTATAATTTAGTCATAACTGGTAATTGTGACTAGGACTGCTGTCTGCAAACTCCTCAAATGAAAATATTAGTAAAATGTTATTAACATTTAAACATTTAATTTATTGTTTTGCCGTTATCAAAGCTATTTTAATTGTTAAACTTTCTTGTGTGCACACTAACGTTTAGTCTAATAGTTCTAGCAAATCATTTACAATGATACAGGAGGACAAGTGTATAGCTGAGTCATAAATTATTCATGTGCCTGCTATGTTTAGATAGAAAATAATTTTTATTCAACCAAGAATTTTGGTTTGTGAAATCAGGCCAGCATGTCTCGGAAGATAATAAAACCAAGTAGAAGGACTATCATTTTTGAGGAAAAATTTTTATTTACAAAGTCATGTTGAAATGTATACATACTCCACTCAGTAATCATTAGAATAAGAAGGACATGATTTTGATTCAAGCTTCCTCTCTTCAGACTATTTTGGTGTCCTTGGTCAAGACTTCTCATTTGGATTTAAAATTATTTCCATTTAAACCAGAAGTTTGTTTGTGACAGGAAATGAGACAAGCAGCTCTCAAGAGTTGAAACTATTTTAAAACTGCATCAGTTTTGATCAGTTTTTTATTAAGGTTTTAATAAGGAATGGCACATAAGAAACCATTTATACACTTCCAAATGAACATCTTTATTGGCATTGGAGAAACCAAACCTTTTTGTGCTGACCAACTTTTTGCCTGTTTGTGCTTGTATTTTCCAGATTTACTTATGGTGATATTTATTTATGCCTTTGAGGTTGGAAGGCCTCTTTGCCATCACTTTAATCTTTCTCAGTTTCAAGCCAGAGCTCTGTCTGGGCCATCAAAAATAATTATTACCTCCTGTTGAAAGAAATATTGTTGAAGTTCATACAATATTTTAGATTTAAAACTGCCAGGAGGTATGAACAACTTTGAGCTCAACTGTAGCTTGATTTAGAAACTCTCCTGTTTAGCTGTGGGTGGTTTGTGCTAGCACTAAAATTTAACACTCTATAGAAAGAGAAATTGTAGATATCAAAACTTTAGACTTAACAACAAAGTGAATTGGTGCATAACTAATAAATGGCAACAGTTTAGAAGGTTTCTTAAGTTACAGCTCCAATACTATTGGAATTTTAATTTGTGCATTATTGCAATGCCAAAGAGCTGTTTGCATGCAGAATATTTTCAGTCTTGTGTATTACCTGTCTTCATGGCTGTAATTTATTTGACCAGTTGAAAGGTCTTCTGTGCATCCAGTTTTAGTTTTCTCCCTGGTGGCAGTAACAACCTTTTCAGCATGTCAATGTTTTTCTTTGGCCTTCTAAAGAGCCACCATCCACCATCATCCAGGGGCGTTAAACCAAGGAGAGAACGAAAACATGCAGGATACCGGCCCCCCGAGGACCGATTTTGGGGACCCCTGTTCTAGAGCAAATATCTCAGTGCCCTTGAAATAAGACAACTTAAAAGTAACTTTTGCAAGATATATGAACTTGTTTTAAGTCAATAATTTCTTTATTTTGATGAAAAAGTTCTAGTTCCACTGGCAGATTATTTCACTTATAACAAGACAATTTTCCCATGTTATAGGTGAAATAATCTACCAATGAAACAGGTACTTTTTCATCAATATTAGGGAATTATTTGCTTAAAACAAGTTCCAATATCTTACTAAAAAGTTACTTATGAGGTAGTTTTGTCTTATTTCAAGTGTACTAAGATATTTGCACTAGAAACGTAAAAAATACTTGATAAGATTTTGTATTTTTGCAGTGATGCAGACCTCTGTTAGATTTGATACACAAAAAGTCGGTACATTACATTGAATCTTGCAGGCAGTGTGATCGGTTGAAGTTTGATGATTCACCATTCTCTCCTTCTCAGCATTAGCCCCCCTTCAGGGCCGTGACTAAAATGTCTCATCACCAGCATCATGTTTGTAATGCTGCATGAAGCAGCAGCTGGGCATGGTTAATAGATGTGTCAAATGAAGTGAGTGGGGCACACTGCAGATGATATTTGTGGCTGTAATTAGATGTTCTAATTTCTGATTAAGATCCCTCCACCCTCAGCCCTTCAGAAATCATTCTGTTCGCAACGCTGGTTTAGGGAATAATTCAGGTAAACGCGTCACCTGAGAGGAAGAAAATGTATGGCTGCTGAAGGGCACTCAGACATGTTGGCCTGTAAATCATGTTGCCCCAAGCAGCTGTCATCTGAGTCATCATGGTTTTTTGAAGGGCAAAAGGATCTGATATTTTGCCTAGTTCAGATAAATTTGACTGACTGCAGCTTTGGAGTTGTGTGTATTTATAGAAGCTGTCTCGAATGAATGGCTTATCCATTTGCTTGTGACAACAGATGTCCTAATGAGATGGAAACACTGCGTTAGTGGAGAGTATTGATGCATGGGATCTAAACTTTGCTCTTTTTATGACTTGTTTATGCAGCATGGCTTAGTTGTTATTGTTTAGCAGAACATGGTACAAACTATCGGTTTGAATTAGGGATGCACGATATTATCGGCGTGGTATCGGCTGATATTAGCTGTAAAATTTAATATCAGACATCAAATATTCACCGATATAAAAGGTGTCGTTTTTATATGACAAACCAGTGACAATGATGCCCGCAGCACAGCTCAACGTCATAAGAAACTGTTAAGTATTAATGCACGACTGATGTGCTTTTCACTTGATGCTTGTGAACAGGTTGAGTTTGGTTTTGTGGAGATCTACAAATCTGCACTGTGAGTGTTGTCATCATCTTAGAGAGAGTAGATGTCATGAATAAATTTGACATTAAACATAATGCAAGTTGAATGTGTTACATCATTTTCAGCCTCCTTTTTAGCATTTGCATTTGGTAGCAGGGTAAACTGGTATAGCAGGGTATTTTAATTCCACAGAGAAAGTTACATAGTTTAAATTAGTAGGTATGGGGGAAAATGTTTTTGGTATTGATATCGGTTATTGAGTTTTTTAGTATATCGGCATATCGGATATCGACCAAAAATTCAATATCTTGCATCCCTAATTTGAATTATTAACTGATGTTATTGTCTAGATAGAGGATGCAAGAAAACAACTCCAGATAATGTTGGACAGCTCTTGATGGCAATTTCTGTTTTTTTGCTAAAGTCCAACCTGTCGATTCAAATTTTTGGGAGACATTTACGTCACATATACTTACGTTAGCGCACAAATTGAGAGCATTTTATTATTCCTTCATTTCCTTTTGATGCTTAAAAAGTGTACCAATTGGTATTGCTTCTGTTTTAAATTAAAGAAATTAGATTATGTCATAAGTGTTTTGGAAAATTCTGTGCATGTTATAAAGCTGTGCTGTTTTTACTCAATTATCAAAGACAATCTCATATTGACCAATGTGTTTTATGTTTTAAAACCCTTTTCTAAAATTTATAAAGGTAGGTCAGACCTTATGGAAAAAAGGAAGTTTGTGTTGAACAGTAAAAGTGTTGGTGCATCTCAGCAAAAGGTTTCCATGCATCCTTAGAAAATCTTAATTTAAGGTCTTAATTTACTAAATTAAGACCTTAAAATGTCTTAAATTCAATTAAAAATGTAAGTTGGCCTGAAATACATTAATGACAGGTCTTAAATTTTGTGGCGAGAGACTATTTTATGTTGCATATTCTACGTAGTTTATATTTCTAATAGGATACTGCTAACTAGCTGCTAAATACCTTTGCTAGCTAGCTTTTTGCGTCTATTGTGGGTAAGTGAAAATTTATTGCTAGTTCTCCTGTACATGATTTTTTGCTACATTCATTCTGTGCAAAAAATCTTGACACTAACATTTACAAAATATGCAGTCTCCTTTTGTACATTTTGGTTGTTATACAGCCGTTAAATCCAATTCATAATGGTCTTAAATTTCAGTTGGTGAAACCTGCAGAACCCCTGCAAGATAAAGTCAAATGTTTCTGTAATTAAAATGAGTGGAAAATTGTAAAGAGAGGATAAAATGGTGTCTGGGTTGATGTTTTTTTTGTGTGGATACTTTAACCAGCAGATGGGTTTTATGCCTTTTGTGTGCAGAAAATATTGGGAATTGTCCAGTAGTTGGCTACTACTACACATTTCAATCTTCTGTGCTATTTAGGGTGTGTACTTCTGTCATTAATAAATAAGTGTGCACAATTTGACTTCTGCTCATTTACTAAATTTATGCCTCATTGGCTCAATTGGGGGAAAAAAACTCTTTTTAAAAGTAGTTTTGCCTGCTAAGCTTTTGTTGTTGTCAGTAGTTTTAAAATGGCTGCTCTCTGGGAGGAAATATTAATATTTTCAATTGACAATGGTTTTGGTGAAAATAAGGATTGGTATAGTGTTTTTCTTTACCTTTTATATGTAATTTGCATTTTCGAAAAAGTGATTGATCTGTACATGCCTTTAAAGGATTACCAAGCGAAGACTTTCCCTCTCTATGTTCTGCACAGTAGATATCTGTGTGTACAAATTGCCATTCTGGCTACAGCTCCTGCAAATATAGAGGCTTTGCATGTATAAATCAAGTACATCATAAATCTTTGTGTGCATGGGGTGTGAAATTATCAGGGTGCGGGCTTTCATCAGTCACATTTCAACATGAACCACCTTTTTATAATGGACCAGAAACATCCTTTATCATTTCTGTTGTTCTTTGGCTCAGTTGTCCTCATTTCCATCACTGTGATGAAGAGGAGGAGGCGGGGAGCAGGTTGGTGCCCCAGCTTATCTCCACATTCCTGCTCTCTTGTGTGGGGCACTGATAACTTCCTCTGCGCTGATTGAGTTCAGGAGCTGATTTCCTGCTTCATGCGCTCAGTTCTCACCGAGGCTCTGCTTAGGATCCCTGACTCCAGACGAGGAGTCTGGAAATAGACATTGGTCACTTTGAGCTGTGAATATTAGACCTTGAGTTTAATTTCTGAAAAACACAATTTGACAGAGTTTTGTGGGCTTTGTTTGCCGTGGTTTGCAGTAAAATGGACTTTCGGTTTGGCTTCAAATAGCCAGACTGAGTAAGCAGTCGTATATTGGATATAAACCGGGGAACTTCAGCCTTTTTAGAAGTTTTAGAAGAAACTCCAGCTTTTAGGAACAACACCTGCTCTTTGTAGCTGCTCCATGAATACTTCATCCAAAAGTTGTCTTTAAACAAAATCACAGATTCATTTCATAAAAGATAACCAGTTTTATGTGATATGTTATGAAATTTTAAATAGTCAGTTATTAAGCTTCCAAGTTGTACTTTGCCAATTATTATTATTTTTTTGTAATCATAATTTGTAATCAGTGTAAAAATATTCCAACTGTATATGATTGTTTTTTTTTTATTCCTGCCCAATGGATCCCAATGTTTAACACACAGTAAATACAAAATGTTGTGTTTTCCCTAGTAGAATAAAGGTTTATGTTTTAAAGAACCTGTTTAGAATTTAATAATCCAGCTCAGATTTCAAACTTTCTGATTCTTTTGGATCTTTGAAATAGAGATTTTTATTGTTGAAATAATCATCAACTAATTTAGTATTAGATAAAGTATTGAGACATTAAAAACAGGCAATTTGCTAAAAGTACAACAAAAGTCAGAGCAGTAATTAAGCCAAAACTGTACAAAATATATAAACATTTTGTATTTAATATAAAAACCCCTAATTTTCTGTAAATTTGTTCTACCCAGAACTGCTCTAGTGGCATAGTTTTAGCTTCACCTGGTTGGTTAATTGAAAAAAATAGTCAATAAGTCAAACTTTCACTGTATTGACGTAAAGTCAAACAGAAAGGACTTAGTTTTTCCACATGTTGTTAAACATGCAGATGTTTCCTTTGCTACAAATGATCAAGTTATGTTCCTGCATTTTAGGCAATAAAATGTTTACTTTCTAACTTAAAGGTGAATTATTTGTGTATTTTAATGTATTTCTAATATTGTATATAAAAAAATGTAGGTGGTTAAATGAAATATTTACAGAATGTGCCTATTTTTTTTTATACCAAAAATAGTCATCAGGATAATCGAATAGTAAAGTAATAATTAGTTGCAGCCCTACATGCTTGCCCTCTCTCCCACTCAGAAACCATTTCATAACTACACAATAACCCAACTCTCTTCCTTGGAAGTACAGATGTGGGGTATGCAAATGATGCCATTTCAGCAGTCTTTAGGAACAGTCTCATAAATGTCAGTATTTTATTAGGAGCGATCAGTCAATGACGGGCAGCGCTTGAGGTTTAAGTGGACGAGGTTTAGCCGAGTGTGTTTCAAAATAAGCCACCCTGAGTTTTATGTGGGTAACCTTCGGTTCATGTCACCCTCTGCGATTAAGTGCACAATAATTGTTGCCTGTTTAAACTCTATACCATAGTACTAGTATGGTGAAATCGCTCTAGCTTCATCTACTTTTTCAGCAATGCCTGTGCAGACTGCTGAACTCTTTTATTATAGTGCTGTTATCTTGTGTTTTCAGAAGCCATACTAGAGTTCACGAATGATTGCATGTGCTGCAAAAGCTCAAATTTGCCTTGGGATGAATTCTTCTGTCTGTCCAATCATGCAGTATGCTCTTACAAAGAAAGCATGCAAGCATTAGTATTGTAAACCAACTCCTGTTCAAATGCAAAGGAAAACAGATAATCCAGAAGTGTTGTGCCACAATGCCCTCTAAACGCCAAATGTAAGTAAATCTCAAACGGCTGAAGCCTTGTAAGTTGTCCTTGTGATGCCAAATCCTGCTGAGCTGGACCGTAAAGAAGCTCCATCTTTCCGCGCTGCAGCTTTCCGGTTAACAGATCCAAAATGCGTTGTGTAATCCTGAAAGTGTTCTCTTACCCATGCAACGTTGAGTGACATGTTTATAAAAATCAGGTGATAAAAAAAACCCAGATTTTTAAAAACTCAGCCAGTGTCAGAGGTTATGCACACCAGAGCAACAAGGTTGGACAAAGACTTGTATCGTATGCACTGCATGTTAGTGTAACTTTTAAACAAGATCCATTATATTTGACTTGATTTAGATTTTTGTTTACACTTTACAATAAGATGGCTTCTATAGTTTGTAGATATGTTATCATTTCATCTATAAACACCTTTATAAGTGGGCCTGTCGCAATAAGAACTAAATCTATTAATTAGATGATAAATTAAAACATTTTTTTTCCTCTTTCTACCTAAAACCTGAAGACAAAAGTCTTCAGTTTGGTTTTGGTTTCAACTAGACCTTTTTTGAAGTACAATTTTGTTTACAGAGACTTTATAATTCGTTTTATTTGTTATTTCTGTTGCTTTGTTTATTTATTTGGATATTTAAAATGTCTTCCAGTTCCAATGTTAAAACTGTCACTTGAGGAGTTTTGGTGTTTTTAAAAAAATATCTTAAATGCATATATTTTGTACAGTTTTGTCTTAATTACTGCTCCAAATATGTTCTTTACTTTAGAAAATTACCCTTTTGAGTTTGCATACTGTAGTTAGCAATTAATCAATTACTAAATTAGATTATTTCAATATTTTCAATATTCCATTAATTGTTTCAGTCCAAGAAAATACACAAAGTAAATGAACATTAGGTGTAAAAAATGCCTTTAGGGAACATTAAGAACAAACGTCATCAATGAGTTAAGTAGGTTATAAAACAAAACCTTAAATGCCTCACAGCGGTCTGCTCAATCCATCATCATCAGCAGGAACAAGGAAGCCTGTCAGAGTAATGGAAAGATGGATGGAGCTAAAAATAAGGATGAAACTGGAAGAAAACTTGCTGCAAAAGAATTGAGACTGGTTCAATACCAGCAGGACAAAAAACGTAAATACACCCAGAGCTGCAGGAAAAGCTTCACTTGAACGCATTTGTGTTAAAAGGATTCAGTTACAGTTGAGAATCTGTTGTAAGACGTTGAAGCTCTCCATCCCAAATATCTGACAAAACTATTAGTGTTTGGACAAAAATTTTAATCAGCAGCTGTAGAAACCCCAGAAACATTTTAGTGAGTTTTTTTGTTGTTTGTTTGTTTGTTGTTTTTTTTAGATGGAAAAATTTTATGTTCAACACAAAGTATCATTTTTTTAATGTTCATCAAGTTTTACTGAAAGTCAGACCTGGATGCATCAAAATCTGCATTTCATTAATTTTATAAAATGAATAAAATCTAAATACAGCAAAAGTTATCAAATAAATAGTGAACCAAATCTTGTTCTTGTTTCTAAGAATAGACAAGAACAATTTTATTTTAAAAAAAATTATATTGTGGCCATAGTACACTTTCAACATAACAGTTTTGGCCCAGGAGACAAAAGGTTGCTAATTGCACTTTTTTTTTCTCCGAAGAGTTTTGCGGCGCTAGTGGCTCGTATTTTTTTTGACAGTAGGCAGACAGGAAGGAGGGTGAGGAGAGGGGGGAAGACATGCGGTAAAGGTCGTCGGGACCGGGAGTCGAACCCGCGACGAGGACTAAGTCCTCCAAACGTGGGGCGTGCTAACCCCCTGCGCCACCACAGCACGCCCCAATTGCACTTTTTAGATTTCTACTTCTATAAAAACATGGCATTTTCCTTCATATGGGCCTATCACATAAAATCCTAACTAAATGTGTTGAAGTTTAGTGTTTAGGTGACAAATTGTGAAAGCTTTGAAAGGAAGCGTAATTAACTTTTCTCACATTGACTTTCCACATTGCTCTACAATTTAATTACACTTTCCTCTTGCAAACTAAATCAGCTTTTTATCTAACTTTAGTAGTACGTCAAATAATAATGTTATGTTTATCTTTTAACTCATTAAACTCATCTTCATCAATAACGTGGATATGTCTTTCAGATTTAGCTCTAGTTTCATCAATCCAACTAGTTGATTTGTCTTCTGAATCAGTTGCTGCAGTACTTTTTCAAGAGGTTGATCTTTCTAACTAAATCTTGATGACTTGTAGTATTTTTTAATTTTTTTGCAACAGTTGGTAAGAGCAGGTACCAACTTTTATTTCTTTTGAAAATAAAAAGATCTGTGACTAAACACAATCTGCCGGGAATACTAAAATAAGTTTAAAATCTTTTCAGACGACTCCTCCTTAGCATTGTTCTGGTCCGTTTTGCTGTGTTTAGTGGGGAAGGTTTCTTTATAGAGCCATTTATCCACTTTATTTGCAATATTTAATGTATCAGGCATTTAAGGTCAGATTAAGTGATGGTTTTTCTTTTATTTAACTTCAGTCGAAAAGTTATTTATTTATTAATAGCTTCTGATTACTGACCATAAAGCTGTGCATCTTTTGCAAAGTGTCTCTTACAATATTCCCTTAATTCATGCATGTGTTGCAGCACAAATAGGGAGGAGGAGGATAGTGATAACTACACATTTTGAGCCACATGGTGGATCGGTTCGGCCTGGCAGCGTGAGGGTTAAGTCCGATACAGCAGTTTACACTGCGGATGGATTTTCGCTAGTACAGAGGAGTCCCAGGCTGTAGCGGAACTGCAGATCCCTCACAGATTGTTGCCAAGCTGGAGGGGATTTTTCGATCCCTTGAGCGTGGAAGAGCAGAGTTTGAGGGAGCGAAGCGTTTGCGGGAGAGATGCCGGGTAAGGACGCAGACCCGTGCGGGACACAGCAACTGTCGGGAGCAGCTGTTGGGCGTGTTTTCATAACCTCTCACCTGTGCTCGTAATCCATCCAGTGGCTTTTTTTTATTTTTATTTTTAAAATTTTGAGCTAAGAAAAGGAGAGAAGGAAGGTGGGGGTCAGTCCCTCCCCGCACTGATTGGTGCGGTCATGCGCTGCTGCTGATGTGCGTCTGCTGGAATCTCCTGCTGGATTTACAAAAGGAGTAGCTAGATGCTGAGGACACTTTTGTCTGTTGTTTGTAATGACCCGAACGTAAGTACCCCCTCGCCTTCCGCATGCAACGCCTTAGCATGAAGTCGAAGATGACGACTCGCCTACGTCATTGTAGCTTTCATTGTTTTTAGTGATTCATAGTGTACTTTTACGTCAGCCTGATTTTCTTGTCTTGACCTTGACAGACATTGCTGCGTTCTCGTGTAGAACCGCAGTACAGTGTCTTTCCATGATGTTTTATGTGCAGAGTGTCACTTTTCTCTCAGGGGACCCCCCCCACCACCCCACTGTGACTAGTGGGAAGGTATGAGCCCTCATTAGCATTTGGCTACGTTCTCAGAAGCAGGAGAGTTTCAGCAGTTGTCAGCACTTGCAGCACATCGATTTCACTTTCTGAAGTGATCAATCATCTATTTTCTTTTATTGCCTCACTGCCAGCAGCCGTGCTGGAGCGTAGTCCTGTTGTCATCTGTCTCTGGTCGCAGTGGAAGTTGAACAGGGTTGAGGGGAAAAGTTTTGACTGAGCAATTTGTTTATTACCACTGTAGTCATTTGTATCATGCCCGTTGCTGGATAAGACATAAATTTCGATCGTCATATGAATATTTTTCTGTAATATTAACCATTTTTCAGTATGAACATCATCTGCACTGGGACTCTAGATATTTTCTGAGCAGCTCTTGCCTCCTTTTGTCTCGTCAAAGTCTTGCAGAGAAATTCAACAAATGGGGCCCAGCGATACAGTGAATGTATTTCCTTTGCCATATTGCATCATTTGTTTCAGTCAGGCCGTTTGCTATTCCATACAACAAGATCTTATTAAATGTTCTGCAGTGTTCTTGCTGCAAGTTTGCCTTAAATCACTCTGTTGCTGCATCACAATGGCAGAATTAATGAGAGCTATTTTTAGCCGGTCCGTTCCCAGAGCGCTGTGAATTGAATAAGACTCAGCCTTACCTCTAAACCATACTACAGCAAAAAAAAAAAAAAAAAAAAAGTAATCTTTGTCAGAGCATTCAGCAGCCCACCAAATTGCCTGGTAGATGAAATGTTATTAGTTTTTTTCCCTAAGTGAGTTGAGGGAGACTGCGCTCTGTAAATTTTAATGAGACTTTTAACCGAATGCAGGATTAAAAAGCATCTTTTTATCTTCTGTGCTGGACTGATGTTGTGATGACAAAGCAGTGATCTTTACGGTTGTGTGCATTAGCATTCACCTGTATCAGACAAAGTCTTACAGATGATTTGACAGTGTGAGAAGTTATACTTTTCAGGAGAATATAATTAACCATCATCTGGTTTTGAGCTGTTCTTAAAGTTTCTGTCATCATAACAGCTCTAGTAATTGGAGGGATTTTCTTATGTCTGCACTCTTACAGAGTTTATACGCAGGTAAAAGGATACAGCTTCAAGTCAATGTTGATTTCTCTTGAAGAAATGTAATTAGCAGCATTCAGGATGCATGTTTATTGCTTTCCTCCCATGAGAGGTCATTAGATATGCTTTGTATATGCATATTTATGCTAAGGACATGCTGCTTGTGTGAAAACAGTTGTTTTAAAGTTTCATTATCATTAAAGAGAGACACAAATGTGACATTTAAGCCAGTTTTAACACATTATTCTGGTGATTAGTCCAACTAGAGTGGCTAGCTTTGCTAAAAGAAAGCTTTGAGCTGCTTTTGTTTATGTTTGACCTTCTTATTATCTCCTCGAAATGTGTCTCTCTGTGTCTTGCAGCCTGAACGTTATGCAGATCTGTGTTTCCTTTAATTTATGCACCTCTCTGATTCTGAAAGTGACAGACTTTGACTCAGTAACTGTCAGTACTTCTACACCAAAGAGTGTCTAAAATCAAGCCCTTAAAATGTCTTAAATCCATTAGAAAAATGTAAGTAATTTCAGGTTTTAAATGTTGTTGTGTCAGGACTATTTTATCCTGTATTCTATGTAATTTAGTTTTTTTGTGGAGCTACCAGCACTAACTTGCACCTAACATACCCTTCCTAGGCAGCTAGCTAGCTAGCTAGCTTTTGTATCTATCATTGGAAAATGTAAATCTACTGCCAGTTAGCAGGACAACGTTTGTTTTTGCCACTGGATTTTATATATAGTCATTCTGTGCGAAAAAGCTGATCTATATAGGAAGAATTACATTTTCTTTTTATATTTCTTAAATTTGATTGTAATGGTCTTAAAAAGTCTTAGATTTGAGTTGGTGAAGCATGCAGAAACCATGTATGGGGTTCACTGCACTTTGGTAGAGGTGCAAAAATAAACTCTATGAATTTCTCTTGCATTATCTTTGACATAAATGCATAGTGGGTAGCTGTTTTCAACTACCTGATGTATGTCAGTAATATATTTGCCAATACTATTGGTAAGAGCACTAGAGAAAGTAATTCATATGTTTGCAGCTGCTTCTCTTGCAACAGCAAAACCGAGTTTATTCTTGGCTGCGTACAACATGACAAAGAGTTTTTCTTCTGTTTTTTGATGGTTTGTTTTGTTGGATGGGTCTTGTAAGATTTGAAGCCAACAGCCTTTCATGCAGACAATAAAGTGTCTGCTACAAGATATGCTGATGCTGTTTGGTATGTTTGATTTGTAACCCAATAAAAATGGCAATGAAAGTAGGGGAAACTACCACCATGCATTGTTCAGGATAACAGTTGGTTACCATGGAGACTGAAATGGTAGACCAGGGGTGCCCAAAGTCTGTCCTCGGGGGCCAGCATCCTGCACGTTTTAGTTCTCTCCCTGGTGGTATTATCAACCTTTTCAGCATGTCAATGTTCTTCTTTGGCCTTCTAATGAGCCATCATTGGATCCAGAGAGAGAACTAAAACATGCAGGATCCCGACCCTCAAGGACCGACTTTGGGCACCACTGTGGTAGACGGACATTATCTATGTTGTTTTAGAAAACTCCCAGCTTGTGCGGTAAGAAACACAATTTAATGTCACTGCATGCTTATGAAATTATAATAAATTACGTTAGTTTGATGTTTTCCTTGACTTCAGTAAATATGTAAACAAAACCATGTTATTGCATGTTGCTTGTTTTCTTTATATATTTTGCTGTTATTTTATTAAGCATCTATGTTAATTGTTTTGCCATAGGAAAAAGGCTTTTGCCTTTGTCAGCCATGATCACTATCACAATTCATTTTTAAAATTTTGGTTTTTGTCATTTGACCAACACCGTCCCTCTTGACCAGTTCGTTCCTCCATCCTGGAGCATGTTTTCCATCTGTGTTGTAATGCTGGCAACTGAGAGTTCGGTGGTTGTAATCCCCCGAAGCATGACCCAACCAACATGGTGGCTGCCAGTTCTGGCTCTGGCATGTGGCATGAAGCATTTTCTTGGCTCGGGTTGTTTGTATCTAAAGGATGCACACTGCCATTTTCACCAAATTCACTTGAGATAGTGGACGATCTCTTCCTGATAATTGCTTGGATGGGAATCCAAGCAATGCTGCTTAAATGTTAGGTATAAAATAAAAATGAAAAGTATTGTTTGACTCTAAATGTGGCTGGGTTGTTTCAAGACCTCCCACGTTTGAAAGGAGCCTTCAGACGTGTCCTGAAAATGTCAGGCTACTCGAGCAATGCCACATTGGTCTCCTGTGTTACCAGAGCAACAAGCTGAGCAATTACATCCCTGTACTGAAAGATGTGTGTAGGAGAAAGGTAAACACAACACAAGGGGATCTACACAGCAGGAACAAATATGTTTTTTTTTTTATTATTATTCTCTACCTTTTGATTTGAATAGAATTGGTCAGACATGGTTCACATTCTATTATAAAATAAATAAATCAGCACCACATGGAGTTAAAAAGTTGCATTTTGTTTTGCTTTTGTTGAGTTCAGTAACAGTAAACAACATGAATCAGCTTTAGATTGATTCAGCTGTAAATACAGGGTTTCCTCTGCATGTAATTGATCATGTCACATGGCAAAATAAAAGCTGTCAGTTTTTTGATTGCTTTTATTTATATATGTATAATACCTTATTTCATCAAATAACACCTGATAATTATGTGTTATTGGAAGATTAATGCCTGAACACCAACTATAAAGTCTTAAAAATGCAAACATTAAAAAATATATAAATAAATAAGCAGTGCTTAGCCTGGTGGGGGCACAAGTAAAGCCTGGTGGCCCGCCAGGTTTATAATACACTGGGGGAAACCCTGATGTTAAAAATATGTAAATAGACTTGTTGCAATTATTAAAGCAGTTAATAAAGTAAAACAAGCTCAATAATTTCCATTGACATGATTTATTGTTTTTCTATTTTCTCTCTTTCTACCAAAAATTGGATGTTAAAGGTCTTCAGTCTGGTGCTTTTGTCTCAACTATCCTTTTTTTAAGGATAGTTTTGTTTACGGAGACTTCATAAATAATTTTAGTTGTTGTTTTTTTATGTATTTTGGATATTTAAAATGTCTTTTTAAAAAAATGCTAGAGGAAACCTCGAAATATCATCAGTGCATGATCTCTTTAGCCTTTGCACAACGCCAAAAAGATCCAGGTGTAAATCCCAATGGTTTAAACCTTCCGAAAAAACCTTGTTGGTATTCAGGAATTGTTTTTCTGTGTTTCCTAATTGCTCTCCATTCTGTTTAAAAGGTCAAAAGGAGTCGTCCCGTTCAAATTTTTGTTCCTCCCTCCCCCTTCGCTTTGTGTTTGTAACACCATCAGCTGCTATCCAGGTTTGCGGTTGATGCTGCCAAGCTGGGAACGTCTGACGCCACTTTTGGAATTTACTAAGCTGCCTGTGTTCCCAGACGCCAGCTGATGTTTGGCATTTGGCCAACAGGTCGTAACTGACGCAGAGATGATGTGTTGAAGGAGGCTCTGTTGGTCAAACCAAAAAACAGCTCACAATCGCAGACGTAAACTTTCCTATTCCTGGATGCACACTGCAAAAACACAAAATCTTACCAAGTATTTTTGGACTAGTTTCTACTGCAAATGTCTTAGTTTTGTCTTATTTCAAATGTACTAACTTATAGATAACCTTTCAGCAAGATATTGGAGCTTGTTTTAAGTCAATGATTTCTTAATATTGATGAAAAAGTACCAGTTCCATTTTCAGATTCAGCTGTAAATACAGGGTTTCCTCTGCATGTAATTGATCGTGTCACATGGCAAAATAAAAGACAAGACATTTTTCCTATGCTATAGGTTAATTTATCTGCCAATGGAACTAGAACTTTTTCCATCAATAGTAAGGAATTTTTGACTTAAAACAAGAAAAGTTACTTGTATGTTAGTTTTGATTTTTTTCAAGTGTACTAAGATATTTGCACCTTTCTAGAAAGTAGACCAAAAATAAGTCAGATTTAGTGTTTTTGCAGTGTAGTCATTTGTATAACTCTAATTGACCTTATAGTTATCATAGGCTTTGTTTTGAAAACATGGACAGAAACATTAAGAAGAGGTTTAGTTAGAATAAAATATTTACATTTTTTCATGTTTTATCTCCTCTGACAGGTTGATCAGCAGGACAGATTCTGTTTGTGTTTCTTTGTATAAAGTCAAAGAAAATCATAGTGCATATAAAAGAATAATCTTTTAATTTATTTTATTTGGGACTCAAAAAGGAGCTGCACAGTGTATTGGATTGCTGCTGTCAATGTGTGCTGCATGTCAATGCCAAAAGACTGCTTTAGATGCAAAATCTGGTGGGCTGTTATATTTCATGCACAAAGCATTCACGTTGCTTGCCAATGAAATATATTTTGGGCGTCTGCTGACCTTTCTGTGCTTCATAAATCCTCGCAAATTGATCACTGTTCTTGAGCTTCCTCACATATTGTTGCACAAAGTGAAATCTTGGGTTTTTCTGTGTAGAGAATTGTTCTAAAAGTCGTAATCTAACACATTAAGTTTACAGGATTTATCAGATTAGATGTAGTAATGCGAGTAGAAATCTACCTTAAAGGGATAGGCCTAATAATGTTTTATATGCAGCTGTTTAATGTTTCACAAAAATTTAGTAGATGTGAAATTACATCATAGTGTCTTTTAAGTTTTTTGTGGCTTTTATTTTCAAGGCTGCTCCATTATCTGGTGGTTTCCTTTTGTTTATTTATATATATTTTTATAATTCTTGCTATTGTAATGCATTGTAAACGCTGAACTTTGTGCTATAGATCTTATATAAAGAACAAAGCTGAACAGCAGTTTTTTAAATAAAAACCAAACTGAGTTGCTGTTTGTGAAATTTACATTTTAAATTGTCTATTAGATGCCAAGAAAAAGGGAGAACTGACTCCAGCTTTTACTTTATTAAGAGGAGTGCCTTGTCGCTAAGGTTTTTGTTTTCACCAGGTCTTAACATGATGTTTCTTCACCCAGAAATTAATGTTAAAGTTTATTAAAAGTGCAATTTTAAAACAAGAAAATACAGCTTGTCTTTGAAGCATTGCATCTGAGCCTGAAGTAGAGATAAAAGTGTGTAAGACATGTTTGGACTTGTGCTTCAGAATTGAACTAGGATGTTATTATGGTTTAATTTTAATATTTGCATGAAGATATGTGTTTTTTATTTCTAGTTAAAAACCATTACATCAGGGAACATGGTTGACCTTTTTTGTGAGCTCCATGTTTTTTGAATTTGCTTTCTGTATTTATTTCAGGTCAGCTCTGGCTTTAATGATTGGTCAAATAGTGTCTATTTGTTTTAAAAGCAGTTAAATGTATTTTTTATGTAAGGAAAGTATTGAATTCCTATATTTTTTATTCAGACCAAAGTGTTAAAAGACGCATTTTTCCCCTAGCTTCTGTGACAATGTTAACAATTAGGCTAAAACCGTTTGCCAGCTTTTAGCTCGTTGGACGTGAACTGCATCTGATCCTTTGGAGCTGAAAACTTTTCTTCTTCTTCTGTCTTTCAGAGTGCAGCGATGGAGGAGACAGTCATTTGGGAACAGCACACAGTTACACTACACAGGGTAAGGCATTCGCTTTTCTCCTTTTCTTCTTCTCTTCCTTCCTGTTTCCTGGGTCAAAATTAATAAGGATATTTTACAGATACAATTCAAGTAAAATATGATGTTGTAGAAAAATATGATGTTGTAGAAATGTAGATTTATTTCTGTAACTCAATTCTCCAAGCAAGAATTGAGTTTTCTGGGATTCTATTTGCAAAATGCCAGAAAACTTATATATTGTAGCTTTCTTTGTATATTTAAGCATTTAATTTGTTTTGTTTGTATTTCCTTCCAATTCATGTAAATCACTTTGAACTGCTTTGTTGCTGAAAATGTGCTACATAAATAATATGACCTTACCTTAAAACTTTCATTAAAAGTGCATTAAAAGTGTCATTATTTCCTGAATGACACTTCATAAACATTTAATGAAGACTCCTTCATGTTAATGAAGTTAATATCAGTGTCATGTCAATCTCATGCACACCTTTTCAAATAAAGCGTTTTGTGTGATTTTGCTAATGATTCTGACTTTAACTGTATCATTTACATGTACAACCATTTTAAAGTGATAGGCAACATATTTGATTCCATATAATCTCAAAAACTTCACGGTAATTAATTCTATAAAATCTAAAAACGGTGTGTGGGGGTGTGTGTGTGTATAGGCCTGTCGCGATAAACTATAAATCAATTAATCGCACAATAAATTAAAACTATCGACGTCATTTTAATTATCGGCTTTCTCGTCTCTTCCGGCCTTTTTCTCTTTCTGTTGATGATACTGAATGAAAAAAGGCTCAACTCCGGTGCTCTCCACTGACCCTCCCTTCCTCATTTCCTTAGTGTAAAGCCCAGCGCACACGACAACGATCTTAGAGCTGCGGCCGTTGTCGCTCATTTTTAAAACCTGACAGATCACACATAGCCGACAGAAATCCTAGGTATAACGGTCGATCGGGTTCGGTCCTGCCGTTGTGGGTCCAACAATGGGAACAAAATAATGGCTACTAGTTCAGTTAACTAATTTAAAACTAGGCATTAATCAATGCATACAATCTGCATGCATGTGGCTAGTGTCAGCGTGAGTCCTGACGAATGAAAATCATTAGAACCTATTACGTCACGTTAACGAAGAACAGCTGAAAAGTTACCGGGTTTATCAACTGGTAGCAATTTCGCTCCAACTCCTCTCCTTGTCATTTCTATATTTTTGCAGGAAAAATTGCGAAAATAACTGCTGGATATTGAAAGTTTCAGTTATTATGGATAAATGGGCAAATATATCTCACAGAACATTTAAAGAACTGCAACTGTTCTGAAAATAAGCAAAAATATCCAGGTGGAGATTTGAAATGTAAGTCATAAAGGGTTTTAAAGTAACAAGTTGTCCTAAAACAACTCATTTTGAAAGGAGCTCAACAGAGGTAGAACTGATCAGTCTAAAATCTTATACAAGAATGACTTTGTGAAAAATTTACATGTTTTGCATAGCATATAAACTTATTGTAACTTGTTAAAGGAAGCATAGAAGATAACCTTTAAAGCTTTAAAATGGATGTTTGCTGCAGCCTCAGTAATACCCATTACCTTTCCTTCAAACAACAGCTTCACTCACTGGAGCAGCTCTAATCTGCAAGCGTCCTAAACTGCAACGACTTTGGCACAGTAGCCTTTAGCGCTAATAGGATATACACTCATCGTGTGGTAACACTGCAGACAGAGCAGGGAATTTAAACTACCAGGATTGCATCCGTCAGCATTAGTGTTTGTAAAATATAAATAAGGTTTGTTTTTTAAATTTATATGGGTTGTAACATTCGAATGTTAATAATAAGCCAGACAAATAAATGAAAAGATCTGTTTTTTGCTTACTTGATCCGGTTTTTTGAGGTGCTGGTGAAAGTTCAGAGCCAGCCTGTCCCACCATCGGCCCCGGCTGTCAGGACAGTAAACGGTCTGCTTTAGTAGGGCCTGCAGCTCTTCTACTGCTTCCTGTTTCATAACAACAGAGAAATACTATCATTACTAACACAAGGTTTCTAAACAGTAAAATTTATACACTATTAAAACATTTTCAAGGTAAGTTTTCAAACGTTTCCAGCAGTACACTTTGAAGAAAAAAAACAATGCAAATGTACTTAGAAAGACAGTTTCAATTCACTATTACTCACTACGGTTATTAATAATGGCTTGTTTAGTATTCTACATTCTACAGCACGGACAAAATAAACTAAAATATAGCAAGGTTTTCTGTTTTGAAAAGTTTCTCTCACACACCTGTCTGGTCTGAGAACAAAACACAAATAAAAAAATAAAAAATAAGAATCAGCAATTTCAATAACTGTTTAATTTAAACAAAACATAAGACAACCTTTATTTCAACTACACAGATCAATAAATCATTGAGCCATTAGGAAGATTAAATATTAAAAAAATAAAAAATAATTTCTCGCTAAGTTTTCTGGCATTTAGCAAATAGAAAACAAATTGGTATTCCTAACTAACAAAACAAGAACATTTTCTCTGATTTAACTTCAAAGAATAAGAAAAAAATTACCGTATTTTCCGCACTATAAGGCGCACCTACTGTTAAACCCTTCAATTTTCTCAAAAGCCGACAGTGCGCCTTATAGTGCGGAAAATATGGTATGTGTTTTTTGTCAAGTGTATAAAAATATCTGGTTTCAACTGTATATCATGCTTTCCAAATTTAGGCATTTGATCAAGTGTTAGATTACACTTTATTACAAAACTGTTCAGTTTAAATATCAAGCACTTCATACATAAATTTAAGCATCTTAAAGGATTTCAAGCACTTACATGATCCCTGCGGACACGTTTAGCTAAATAAACAAAACCAATTTGAATAACAGGCAGAAAATAAATGCAGATAAACCTCATAGCGACGCAGCCTTTGTAAAATCTCCACTCCTCTGGATAAGATTCGTGTGTAAGACCATCCTGTAGTGAAGCTGCGGAGGAACACTGGCAGCTCTTCCTGGTGACTGGATGAAAATTACAATGTCAGCAAACATGAATTGTAAAGAAATAGTACCAACGAAGAAGACTTTTAAAGTCCTGACCTCAGGTCATGGTTGCTGTTGAGCTCAATCCAGGTTTTTTTGGCAGAGGTGTAGAGCTGCAGGGCCTGATCCCACTGACCCCCCTGCATCGCCACGGTGACCTCTATAAGGGCACGCATGGACGCTTCATACCTGGTGCAATGCAAGGAGTCATAAATCTAAATATAAAATATTAACTTTTGTGCTGAAAGAAGTACAAATAGTATTTACATCCCAGAAAGTTTTAACTTTACAACCACAAGCAAGTATTTTGTTAAAATTTTATGTGATAGATCAACAGAAGGTAGAGAAAAAATTGTGTGCTATAAGGAAAAAACTATATATTTTTTTACAAACTAAAATATGAAAAGTAGGACTTTAACAATTATTTTAGCAATTGATTATTCATCTTTCTTTTAACAGTTTAAGCCTCTTTATACAATTTCAGAAGTACAGTAAAGATGTAAATAAACAAATACTTCTGATTTTCTTTTTTAAATAAGAAAATATACATTTTATTGTTTAAAATGCAACAGCATAGTATTCCTTAAGTGAATTTGCTGCTCAAAGGGTTTGGGGTGAAACATATACAATGGTGCATTTTTATCTTAAAATCAAAATGTATAAATAATTTGTACTGTTTTGACTTAATTAAAACTCTGAAGATGTGGCCAAATGGCTTTTCTTTAGTGTGTATACTCCTGTTAGTAATCAAAATGACTAAATTAGTCATTTTGATTACTAACAGGAGTATACACTCCTGTATACTGTATACTGTATACTTAGTTGACAGTTAACTAAATAATTGATTAATCACGATTAATCCGATAAATTTTTTCAGTCCTGCTTTCATCTGAACAGAGCACCTTCCTCCATGTTTGCTGCTTCCCTATAAGGCAAACTGCAAAAATGACTTCATATAATAATAATTTAAAAAAATGCTAATTTGTGATTCTTAAGATGACAAAATGTGACTTCAACAGGTAACTAAGTAAAACCCTTCTGCAGGTCCTTACCTGATGAGATCCTCTCTATCTCGAAACACTTTGGCCTCTCGCTGCACGGCGTAGTCCGGAAACGCCAGACGACCCGAGTTCACCAACAGGATGGTGAAAAGCTGATTCTGACCTCCAGCTGCCATTTCCTCCTCATCCATCGTGTCCGTCAAAGAGAAGAGCAGCAGGATGCGGGAGAAGACGGCCCGAGGCCCGCGAGACAGACGCACACAGGAGCCTGCAAGCTGCTTCGCCCTTTTAATAAAAGAAACAAAATTAAGATTAGGATTACTTCTAGCAGCTATTTATACCCACAAAGTCAAAGTAAAGGATAATTTCACTTGTTTTCTACTCTTTCCCCACAGTAAAAGTGTACGAAAATGCTTGAAAAGTTAAAAAGGTAAATTTTCACATGTTTCCACCTCCACACTTTGGAGGTGGAAACAATACAAATGGACTAAAAAGACAGTTTCAAATCACCATTATATTACATTTACTACTAGATTGATAGATGGACGGACGGACAGACAGACAGACAGGTCGATAAGATTTTATTACAGACTCCAAGTCCAAATTGCATAAAAAATAAAACAAATACAATAAAACTGTAATTAATAATGTCTTGTGGTAGCATTCTACTTAACAGAGACAAGATAAATTAAAACCTAGCAAAACTTTATGATTTGAAAAGACTTTCTCTCTCACACACACATTATACACCTGACTGGTCTGATAATGAAACACTAATTTAACAAAAATCCCAAAATTTCAATACTGTTGTTTAATATATAAAACAAAAAACAACCTTTATTTCAGTTAGATAGACCAATAAGTCAGTCAATCACTAGGATTAATAAATATTAATTAGACTGAAACAATCCAAAAACTGTAAGGCAAATGGCCCCAAATATATAAAGAAAGTTACAATAATAATAATAAAAAAATTCTTGATAGGTTTTTTGGCATTTAGCAAAATAGAAATATTTTTGGTGATTCTAGCTAATCTAAAAGAAAAAGTTTAGTGTAATTTAATTTCAGACAAGCAGTCAGGAAAAATATGTGTATGTCTTTTGATTAGGTGTATGAAAATATCTGGTTTCAACTGTAAATATTTAGGCTTTTAATCAAATGCACTTTATTACCAAACTGTGCTGGTTGAATATCAAGCACTTTCCAAACTTTGATAACCCCTAATAAAAATTAAAGTATTTTCAAGTGTTTTAGTCACTCATACAAACCCTAATCTCACCGTTTCAGAATAACTGTCCCAACTTTGCTCTGACTGGAGGCCGGAGAGAAGAAAGACTTCTGCCTGCTCAGACGGAGAAGCCCGTCGACCAGCTGCTGTTTTTGGGTGCCAGAACTGCCCAGATGGAAAGTTTTAGCAAGAGCTTTGAGTTCAGGAGCCGGCAGCAGATCCAGAGCCTCCACAAGATCCTCGAGGTCCTTTTCTTAAAGAGAGACGTTCACAAGAAAAATCAAAGTTCAGAAAGCATTTAAAAGGTCCTAGTCGAGGTTTAATTGGACGGATTACTCACCTGTCTGTAGAAAACCTATTTGAGCCAGTTCCTGTGCAACAGATCCCAGATCACTGCAGATCTCTCCATAATCCAGTTTATTTACCTGCAGCCACTTCAGTTTCCTCTGAAAGAGCCTCACATACAGCTTCTGAGCCATAACTAGGAGATTCAAAAATCATGACAGTGAGTTACTGGTTATGCTTTGACAGAAGCAATTGATCTGAAATAATTGTCAACTAATTTGGTAATCAATTAATCATTAACTGGAGTATACAGACTCATTTACTGAAATACCAACGTTCTCAGAGGAGTTTTTAAGCCAAAACTGTTCAAATATATACATACATTTTTCATTTGAGATATAAAAAAACCCAGGTGACTGTAAAAACTTTAGCTTCACTTGGTTCAAATTGTGCAAAAAAAAAAGAAAGATCTGTTAAGCACGTTTAGTATCAATTATTAATTGGTTAATCTAAAAATAATCAACATATCAGCCCTAAACTGTATTGATGTTAAGTCAAGCAGAAAGGCCTGAGCTTTTAACCTATTGATGTTGAAAGTATATTTTAGCTGCAGACGCATCCTTTGCTACAAATGATCAAGCTTTCACTAAAGAAATTATTACATTTTAGGTAATAACATTTTCTCTTTCTTATTTAATAAATGAACTTAATAATTTGTTTCATTGCATCTTTTAATGTATTGTATAAAAAGGCTTAAGTGGTGGAATAAAAAAAATCTGCACAATGTGCTATTTTTTTAATCAAATTGATCGATTAATCGTCAGAATAATCGATTGCTAAAATAATCGTCAGTTACAAAAATATACCTGACAAGCTCTGAAATCCCTGTACGGCCGACATGTCCTCCTGGTTGAAGAGCATCCTGTCGTCCTCATTCTCCAACACCGCGTGCAGCACGGTCCGGAAGTTACGCAGGTAGTAGGGAAGTGATTGGGCATCAGCGGTTTCTACCTTTACATCTGCATCCCTCTTCTCAGACAACTCCTCTGAACTGAAAGGCTTGTCAGATTCCTGTCCTTCTGTATTTGTGTCCTCTGGATCAAGACGAGACGATGCCTCTCCACTGCTACCTTCATATTTCGCTTTCTTTCTGATAAAAGATCCCTTGACGCTAAACGTGGCTTTCTTCTTTCTCTTCGTTTGCTTGGCAGGTGAAGGTGGCTGTTTAGATGAAATCACTGATTGATCTGATTGTTTTTCTACAGGTGATGGAGCTTCTGTCTCTGCTGAAGTACAGTCATTGTTGTCTTCTAATGTCTGGACATTTTCCTTTTGGGAGCTGCTGGTCGACTCCGCGGAGCTAATCGGATCAGATGTGTTGCTAATTTCTGCATTTTTCTTGAGATATTTTCTGGATAACTTTGAAGACAGACTTCCTAGGTCAATGGTTCTGACCACAGTTTTACTGTTTATGTCCCGTGGAGTTTGCTGGGAGTTATTCTTCTTAAAATAAGGACTGGTTTTAGTTTTGGTGTCCTCTTTCTGGTCCGTCTCAGGGGACTTTGACAGACTGCCTCCAGGTGACAGCTGGACCCCTGAATAATCATTCCTACCTCCAGAAGCTGCAGTGCTGTCTCCTCTATCAAAGTTCTGACACTGCAAATCGATATGATCATTGATCTTGAATCTTGGGACTAATTGTCCACAGAGGGGACAGGCCAGGTTCGGTGGAGGCTGGCTGCTGAAGAAGTTGGTGATCGGGGTTTTCGTTGTAGAAGAAGACCCAGCTTTAGCATCGCCTTTCTTCTTTTTCAATGACAAGCTTCGCCTCGGTTTGTCTTTGCTTGTTCTTTCTGTCATGCTGAAGCCGGTTCAATAAAAATGACCTTTTCTAACTTTTCACCTGGCTGCATACTTCGGGAAAATATAAATGTGGTTAAAGCTGCAAGAACCGTAATTGAATACTAACGTGCTGAAAGCTTACACAACAAATAAAAATAGCTTTCCTGGTGTGCTAGCAGCATCGTATGTAATGTGGCGTTCGTTACTGAGCCGACTCAATATGCCGGTTCTTTTAATAACGGTTGACGTGAATTAGTCATACTACAATTATATTTTATGGAATGGCTGTATATATAATATATATATATATATATATATATATATATATATATATATATTCTTCCTAAATGCTCTCATTAATGGTATTTTACATTTTTATTCTTGTTTTGCTTATTTTCTCATATGTACATGTTCAAAAGTAACAAAACAAATTTCAGTGGGAGTTGCTTTTGAAATCGAACCAAAGAAATATTGTCACAATTCATCATTAAAAAAGGGGGTAATTATTTAGGATGTTTAATGCCTTACAAAAATATTTTGTGTTTACTTGGGTTATCTTTATTTGTCTGTGACAAAAAAGAAGGAATCTAAGGGAAAATACGTTTTCATGTGCCGTACATGTTATGCGTTTCAACTCTATGATGATTCAGATCATTTGTATTCCTATGAGGATTTTTGCTGCAAACAATATAACTCCAGTTCTGTAGGGATTTAACACCTGAAATCCTGAAAGATTTAAATGTAGCAAATATATCCAACAAGTATATTTTCTGAGTAACACTAAAAAACTGAATTTGAGTCATTTGAAAATTCACAAAATGTAAATTTTATTATATCTTCTTTAGCTTTGTGATTAGATAGGTCAAACTAAGTATGCATAAGCAGAATCACTTCTCTTGTAACCCCTTTAAGCTGAATATAGCTTTCTATCAAATGGATATCAATTCTGGATAAGAAAAGCAACAAATAACTAAACAAAATCAATTAAGGTCTAAAAATATATTAATTTTATCATAATGAATTTATTGTATCTTACTTTCTTCCATCATTAAATAAATAAATAACCTAAAGACTTGACTTAATTTGGAAAGACTGAAATTGTAGCTAGAATCAAGAACAGTTTCATTAGAAAAAAAAATCAACTTTTTTCTTTCTTTTTTTTGTGAGCTTAGCCAAATAAACCGGATCCCAAAAATAGACACGGACTTCCCATTAGAAACAATCCCGCTTCTCAGGCTTATCCAGCGGAGCGACGAGCGTGTTTTCAGTTGTTAAAATCGATCCCAGACACATCGATATTGTTTCATATTTATTTTGAACCAAGAAAATCGTTAGTTACACAAAAAATATTGGTTTTATACCATTAAATTTAATGTTCATAACGGCACGCCAAAGCAACAAACTGGCAAGCCGTTTATGTCCAATACAAAGTAGCTATATCAAGAATGTAAAAATAATTATATTTATTAGTTATTTGTGCGCTCACTTTGTTTTACATTTAAATTGGACCATTTTGAGCAGTGAGCGAACATTTTACCATTTTCACCACATGTTTCTGAGCTGCTGTGCGTCCTTTATTCCTGTACCCCGGTCTTTTACCCCACCCCCTTTTCTGGAGAGCAATCTGATCTGATCAACACACGAGCGTTTGTACAAAGAGGGCCGCCCACAACCCTGATGTCGGTAAGTGGCACACGTACCTTTTTATGCACAGATACGAAAAAGAGAATAGGGATGCATGTTGGGCAGTAATGCTAAAAACGATGCTCGGGCTCTTGTGGTGAATCAGCTCCACATTAGTAACAGGAGGATGCCAGCATGGTGCAGTCTCGATGCTTCATAATCAAGGTCGATGTGAAGCGCAGCAGCAGGATAATGGGATGCTTTCAGATGGTTAAACCATTGGAATCAGGATGTAGGGAGTCTGTGTCCTTTCTGGGTCTCCTTTATGTGAAGGAAAATCTGTATCAGACTGTTTTATCAACATGTAAAAGGGAGAAAACGCGGCGTGCACTGGAGGGGGGAGCCACAACAACAACCACCCCTGCAGGCTGCGGTACCAGTGGAAAAAATGGCTTTACAAAAATACCAAAAAAAAAAAAAACAACGTCAAGGGCATTGCAGTTACAGGAACACCCATCACATAGTCTCATTTCTGCTCAGTAATGAGCCTCAGTGTTTTAATTGGTAGTTAGGCACCACGGAGAGGTCAGGATTAGGTCTGTGCGCAGGGATTAAGGGGAGGTGTTCATGCGTTTGATGCCGTGATCCCAGTTGTAATAAAATCTGATCAACGCCACTTTGGCTAATTTCAATGTGTGGATTAGAATCAAGCATGCGACAAAAGCCTCAGTTTAAGATGCGCAGGTTTGAATCTGATACAGAGAGGGTTGAGGTTCAGATGAGGGTGTGACTTGTTTATCCTGGCCTCAATACAGGCGAAGACCTGAGTGCTGAATAAATGATAAAGGGGCCAGAACCATTACAGCAAATAAGATTCGTTTTTTTCTTTACAGTTAAAGTCAAATTCCCCCAAAGTGATGGACTCTATGCTTTAGAAAATGTCAACACGTCTAAAATCTGTGGTAATATAACTACATTTGGTGTTTTTTAACCATTATTCGTGACGAATCTGTTATTGACATAATCATCCACTACCTTAGTAGTCGATTAATCGTTAACTGTAGTATTAGCATATAAACAGTGTGACACTTCAACAGTTTTATAATGTAGGGAATTTTTCTAAGTAGGAGTTTTTGGGGGTAAAATAATATTTTTAGGCAAAATAAATAAATAAAAAGAATTTTGGGTTAGATAGTGTGATAAGTTGATGTTATTACAATATAAAAAGCATTATGTTTATTCATAAAACGTTTGTTACCGTCTCATACATTTTAATATAGAAAGTAATTTCCTACTCAAATGAAGTTAATAAAGAGTAGACTGAGAAATTTCTCATTGTTTTTTATTTAAATCATGTCTTTTATTGATGTTAAAATGCACTTGAAAAAGTGAGCAAGGGAAAAGGTTGTTCTGCATTTTTTAATAAACCTAAAGCTGAATTTTAATGGATAAATGTTTATCTTATTTATGAAGGAGTATTAAACTGAACTCACACATTTATCACAGATTTATAGCGTAACGAGTGATAGGACTGCAACTAACAATTATTTTATTCAATTATAATGGCGATTAATCAATTAATCGGACAAATAAGTGGAACATTCTGCACATATTTCATTCAGTTACTTACATTTTATATACACTTTTAAAAGAGACAAATAAATAATGTAGTTCATTTTCAACATGAGAAAGTAAACATTTTATTACCTAAAATGTAATAACTTTTTTTTTTTTAATGAACGTTTGATCGTTTGAAGCAAAGGATGCGTCTGCAGCTAAATTAAAAAATACTTCTAACATCTATATGTGAAAATTTCTGCCCTTTCTGCTTGACTTAACATCAATGCCGTTTAGGGCTGATCTGTTAATTAATTTTAGATAAACCTATTAATGATTGGATTGCAAAAGTTGCTAGTTTTTAATAGAATCTGAATCAGGTGAAGCTAAAACAGCCACTTCAGTTTTTGGTAGAACATATTTACAGACAAATGTTTTTTTTTTTCATTTTAAATGCAAAATTAATGCATATATTTTTAATAATTTTTGCTTAAGTACTGCTCTGACTGTGTTCCTGTAGCAAATAATCTTTTTTAGAGTCTGTATACTCCATTTATGATTAATCAGTTATTAAATTAGTTGATGATTACTTAAATAATCACGATTAATCTGATTAATGGTTTCAGCCATAAATTAATCCATCTTGTAATGGAAATGCATACATGTCTTTTCACTGTCTGCAGGGTTTAGGGTAGTAAAGTCAAAGGGGCCAGTTATGGCTCATGGGAAAAAGCCAGGAAACATGTCCAAAGTCTTGGCCCCTGGCCCTCCGTCGTGCCCCAGTGCCGGACCTCCAAAACCCAGTCAGGAGGACCAGTCTGTGAGCGAGGAGACTCAGCGACCTCCCCGTTCTTCTACGAACGACAACAATAACCAGCTGACTCCTCCCGCTCCTTCAAAGCACTTCTACATGAGCTGCGACCCGAGTCCGGAGGACATGGACGACGCCTGCTCCGAGTACGACAACGTGGGCTCGGACGTCGAGCAAGACCACGACGAGGTTCTGCATTTGAACAGACAGGGAGCCGTCAGCGTCAGATGTTACAACCAGCACCGACCTGAGGGTGCGCAGCAAGCCGAGGAGAGCAGTGAGGCTCCCACCGCTGACCAGATCACCCAGAAACCTCATCACAGCACCAAGAGATGCGAACGGCCTCACTCTGACGGAAAACCGTACCGAACGAGTCACCGCTTTAAGTCGCATTGTGCCCCCATTGCTGGAGATGAAGCAGAGGGGGGAATGAAAATAATCGAAGGAGACAGATTCTTTTTTAACGACGGCGATGATTTTGAAGAGGTGTTGGATGGAGCCAGATTCATAGAGGATTTAGATGAGGCGGAGGTAAATGCTGAAAGGCCCGCCAGCCTCTATCAGGGCAATGAGAGTGAAAGGATTAAAAAGGAAAGGAATCGAGAAGATGAAACTTGCATCCAGAGAAATCATAATGTATCAGGAGCCGGTAAGAAGTCTGAGCCGTCACAGAAGGGGAAAGAGCGACAGGTTAAAGGTCGAGGAAGAAGAGGAGGTGAAACGCAGCATGTTGTTTCTGGGATCAAAGCAGCGACAAACAGCAGCACCGAGCAGAATCCAAAGACTTCATCCAAAAAGTCTGCAGTGAGGTCCAAGGATCGACCCGGTTCCAGCAAACACCATCACCCTCCTCCTCCTCCAACGCGTCACGCTCAGTCGCCCTCCGACCCCCAGAGGGCCCTGCCTCACAGAGAGAGTCCCCCCACTTCTGGACCGCCTGCTGACAACCCAGAGAACGAGTCCAGGCTGATCAAAGCCTCTCCGGGTCCACAGCACCTAGCAGAACAGCAGAGAGAGTCCGCAGAGGAGAAACTGATGGGTTCTGAGAAACCCGAGCAGGTCAGGAAGCCACACAGTTCCCATCTCACTAGTTCTCACCTCAATGTTTTCCTCCAATCAGCAACCACTTCTCTGTAAAGAAAATATAATCAATCAATTAAGTTCATCTGCATAGCTCATTTCATATAGCACATCATAAAAACACAAATAAAACATCCAATAACCAATAACAGACATTACATTTTGTCAAATAGTGCCATTAAAATCAATCGTGGTTGTCAGAATTTTACCATATAAGTATAATAAACTGTGAAATTTATACAGTGAAATTCTGGCAACCACAGCTGCCGGTATTTTACTGTAAATTAGAGACAGCTTTTTTTACAGTGTAGGGGTCCATCGATTGCAGTTTTCTGTCCTATCGCTGATTACCAATCTTTAAAAGGACTGACCTTCTGATTCTGTCTGATACCAGTTATTTTGTCTGAATTATCTCTAAATATAGCAAGAAACTCGTTGAGTTGGTAACAGTGGGGTGACTATTGTTAACTGCAAATGTGCAGATATGACCTGGTGGGCCGGTCTGTCAGTCAAACCTCTGTCACAGCAGAGCTGAAGCAGTCGATCTTAAAACCATTACTGAGGTAGATAAGATCGGGGGATATCAGCTGATCACCACACTCACAAAATAAAAGAAATCGGCACCAATAACTCTTCTGGCCGATAAATCTGTGCATCTCTACTGGCAACTCTTGCAGAAGCATTTAAATCCTCTGTAGTTGTTTACACTGTTTGATTAAGTTTGAACATGAACATGAAGTAGTGCTAATGTTACATGGTTGGGAGAGTCAAATCTGGCTTTTAAAGCTACAGTATGTAACTTTTATGACAAATATATTTTTACATATTTGTTGAAACTGTCATTTTACTGTTTGGTTCCTAGTGTTGAGTAGGTATCACCACGAGGGGGCGCCTATTCCCTTTTCTTTGGTTGTAACGTGTACCGAGTAAGAAGAACTCGCTTCCATGTTGTTTTAGAGGAGAAATATCGTTGATGCTGAGGTGCAGAGTGATACAACTTTTACTTTTTTCATGTATGAGAATATAATATAAGTTCAGTGCCGTGGAGATCTGGCTTTACATGGACAAAGTCAAATAAAGTGAAAGTGTAGAATACTTCAACAGTACGTTCTGCTGAGTAGAGTGGCTAACCGCCGCTGCTAACTCCTTCTCCAACCTCTCACCGCATCGTCACATATTGTCACCGCATCGTCACATATGTCATGACATTATGTTATTATGAGACACATAATCAGTGAAAAATGGAGCTCCTCTGCCTTCCTTCTCCCAGTAGTAACTGGGGGGGGGGGAGAATCAGAGCCAGGAGGCGGGTCTTAGCGATGGCTGCTATGCTAGCAGCTAGCATAGCCTTCTGTGAATCCGTTAAAAACTTCCAACAGAGTCAACGCCTCCAGAAGCGATCGTTTCTCAGTAGCCGAGGGTTCGGATACTGGGTAGAGGTTTTATTTTCAAAATCAAACATATAACCAATACCTCAGTAGAATAGCTTAGGTTAAAGCACATGTGTCCAACTCAAGGTACGGGGGCCTAAATCCGGCCCGCCATAACTTTTTAAGTGGCCTCTAAAGAGACAGCTATGTGCCTAAATATACAAAGCATGTTTTATTTGTATTCTGCCAAGTTACAAGAATGGGAAAAGATTTCAGTTCTCATTGAATGCAGAGACATTAATTTATTCATTTTTTATAAAAACATTTTAATGTAGTTTTATCAGTATGTTTTGTTGTAACTGACACTTTGAGTACATTCATAATCATAAAAATGAGCTTGTCAGTCCTTGTTTAAAGCATATTAATGTCTTTATAATGACATTAACTGAGAATCTGTGGGGAAAAAATAAAATTGATGTTGACAGAAAATAGCTGGTAAAACTCTGCAGACATCTTGCAGCTGTAACTCCAAGGTGCGTTTTATTTCTTAATCTTATAAAGCATTGATGCAGGAAGACCGATAGGAACGCTCTGTATGTTGTCCTTGTCACCTTCTCGCCATGCTGCAGTTTTCTTCAGTAATCAGTTACACTAAAGTTTTTCTGAAACGTTGATGTTTGTGTTCATTAGGATCAGGATGAGAAGCCAAGCACAGCCATGATGCCTGATGAGGCGGCAGAACAGCCAGAACAGCCTCAATGTCCAGAGCCGGTCTCTGTAGAGGAAGACAACTCTCCCAAGGTGAAGATGAGTTTTATTGTCAAATTAAAGACTTAATTCATTATGTTTGTAAGTTTATGGTACTGTCATTTAAAAAAAGAAATGAAAAAGTACTTTTGAATAGAATTGCGATGTTTTGTGGTATTATTGTGAAACAATATGGATTACACTCTGACAGTATTTATTACTCATTATTTGCGTAACTTTATAGTTACAGCATTCATAGAACAACAATCACAAACATTGTTGTTGAAAAACATTCCCATTTGAAAAAACCTTTTTCAGATGCCATGGCTTAAAAAAGTGTGATTTATATTTCTAAAGTGCACTGTAAAAAAAAAAGTCTATAATTTACAATAAAATACTGACAACTGTGGTTGCCAGAATTTTGCCTTATAAATACGGTAAAATTCTGGCCGGTATTTTACCGTAAATTAGAACTGTTTTTTTTACAGTGTGCATTCAATCATATTTTTTTATATTTAATATTTTTAATTTAAATTAATATTTATTGATGCTTCCGTAAAAGCAAATAGTGGAGAAAATAATAATAATAAAAAAATATATTTTTATTGATGTTCTTTTTTCAATAACAGAAATTTATAATGATAACAATAAATCAAAATTCTTATCCTGATAAGAAATTTTTCACAATAAATTCCCACCCCTACTTCTGAATACTGATTTTACTACGGTTAATATTACTTTTTGTTTTGTCTTTTCTGATTAATTTAAAAATTTGTCAACTTTTCTTATTTTGTTAATTTTTTTTGGTGAAATCACAGGAAGGAGCTGCTTTTCCCAGCTTTGAGGATGGTAAATACGTCACATTATCACTAAATTTTTTCATTTAAGTCTCTCCAGTACATGAAAGTGTCTTGAAATAAAGTGTTTGTTTTTTTTTGTGTGTGTGCCGTTTAGTCCCAGGTCCTTGCGAGCCAGAGGATCTCATCGACGGGATCATCTTCGCTGCTAACTACCTAGGATGCACTCAAGTGCTGTCCGATAAAAATCCGTCCAAGTCGGTGCGAATGTCGCAGGCCCATGAAGCCGTCAGCCACATCAAGGTAATCAGCATTCATGCAGACAGCCAGTGGTGTCTATTGATTTGGTTTGTAGGTGTTTCAAATGAACCGATACGTTCTGCTTTCATCAGCTTGTTTAAACAAGAGGGAGTCAGTTTTGGCAATAAAGCTCCATTTAGGGGAACTGAGCAGATTTAAATAGTTTTTCAGAGCTTCACGTTTTAGTAAGGACATAAAATTCAGTAGTAACAGAGGTGGGTGGCATACCCCAAAAATTTTACTCAGGTAACAGTAGGACTACTTCAACATATTTGTACTCAAATAGAAGTAAAAAGTAGCTGTACAAGAAATTAGTTTAAAAAGTGTTTGGTAACAAGGCTAGTCAAGTACTGAGTAACTGATCAAAACATCAATCCCTTAATATTAAAAAAATACATAATAAGAGGGACAAACTTATAAAATAATATAGAAAAGACATAAATAAAAATAATTTATATAAATAACATAACTACAAAATAACAAACATTTTCTTTCAATATAAAACTGATGAAACTTTAATAAAAACTGCAGGTGTGTGTCTGTTCCTGGTGATTTTTTGGTTAAAACATGTTTGTTCTTCATTCAATGGGTAGAAAATCCAGAAATGTAACTTAAATAAGAGTAGAAACACTTCATAATAAAATTATTCAAGTCGAAATAAATAGTAAAAACACTGCTAAAAGTATTTTTTCCAAAGAGTTGATGTAACTGAGTAAATGTAGCTAGTTAATTCTCAACTCTGATAACAAATTGTGTATTTATAAGATACTTTATTGTAACACTGTATTAGTAATCCAATGGAATAATGAAGAATCTTATTTTTTTATTAAGTAAAAGTAAAAATAAAAGTGTTCCTCATGACCAGTCACATTGTGATTAGTGGGATAACATGTTATATTCTCAATTGAAGGAGACAAAACTGCTGTTTTTAATGATTTATTAGTATTTTGTCCATGAGCCACACACTAGTAATTCAGAAATGCTAGCATTCTTTAACCATCTCTGGCTATAATCACAGATGTTATCACTTGTTTTGTAAATTCAGCTATTTTTTAAAACATCTGTTATGACGATGAGCTTATTTTTGCTGTTGCATTGTTGTTGTGGTTTGGACCAATTTTCTGTCATATTAAGCCTAAACATCATCGTGTTGAGCAAAGGTTAAGTTACATAAACCTTACCTCTTTGTTTTGCTACATGAACAAGAATTAATGTTGAAAAAAAAAACATATATATAACCTCATCTTTGTGAATTCAGTTTTAGGGTTTTGTGATCTCCCAATGGGCTGCACAGTGGTGCAGTAGGTATCACTGTTGCCTTGCAGTAAGAAGGTCCTGGGTTCGATTCCCGGACTTTCTGTATGGAGTTGGCATGTTCTCCCTGTGCATGCGTGGGTTCTCTCCGGGTACTCCGGCTTCCTCCCACAGTCCAAAAACATGACTGTCAGGTTAATTGGTCTTTCTAAATTCTCCCTAGATGAGAGTGTGCATGGTTGTTCGTCCTGTCTGTCTCTGTGTTGCCCCACTAGGAACAAGGTATTAGAAAATGGATGAATGATCTCCCAATGTTTTGCTAACCTTCTTCTTCTGATCAGACATTTTTGCAACTACAGCGCCTACGTAAAGGATTGCAGACTGCAATGTCGGTTTCTGTTTTTCCACTTCCCAGAGCCAAGATGAAGACTCTCAGATGATGACTGAGGTCGACCTCTTCATCTCCACTAAGGCTGTCAAAGTACTGAATGCTGACACACAGGTCAGCAACTTTATTTGTGCAGATTCAGTTCAGTTTTATTCTAAATCTGATGGGGATATGAGCGAAATTGGCTCATATCTCCAGTAGCAGTCAGTGTGGCCTGAAGAGGCCTCTTACTGAAGTTGACAGGAAATTTTATTTATTTCTGTGTCAGTCACCTTAAACATCCTGATTATTTCCTCTACCTGCAGGAGACGATGATGGACAGTGCCTTGCGGACCATATCCTACATCGCCGACATTGGCAGCATCGTGGTTCTGATGGCACGGAGACGCATGTCTCAGGCTTCATCAGAGGATTTCTCTGAATCGTCTGATTCTGCCAACGAAGGGAAAACTCAGTACAGAATGATCTGCTACGTCTTCGAGTCAGAAGATGTACGTACTACTTAGACCTTCCGACAAGTATTCATACTCCTCAAATCTTTTCAGATTTTGTCAACAAACGCATGTTTAATGTGAAGGAATGGGATTTTGTAGATCAGGTCTCAAGAATTAGATGTTTTCAGTGTTTGGAAAGTGCTTGATTTCTGTATAAAGTCTTTAAAAGTGCTTCATATTCAATTAGCACAGTTTTGTAATAAAGTTCAATCTAACATTTAATGAAAGGCCTAAATTTGGAAAATATTTTTTACAGCTGAAACCAGATATTTTCATACACCTAATAAAAAGACAGATAATTTTTTTCTGATTGTCTGAAATTTTGTTTGTTTGTTTTAGGTCAATTAGAATTACCAAAATTATTTTTATTTGCTAAATGCCAGAAAACTGAGTGAAAACATTTTTAGGAAATGTTTAAATAACATTCTTTGTATATTTTATCAAAGCATCTGATTTCAGCTGGAAGGTAATTTACATTAATACAATTTGTTTGGATTGTTTAAATATAATGAATATTTATTATTCCTAATGACTCAACTTATTGATTCGTATAATTATAATAAAGGTCATTATACATTAAACAATGTTGTTGAAATTGTTGGACTTTTTGTCAAATTAGTGTTTTGTTCTCTGGGCAGGCAGGTGTATGGAGACATTTCAAAACATAAAATTTTACTATATTTTATTTTACTTTGTCCCTATTAGAAAGATTAATGGATGTAATATAATAGTGAATTGAAACTGTCTTTTTTATTTAGTTAATTTGTATTGTAAAGTTTGAAAACTTGCCTTGAAAATTCTTGAAAAGTGAATGAAACAAGTTCTGCTGCTTCCTCTACCTTCCATTTTACAATTATGAATCAAATTAAAATACTTTGAAGCTTGTGATTTAAACATAACAAAATACAAGAACATTACAGAAGAATAACGGCCATATCTTTTATTTTAGATATTTATGGCATGCTTTCTCCCCTCTCTGCTTCTGTCAGCCGGGATCATTTCCCTACGGTTTCATTTTCCCATAACTCCCTTTTCCACAGGCACAGCTGATTGCCCAGTCCATCGGTCAGGCTTTCAGCGTGGCCTACCGGGAATTCCTGCGAGCCAACGGCATCAACCCGACCGACCTGAGCCACAAACAGTACAGTGACATCATCAACTCCGAGGAAATGTACCACGACGACCTCGTGCACTTCTCAAACTCAGAGAACCGTAAAGAGGTGAGACGTTCCTGAGTTTCCCAACAGAAATGTGGCATCTTTTTCAGATCTAGCAAGATTGGTGGCAAACGTTTCTGCAGCAAAAAATATCCTCGTTTGTGGCGCTATCGTTTTAAAGATATTAATAAATGTCCCAGAGGTCATGAAAGGTCATTCACCTTCTTTAAATCAGACAAAATTAGTGTTTGTTTGTTGTTGTTTGACTTTGTTAAATCAAACATGGTATCTTCAAAACAAGAGCAGCAAAAACCAAAAAATAATCTCTGCATAAACGTAGCACAAATGTTTGACACCAATTTGGTTTGATTTCATAAAATTGGGGGGTCTGGTTCACCTTTTGACCCTTGACTGTCACAAAAGCAGCACAAATGAAAATTGTTGCTGCACAAACGTTGATTGACACCAATTTTGTATGATTTTGTGAATGTTGGGTGGAGGAGATGACCTCTGATGACCTCTGGAAGCCTCTTTAAAATGATAGTGGCATAAACAGATGTTTTTGCTGCACAAACGCAGCACAAATGTTTGTCACCAGTTTTGTTTGATTTTGCAATTGTGGGGGATCTTGTTGACCTTTTGACCTTTAATATTTTATTAATATTTTCGAAGAAAAAGCAGCACAAACAAAAAAAATGCTGCATAAACATTTGACACAAATTTTGTTTGATTATCTAAATGTTCAGGATCTTAGCTGTTTGTCTTTTTTACTTTAAAATTTTATTAATATCTGCAAAGAAAAGGCAGCACAAACAAATTTTTGCTGCACAGTTCATTGACACCAATTTTGTTTGATTGTCTACATGTGGGGAGGTTTGGTGACCTTTTGACTTTTAAACTTTCTTTAATATCTTCAAAGAAAAAGCAGCACAAAACAACGTTTGACACCTTTTTTGTTAGATTTGAAGAAGGTGGGTGGGCCATCTCCTCTCAGGTCTTCATATTTGCTCTTTAATCCGTGCTGCAGCTGTATGTGGAGAAGCAGAAAGGCGAGAGCCTCGGCGTGGTCATAGTGGAGTCCGGCTGGGGCTCCATTCTGCCCACCGTCATCCTGGCCAGCATGCTGAACAGTGGCCCCGCAGCACGGTCCGGAAAACTCAGTGTGGGAGACCAGATCATGTCCATTAATGACACAAGTCTGGTGGGACTGCCACTGGCCACTTGTCAGAGCATCATTAAGGTAAGAAAATCAGTCACAGGTACTTTACTGTACCTCAAAAGTAGAATCTACATTACAATATTCACATTCTACAAGTTGTTATGCTTCAAGAACAATCCAAGTGCTTAAAAAACCACCCAGCTGTTTTTTAGTGTCTGGAAAATGAGCAGTTTTTAAAACCTCGCTGCGAAAACAAAATCTGACCAAATATGGTTTCTAGTGCCAATTTCTTAGTACATTTGAAATAAGGCAAAACTAACTTGCAAGCAGCTTTTCATCAAGACATAGGAGCTACTTTTAAGTAAATAATTACTTAATATTATTTAAAAAGTTCTAGTTCCACTGGCAGATTATTCATTTATAATAAGACATTTTTCCCATGTTAAAATGGAACATATGAAGTAAAAGCTACAGCTGCTGCAACTAACGATTATTCCACTTATAGAGTATTCTGACACTTAATTGATTATTTGGATAAATAAAATTGAATTTTTCATTTAACCACTTAGGCCATTTTATGCAATATTAAGCATATGTTAAAATATGCAAATAAACAAATAATTAAATTCCTTCTTTAAATAATAAATAAACATTTTTCTCTCTAAAATGTAACAACATGGCGTTCCTTTAGTGAATTTGAACCGGGTGAAGCTAAAATTCTGACACTTGAGGAGTTTTTTCTAAAACATATTTACACAAGATGGTGTTTTTATCTTTGATACAAACTGTACATATGTTTTGAACAGTCTTGGCTTAATTACAACTCCTATTATGCTGGGGGGGGGTAGCAAAGAGTCTGCTTACTCCAGTTTGCCATTAATAGATTACTAAATTAGTTGACGAGTATTTTAACAATCACGATTAATTCGATTAATCGTTCCAGCCCTACAGTAAGGCCACCAAGGACTGGTTGACATCTAAGTAATGGAGATTCCAGGACCTAGTCAAAGCCCAGATCTTAATTACCGTTGTAACAGTTTCAATAAACTTCTTCCAGGGCTTGAAGAATCAGGTGAAAGTGAAGCTGAGCATCGTAAGCTGCCCTCCTGTTACGACCGTCCTCATAAAGAGACCGGACCTCAAGTATCAGCTCGGCTTCAGCGTTCAGAACGGCATCGTGAGTAAAACCACAACAGTAAAAGTCTCCAAACCTGAATAGGCTACGTTCACACTGCAGCCTGAAGTGACCCAAATCTGATTTTTTTTGGCCATGGTTGTTCATATTACCAAATATATCCCACTTGTATGTGATCTCCCATGTGAACTACAAAAGACCTGAAAATGTCCCGCGTGTGCAGTAGAGGGCGCAATAAACATGACATAAAGTAAACATGGATGCTAACGGTGGAGCATAGCTTACAATTTCAAAGTTGTTGACCAACCGGAGCCAGCACATTAACAACTTCCATCCGCCCATCCATTTTCTGTACACCCTTGTCCCTAGTGGGGTCAGGAGGTTCTGGTGCCGATCTCCAGCTAACGTTCCGGGCGAGAGGCGGGGTCACCCTGGACAGGTCGCCAGTCTGTCGCAGGGCAACACAGAAACAGACAGGACACACAACCATGCACACACACACTCACACCTAGGGAGAATTTAGAGAGACCAATTAACCTGACAGTCATGTGTTTGGACTGTGGGAGGAAGCCGGAGTACCCGGAGAGAACCCACGCATGCACAGGAAGAACACTACATGCAGAAAAACCCCAGGCCGGGAATCAAACCCAGGACTTTCTTGCTGCAAGGCAACAATGCTACCAACTGTGCCACTATGCAGCCTACACTGACAACTTAATCATCGTTATCGTTCGCCATGGTTGTTGTTGTTGTGCATATCAGGACACAGAATAGTGACGTTTGTAGAGCATCAGTGATTTTCACGTCGGATGAACGTGACCAGATATGTATCATATTAAGAACATATCCAAGTGGCCTTTGTCGCATTCGAAAAAATCCGATCTGTGTTTTCAGACTGTCGAGACAAAAATCAGATACAGATCGCATTAAAGCTAAAAAATTGGATTTGGGACTCTTAGGCTGCAGTGTGAACGTGGCGAGTCTCCCACAAATTCTGTGTGTTTTGGTCAGATCTGCAGTCTGATGCGAGGCGGGATTGCCGAACGAGGCGGCGTCCGAGTCGGGCACAGAATCATCGAAATAAACGGGCAGAGTGTTGTTGCCATGGCGCATGAGAAGATTGTTCAAACTCTGTCTGTCTCCGTGGGTGAGGTAAGACATCGTTGGGCTGCAAAGCTGCAATTTTCAATGATTACTGAGCTGTACAAATGAAATGACGCATTTCCTCTCACACTGGGATCGCTTTAAATGCATGAAGTGAAACATGCAGATACTATGTCAGGGATTTCCCAAACGCAGACACGAGGAAAGAAGCATTTCTAGACAAAAGGCATTCAGAATATAAATACTTGATCAATGAAGAATATATTGTACTATAGTGGCAAGATGTTTTGTGCAATGTTTTATTCGAAAATTGATTAAATAAAGTGTAAATAGTGCAGCAGCGATGACAAAGTTATCTGAACTATAAGTAACAATTAAAAATACCTTTAAAAATGTACTGTATTTTTATGAATGTAAATATGTGATGTGACTATAGCTTACATAATGTAAACTTCTATTTCTGATAAATACTGCCCCCTAGTGTTTTCTCGTTGTTATTACACTTCAAATTCCTAACTTAGGAACAGGTACAGTAGATCTCCAACTTCTCCTTATAACCGCAGACGTTATTGTATTTCTTTGGGGTTTTATGCAACAGATAAACACAAAGGGTAATGAAAACATTTGTGCATTTCTATTCGATTTTAATCCTGCTGGAACGTTAATCCAGCAGAAAACCAGTTTCCATTGGTTTCAGAGTGGTGGCTGGAGTAGGCAGGTTTTGTTTTTCCAAAAAACAAATCACATTTTCCCACATATTTTCATCATCACCTATTAAGTTTTTTAGTTACTTTAAATTGGACTTGAATTCCTTTTCTGTTATTGAACAATCGTCTGTTAGATGTTTGATTTCAACTGTGTCAGCTATTTTCCTTCATGATGGTTTTTATTCACTCATGTTCTCAAACAAACATCTAGCAAGACCATTGAAAAAAAAAATTTCTGGACAATCAATTGTGTCCCAGACATTTTTCTAATTTTCAACTAATGTAATGACAAAGGCATGATATTGCATATACACCCTCTCAAAGATTAATAAACTTTAATTTCTAATGGACATATTAAGTATCCTAAATAAATAAACAGAACAACAAATAAAATGGAAACTGAAGTCTCTATAAACAAAATTGCCCTTCAAATAAGGGCAATGAAGACTTTTGTCATCCAATCTTTGGGAGGACGTATTGATGTGGAGTGTTGAGGGCCACATAGAAAGCTGCGGCGGGCCACGTTTGGCCCCAGAGCCTTGAGTCTGACACGTGGACTAGATGTTCAAATCTTTCTTAATTGCTTTTTTAAACTACCCGCAGACTGGCTCCTTGTCATCATTTCTCTCTTTGCTCCAGATCAACATGAAGACAATGCCTGCAGTGATGTTCAGACTCCTGACGGGTCAAGAGACGCCGGTCTACATATAGAAATCCTGCACGGATTGATCCTTTGAAGTTCTGGATGAAGGGAATTTATTTTTCTACCATTTTAAATTGTTTTGCTTTTTGTTGCAATGCTGTAAAGAACATCGTTTCCAGGTCTTATCTTGAATTACGTCATCATAATGGCCTTATAATGTGAACACCGTCTGTAGTACTGTATGTGAGGTAATGGTGTCAAAGAAAAGTAGCTTTATGGTCATGATTATTTTCTTATGAAGAGATAAATTAGCACATTTATTTTTTATTTAGTCATTTTTATAATGCGTATGGGGTTCAAAAATGTACTTATACTGTAAATACTTTGGGTTGGCTTTGTTGGGAAGGCCATAACTACTCCTGCAAAAACACAGTATGCATGTGATTGTGGAAAAATAACAGACCAGGGATTCAGTCTCGATCTGACATCGTAATCTATTACAGTAAGTATTAAAAGTCGACAAAAACATGATGTACAAAGGCACCGAACTCTGCATTACAGCGATGCTGAAGGCCAAAGACACACACCTCTTGTTTAAGGAGATTCAACAACACTTTGAGTGACAGAGAGTACAAGAATGTATCAATATACTCATTACTGGATGAATGTAATGAAGAAAAAATACAATTTCTCTCCTAAACTCATGTTTGTTTTTGTTTTATTAACACTTTGCTGTAGAAAATATACTGAAAACTCAAAATACAAGGCAGAAATAAATACACCAGCCTGGAATAGGAAAACTACATCATCCTCATCGGCACCATTGTTTCTCCATACTTGCTTTAAACTAAATGTGCCAAAATTGTGTGAATTTTTTTGTAATAAATCCTGGTATATACATATTTTTCAGATTAATCAGGAATGAGTTGAGTAAAGACTAATATATTTACATTATTACACAAGGAAAAAGGCATAAAAAACATTTCTTTAAGTTTAGTTCCCACCCAGATAACAAACATTACAGCATTAAACACATATTTACAGTTTGACACATAAAACTGGCTCACATAGATAATGACAGTGATTTAAACTTAGAAAAGTTCTTTTTAACACATTCAGTCAAATAATATTCAAGTATGAATCAGAGGAGATCACTGGATGGCTTCATAGACGATCCTGGAAAACAAGCAAAATTGTTGCAATCAGATATTTTTAATGGTTCGTGAGCAGAGTTTTCCCAAAGGCTGCATGGGGCCTTAAAGCTGCAGTATGTAACTTTTATTAAAAATATTTTTTTAACATATTTGTTGAAATTGTCACAATATGGTATGACACAGATAATCTGTGAAAAAAAAAAATCAAGCTCTTCTGCTTTCTTCCGTCGCTAACTAGAAACAACCAAACTGAGCCAGGAGGCGGGTCTTACTGCTGTCAATCATGCAGTGTGTGCGTCGCTTGCCTGTTGTGGATGTTCAGGCTAGTTAGCATAGCCGCTAATGAAAACGGATAACAGTTTTCCTGTAACGGTAAGCTGTTTCTTCTCTTTAGCACATTGAGCAGCATGTACACAAGGATGACTGACAATGCTAAGACCCTCCTCCTGGCTCTGATTGGTTGTTACTGGCCGGAAGTGGTGCATTTCATCAGATGGCAGTAGTAGCACAGTGAGGAGGTGGAGAAGATCGATCTTTTCAGATTATCTGTCTTATGAAACATATAAATGTGCAAAAAAACATTTATTTTATGAAAGCTACATACTGCAGCTTTAAGCAGAATTTCATCTTGGGGGCATCTTTCTGGCTAGAACACCTGATTGTTTTTTATTTGTGATGTTTTCGTAAACAACCAGCTAAAACACGAAGAAAAAATTAAACTTGTATCAGTTTGGAATTATGTTGAGATTTTAATTTAAAACATTTAAATCTGCACATATGCTGAAACTGTCTAATTAAATTCAATGCTATTCTCATTCACAGGAAACAAACAAAAATAATTAGATGCATGGTTTGTGTTAAAACTAAAGCATTCATGGAAGTCCCACGATTCTAAGCTTTGGGCCGGCTGTTGACACAAAAGGGCAATATTAAGGATTTTTAAAATAAGAATGCATTTCCCAGCTTTTGATAGTTCACCGTAAAGCAAGAAAATACTCCTGATGACAATATGGTGAAATTTCTTTCCAACTTACTGGTGTAACTTTGGGTGTCAGTGGTAGATGCAATTCTCCGTTAAGGAAGACTGAGTTCAGGTAGCCTTCTGGACAAGATTTATCCTCATCCTCGTCCTCATAGCTGTCGAAACTCAAGCTGAAAGCTGCTTTTACCTTCTCTGGCATCAGGAAATACAGCATCACCACGAAAAACCCGATGATGGTGCAAAGCACTCCTGGAAACCGGTAAAAATAACAACTTTTACATGTAGTTTTGGTCTTTATGTACCTCCGACCTCCTCTTCTGTTGCGTATACCAGAGTGCAGAATAGCGATGTTTGTCGAGTATCAATGACGTTCAGGTGGGATTAATGCAATCTGGCCGTTCTGACTCCGGTCACATTTAAAAAATTTAAAATAAAAAAAAAATAAATAAAAATTTGAAAAGATCAGATATGTATTGGGATTTAGAACCACATATCCAAGTGACCTGAGTCGCATTTGTAAAAGTAGGATCTGTGTTGTTCAGACTGTCATGAAAAAATCAGATCCAGGTCGCATTAAGGCAAAAAAAAAAAAAAATCGGAATTGGGTCACTTCAGGCTGCAGTGTGAACGTAGCCTGAATGTCCACCATGAAGTGCTCACCTGTAGCCAGTGCCAGCCAAAACGAATGGCTGTACTCTGTCACAAAGGAGTCTTCGCCTATGGAGAAAACACACCGAGGCACATTCATGATGGTGGAGAAGGAGGCCATGGAGAAGAAGATGAAGGCGGCAGTGGCCATGGTCATGTACCCGGCGTAAACAACGTCGGGCAAGAAGAACAAGATGTTGGCGAGAATCCAGCAGCAAAACGCCGTCCTGCAGAACAAATTATATAGAGTTATTTTAATCCTTGACGCCTGTATGTGTGTAAGGATTGTCATTAATTACCAGAGGGTTGCAGAGGCGAAGCGTCCGGAGTAACTGTACTGAAAGATCATCCCGCAGGGGCTGCTCAGGGTGAATTTCTCCACGATGTATAAGATGGGGTTCGGTAAACCTTTGATCAAAGCTTGCTCATACTCTTCTTCAGCGATGTCATGCCAGCTGAACATCTCATTGTAGTTGATGGTTTCGTTGAACTGCACAATGGGATTGCCTGAGGCGAAAGAAAACAATGTGCTGCAGTCAGAAGAGTACATCCATTACAGCAAGTCATTGTTATTATAATATAACAGCATCTTTATTATCTATATTTTTACTCTTTAACACTCCCTTTACAAATAAGGCTGAACCAAGTTGATAAAGGATTCTGTTGGAAAGAGAAACCCACCCCCACATTGGAGGCAGGTAGTGCATGTCAAATATGACTGGTGAATTGTTGTGTTTTTTTGTGTGTGTGTTTTTTTTGTGGTATTGCTTCAGAATATCAGAAACTTGATGGTTTACTGTGCGTTAAAGGTGACCTGTTATGCTTCACTGAAGAGGTTAGGACATCGCACATAAAAATGGCTGCAAGCAAATACGCAATTATAAACTGTGCATCTTTGAAAAGCAGAAGTGGAGTCTCCTGCACAACCAACAAGAATGCAGCAAGTGGTTTCTTAATGGTAAGTCAATAACAAAACACTTGAATGTTCCAACAGCCACTGTACAGCGCATATAGCGGTAAAACCAGCTGACCTAACGTGCTGGAGCTCAGCTTTAGCTGCTGGGTAATGGGGTTTAGTTCAGCTGGGGTTGCTAGCTAACAGTGCCTGTCGAATGTGTCTTAACAATCGGTAAAACATTAATTTGTTGCCAAAAAACGCTCAGGTGGGTCTTTTAAGTGCTTGAGCTGTTTTTTAAAAATTATTATTAGAATCAATTCAGACCCAAATGGACGTATACAAACATACAAAATGTGAAAGATTATAATGACTATAGACCAGTATTGTATCACTAAATTAGAAAAGCAAAAAAATAATTCCCAACTCCTGTAACATGTTCCACTAGCCATTAAAAGGTGTCTTTACTTTCAAGCCGACATCCAAACCCTATGTGTGCCAGGAGTTGAAAATTACTGTTCCCATGAACTGGCGCTATCTATCACAGAAGAACGAATTTCGGTGTCTGGAGGACCTGAATGACCAACACGTGGTTCTACAAAATATTGACTCAGAGAGCTAATTCCTCCGGTCAAATAAGTAATCCTTAAGTTGTTTTCTTTTCACAAGTATCTTACGTTTTTATTTTGAATTCCCCGGCTTTAAGCCTGTTTCCCATTATTACTTTACAACACAATCTTGTGGTAAGCTAGCTGTAGCGTCGCACTCTGAGCTAACGGCAATTAAACGGTCGTTTATATGCAGTACCTTGCTGACCACTAGGGGCGCCCGCGGACGAAAGACTGCACTAAAGAATGACTTAACCCAGGCATGTCCAAAGTCCGGCCCGGGGGCCAATCATGGCCCGCGGTCAGATTTCATACGGCCCGCAGCTTCAGTCTTATAATGTATTATTTATGGCCCGCCTGCACTGTGAAACAGAATAAATAAATCATAAAACTTGAAACTGTAATTCCTCCTTTCACCAAATGGTGGCAGTACCACTTTAATACTATCAGTCTGCCTCCGTGCAGCGAACCCCTCTCCACTCATTTCTGCCATGGCCACTGCAAAGAAAACAAGTTAACAGTGAGGGCCGCCGCTTTCAAGAGAGATGGGAATTACAATACTTCTTCACTGAAAATCAAGGCAATTGTGCTTGTCTAATTTGTGAGACGGTTGCCTTGTTTAAGGATTTCAACGTAAAGAGACACTACCAGACTAAACATGCTAACGCATACAACAAGCTAACAGGAAGTGACCGTGCTGAAAAAGTGAAGCAGCTCCAAGCTGCACTGGCATCACAACAGCGATTCTTCACGCAGGCCTGAGTCAAAAGAAAATACCACCAAATCAAGCTACGAAGTGGCCATGTTAATAGCTAAACATGGCAAACCTTTTACTGAAGATACATTTATCAAAGACTGTTATGAAAATGGTGGAGAACATTTGCCCTGAGAAGAAGCAAGAATTTGCGAATGTTTGCCTGGCACGTAACAGTGTGGCACGGAGAGTTGAGGACATGAAATTGAGTATTTTGAACGGTAACATCTGTCACTATCAACAGTGAAAAGTCAAAAGAACATTTATGCACTTGGGTTTATGGCACTTATTTTTATTAAACTCTTGAGTAAGATTTGGTTATTACTGTTGATGTTATGAACCTGTAGATGTGACACAAACTATTACTTTCTGAAAGATATTGTAAATGACAAGAGCAAAATTAACTTGTTTTAAGATTTAATAATAACAGACAACTTTGCATTACTTATAACTCCTGTTTAAAATGTTCTTGAGGCAAAGATATTTTTAAACTCATGTAAATTTAAGGTATTTCATACAGTTTGTTCAATGTTATCTGACTCTCCAGGTATGAAAGAATTGCAGAATTTGTGTTTTTAGAGTTGTTCTCATCTGCCTGAGTGGCTTATATTTGGTTTTTTTTGTCATTTGAAAGATAAAGATAATTGTGACAATGAAAATAGTTTTATAACAGAGTGTATTTGCATGAAACTTTTGTAGTTAAAAAATGTCCGAACAAACTATTGGCCCCCGGGCATCTTCACTTGATCAAATCTGGCCCTCTTTGCAAAAAGTTTGGACACCCCTGACTTAACCTAAGAAACGAAGTTAAATAAAAAAAAACTAGAGACAAGAAATAAGCTAGAATCAACTAAAAACAGAAACAAGACTGATCAATTCAAAGGAAGAGACGAATTAACACAATATAATTATAAAAACCCTCAAAACAACTCAAGGATCCCGACTAAATAAAAGACCGTGCTGTCTTTTTATGTATTCAAAATGCATTAAACTATAATTAATTCCCAACTTGCACAGAAATTTTCTCATATTGAACAACCTGAGCGTGTAGGTGACCACTGAAAACAAAGACTTGATCTGGTTAAGCCGCTGAAGAGTCCAACACACAGGGAGTAAGAGTGACTCACCTCTAAGTGTCACGTTGATGCCGTACAGCCCAACATGCAGGCCGACCTCAGCCTGGATGACAGCATTACTGAAGGACTTGTAGGTAGCGTTTGTGGTCATCCTGGCCTCAGCCCAGCTGTTAGTGAAGTTCAGAGCTGCACAAAAAGGACACAAAGGTGAATGATGATGGGAGACAAAGGGAAATCTAATATTTCTTATAGATTAAAACAAATACACTGCAAAAACACACAATCTTAGTATTTTTTGTCTAGTATCTAGTGCATATATCTTAGTAAACGTGAATCAAGACAAAACAATAACTTATCAGTAAGATATAGAAGCTTGCTTTAAGTAATTGCTCCTTTGGTAGATTATTTCAATTATAAATAAATACATTTATCTACCAATGGACAAGTGCTTTCCACCAATATTAAGGAATTATTTACTTAAAACAAGTTTCCATATCTTCCTGAAGAGATACTTGTAAGTTATTTCAAGTTTACTGATATTTGCACTAGAAACTAGACTAAAAATACTTGGTGTTTTTACAGTTTATACAAAACTTACCTACTATCACTACACCTACAAACAAGCTGATCATGATCCTGAGCATCCAGAAGACCCGCTGGATAAAAACAAAAATATTTTGAATATATACAATAATAGAAAAGCATCCCAGCAAACGCAGATGGACAGAAAACTTGCACTCACCGTCCTTCCTCGTATTCCTGGCAGGATGAGAAGAAGACCGACTGCCAGCATGAGGAAGACCAGAATAATGGCGAGCAGTCGGCCGCTGACGATGAAGGCAGTCCTTTGTAGCGGGTAGAATGGGTAAATGTCGTCGTAGAAAGTCATCTTAGCTTCTGATCTAAGGATTGAGCCGAGACTAGGCAGCGTAACAGAGGAAGCAGTGTTAGAGCGCCGCTTCTCACTTTCCTCCAGGTGCAGAGATAACAGTTTTACTTACAACTGATAAGGAAACTACCACCCTGAGGCCTGGCACATTATTAAACCTGAAGGAGTCGACTCTAGAGTAACAGCTAGCTCTGCTTTGCATTGTGTGCAAACAGAGAATAATGAAAAAACTCTTCAATCAGTCAGTCAGAACCCCAGTTTTCCTCTGATTGCTGTTCCTTGAGTGATTGCACCATTAAATATAATAAAGATACAAAAATAAATTCTGAAGGTTTTGTCTTACCTGAGATATGCAGGACAAGGAAAGGCGTGAAGTCTGATGGTTGAGGGAACATACACTTCTTTTATACCTCTGGACCCCCCTTGTGTCACAAAGGGGGAGGAGGAGAAGGAGGAAGGATGCAATGACTGGGATGCTGTGGAAAAAAGAGGAAGGATCCTGACATGGATGGCAATTCCTCTTTGGGAAATAGGTCACACATGCACTTTGGTGTTAAGTTGAGCAACAGGTGTAGGCTGCAAGTATTGCAGTATCTCTCAGCTGTCATCAAACCTGCGTTCAGCTGCACCTGGTGAACATCTCTGCCTCTGCAGTGGGTGAGACTCCGTGTTTTTGTTTCTCAACTTTATGAAACTTTCAGTTTATTAACGTAAATATTATTTAATCTCCTATATAAGTACAGAAAAGCGAACATACGAAAATAACATTCAGCTACCTGCACGTAGTCTTCACTTTTCAGGAGTCCTTCTTTCCTCTTGAGCCAAGAAGCGCCTCTCGCATCAATGGATTTGCGTAAATGGGTTTGGAGAGTCTGCGCACTCGCTGGCTCGGTGATCATCCTCAGTGAGCGTGAGTCAACTTCAGCGGTGTTTTATTCTGTAACCACATAAAAATACAAGCAGCTGGTTCATTTTAAGTTTCAAAACATGCAGATTGTGAAGGTAAACTAAGCTGGGAGGTGCCTCGCTTTGACGGCTGGTACAACAGTTTGGCGCATCCGGAGCGCGGAGCCGTCGGTAAGTCCCGGCAGGCGGTCCCGGTTTCACACATCACCGGGTGACTGATGGTGACTCTGTGCTCACGGCAGGTGCTCATCTAGTGCGCCTCGTGCCCGCGCGCTACTGGGATGGAGTCTACCAACCTGTGCACGAGCCGGTGCAGCCGAACGCACGCGGGCTGAGCAGGTTGTTGTCCGGGGGAGCTTCCGGTTTGTCGTCGGCACGCAACCGGACCGTGCTGTCTTTGTTCTTCGGTAAATATGAAGGAAATTATCAATAATATGAATAATAATGAAAAATATACGATAAAAATACAATAAACGTAAAGCTTAGTGCTTTAGTCAAAAATAATAATTTGGGTTTTATTTGTGCTCCATTGTTTCTCAAATAAAATATGCCATGCAGAGCATTTATAGCGCATATTTAAATAGAAAAATTAGTACATTTCCGTCAAAAACTCAGAAAGTTTCTAAAACGTTGGAAAAGTCGAAAATTTGCTAGGAAAAAACCCCTCAGGAATTATGAGATTAATCAGAAATTTCTGAGTTTTTTTTCTAGAAATCTTTTTAACTTTTCAAAATTAGAAATTGCCTTGAATTTTATAGAAAATTTCGGAGATTAATCTAAACATTTCTGAGATTTTTTTTCTGGCAAATTTTCGACTTTTTAAACTGAGAAACTTTTTGTTTTTTCAAGAAAATTTTTGGCAGAAAAATTTAAATTTTTTTCTATCTAAAAAATGCTTTCGAAATGCTTAGACATTATATATTTAGCTACTTGTGAAATCACAATGCTGCTGGAAAAGGCAAATGTTTTGTTGACTTACCATTCAGAAACTTCCAGCTGCATTCTTGTTGGTTGTGCAGGAGGCTCCACTTCTGCTTATCAAAGATGTGCGGTTGTGTAATTGCGCATCTGTTTGCAGGCATTTTCACGTGTGAGTGGGAGCTGTGGCCATGCTGCAGCTTATAAGGATTTAAAGTGATAAGAGGCCCTAAACATTGTATTCTTGTAATTAATTAATTCATGACTTTGTGAGGTTAAACACTCAGAAATTGGTTTCTCACCTTGTTAATTATACTGAAATTGTTTCAGGTTACCATGTTGCCTTTGAAATTTTCGATGTAAGAACTCCTGGTTGTCCGCCTCAGTTCATGAACATCAAAGTCCCTAAAGGGGATCCTGTCTTTGATCCCAATGCCACTGGGAAAGTGCGACTGCCTTTCCAGAGAGGACAATGGGACAAACTGTCCGGCCAGAGTCCCAGCAACCCTCGAGCTCAGGTGCTCACTCTTTACTTCCTGTTTACATTTAATCAGGGCTGCATTCTGAGTCATTCTCTTCGTTTACGTCTGATAATCTGTGGCACTCATGCAGGTGAACTCTGTGACAGCGTGGATAGACGGGAGCTCCATATATGGTCCTTCCTCTTCCTGGTCTGACTTCTTGAGAAGTTTCTCTAGAGGACTCTTGAATCGAGGTTCTGAGTGGAACATGCCGAATAAAGGAGGGGGTCGCAATTTCATGTGGAGCGCTCCTGATCCCTCCACTGGAGAATATGGACCACAGGGACTTTATGGTGAGGTTTCTCTCAATCATCACGATTAATCACGATTAATCACAATCAACTCATTTAGTAGTCGATTAATTGTTAACTAGACTATACAGAATCAAATAAAATGCCATTTGGTGAAAGAACAACACTTTCAGAGCAGTATTTAGGCCAAAGCTGCACAAAAATATACACTTTTCTGTAAATATGTACTTTGTTTGTTTTAATAGATCTGTATGAAAAATCTATTATTAAGCACCGTTTGCTGTCACTTTATTAATCTGTTAATCCAAAATTAAAAAACGAATTAGCCAACACTGTATTCTTTGCTACAAATAATCAAGCGTACACAAAACGAGTGCTACGTTATTCCATTTTAGGTAATAAAATGTTTGTTTTCCTATTTAAAACAAGAAGTGAAACATTTGTTTGCATCTTTTAATATGTTTCTAACACAAACTTTAATGAAAAATCTGCAGAATCGGCCACTTCTTAATCCGATTAATCAATTAATCGGATTAAAATAACCGTTAATTGCAGCCCTGTTGGTATTATAGATTACATGACGATAGAGCTAAAGAAAACCTTCAGCTGACAAGCTAAAATATATTTTTCTCCTTTGCAGGCCATCCTTCTTTAGCAGACATGCATTTGATAACTGATTTTATGCTGCTAATTCTGAACAGTGAAGCTTAAGCGACTCACTATTTTTATATTCCACTAATCTGAGGAGCTAATTTCACAATCTTGCAGTCCAGAAAAAACAACTGAACTTTAAACTGCAGCTTCAAAACAATCTGCTCCACTCTTCCTCTGCATTTTGCAATAGCAAATCCAGTCGATACTGCTAGCTGCAGAAAGCAAAAACAAAATCATAAATAGTTTGTTATTAATAATATTCCATCCCTGGATCGGGGTTGCAGTCAGAGCCTGAGTCAAAGCAGGTCCAGCCTGACGTGAGCTGTGACTCTTTAATAATTGTGTAAATGATATGCCACTGTGACCACAGTAAATCCTTCTCTCTAAAACAAAAGGCGAGTCATGCAAGTGTCATAAAACCCGTGTTTTGTTGCTCCCGTTGTGAAAATTGCGTAGCTATCACCTATGGTTAAGTCGCAGGATGTTATCCCACCTTTTGTCACATTTTTGAACAAAATAAAACACTAAATTATATTTCTAATTAGTGGTTGATTACTGGTAGCAGAAAACAGATAGAGTTTTGCACACTTGAGAAATGTGTGCTGTTTATGCGTTTTTCTTTCATGCCGTTTGTCACGTATTTGACCTAGTTCTGCACGTTGTGGTCAGAATGAGGCTAATTCACCTGATGAAATAGCAAAACGTCCTTGTTTGTGCCGTCTTCCATGTGCAGAGTTGGGAAATGCATGGGCCAACGAGAACTTGTTCACGGCAGCAGAGGGGATTATCTGGTTTCGCTACCACAATTATGTTGCCGCAAAGTTGCACAAGGAGAACCCGGAGTGGTCAGATGAGAGGCTGTTTCAAAACGCCAGGAAGACCGTGGTCGCCACACTCCAGGTAAAGGGAGAAGAAGAATAATCCTCTCGCTGCACAGGTGATGATTTAATTTGCACTCTGAAAAGACGGACAAGAGGTAGTTAGAGAGCAGAGCATCATTTCTGACCAGTCGCAGCTCTGCCCTGCACGTACACTGCAAAAACACAAAATCTTACCAAGTATTTTTAGTCTAATTTTTTGTGCAAAAATCTTAGTTCACTTGAAATAAGTCAAAAGTAACTTGCAAGTATCTCTTCAGTAAGACGTAGAAGCTTGTTTTAGGTAAATAATTCCTTAATATCGATTTAAAAAAATGTTAGTTCCTTTGGCAGATAAATTTACTTATAACAAGACAATTTTCCCATAAAAATAAATATCTACAATTTCCATAATAAAAATGGTCAATTTATTCTACCAAAAGCTCTTCAAATGGCATTTTTAACTTCACCCAGTTCAGATTGTGTTTAAAAAAATCTTTAATGTCCAGATATTAATCTGTTAATCCAAAAATAATCAGCAGATAAGCCCTGTACCATATAAATGCATCCTTATTTAGAAATTATCATCCATTTTTGGCAATAAGAGTTTATTTTCTTATTTAAAATAGGAAATGAATTATTTGTTTATTTGCATATTTAATGTATTTCTAATATTGTATTTAAAACAGGGCTTAAATGAAAAATGTACAGAATATGCTAATTGTTTGATCAATTAATCAATTAATTGTCAGAATAATCAGTAACTTAACTGATAACTAAAATCAGTATATTTGGTTAGTTAGTTATTTTAATTATTGTCATTTTGGTTCACAAAATAACCAACATTCCCACATAACTTAGATTTTATGTTAGTATTTTTTAAATATTAAATGATTGAAGTTTTGATCAGTTACTCAGTACTTGAATTGCCTTTTTACAAAATACTTTTTACTTTTACTTGAGTAAACATCTGTTGAAGTAGTGCTACTCTTAGATGAGTATAATCAGTAGCTTAATTGAGTAAATGTGGCTTAATATAAAGTCACAGTATATTTACTTTTTGGTTGGAGGACACAAATAATGTATTCTTAATAGTTATCCTCTTCTTTGTGTTGGTTTTTCACTTAAAATGGCAATAAAATTCATTTAAAGTCGCGCTTGAAATGCGATAAAACGGGAAACTTGCTTTCCATACAAAGAAATCCCTCAAAAACAGAAGGAACAGGATGTTGAAAGTTTAATTCAGACACTCCAGGAATTTTTTAACTTCCATGTGTTTCATCACAGAACATTGCTCTCTATGAATGGCTGCCAGGATTCCTCGGAGACAGAAAACTCCCTCCTTATCCAGGTAAGCCTGAGCCAGCCTGCAGCGAGCGAGTGCGTACAAGTGCAGGGAATCAGGTAATGCACCAGCGACCGCAATCCGCGGTGAGGTGAGCTACCGGCGGTGGAGTTTGACAGGCATGTGCTCCGTCAGCAAACCATTAGCCCGGCTCTCCCAGTTCTGCTGAATAAGCTGCCACGGCTGAAGAAAGTTATGGCGACAACAGTCAGAGGATCCCAGGACCTTACTCACTTTTATTTGTTAGGGAAAACAGTTTCTAGATGCTGGAAGTTGTTTCTGCGCCGCAGCTTTTTGAGTTTGTGTCTGTTTTTTTGTGTTTTTTTGCAGGCTACCAGAAGTTTGTCGATCCAGGCATTTCTCCTGAGTTTCAAGCTGCTGCCATGCGCTTTGGTATGACTATGGCGCCCCCTGGTGTCTACATGAGGTAACGATTCAGTGTTGCACTGTTTTTAGCAGAGTTGGGTAAGAACCAATTACATTTACAGGGATAACTTTTTAAAAAATGACTTTTAGGAGTATTTTTATTACACTGTACTTTTTACTTTTACTTGAGTAATTTTATAATAAAGTATCTCTCCTCTTACTTCAGTAAAATTTCTGGATGCTTTTGTTATTTTGTAATTATGTTATTTACTTGAATTATTTTCAAATTGTTTCATAAAATACCCAAAATTTCCACATAACTTACATTTTGGCCCATCTGATTATGTAATTTCTAAATATTAAATTACTGATGCTTTGATCAGTTACTCAGTACTTGAGTAGACCTTTTACAAAATACTTTTTTTACTCTTACTTGAGTACTTTTGGCTTTGACTTGAGTAAAAATGTGTTGAAGTTGTGCTACTCTTACTTGAGTAAATTCTTGGATGGCTACTTTTGACTTTTACTTGAGTAAAAATGTGTTGAAGTTGTGCTACTCTTACTTGAGTATGCATTTTGGTTACAGTGGTTTTTCTTTTATTCTCTGCAGAAACAAAACTTGTCATTTTCGAAAGATTACCAACATCGATGGCAGTAAATCACCAGCAATGCGTCTCTGTAACAGCTTCTGGAAGCGGCAGGTAAATATACTATCAACTACCTTTTAAACCCTATAAATTTGTGATAAAATACAGTTGTATAAAAAGTTATAATCTTACGAGAATATTTATTTATTTTCTTTTCTTAGTGTGGCCCTAATAACCTGTTTTACCTTTAAAACTAAAAGTTTACATACACCAGATAAAAAGACACGTACAGATTTTTTTCTCACTGCCTCAAGTTAAATCTGACCAAATTTCTTTTGTTATTGGTCAATTAGAATTACCAAAATTATTTCAATTTGCTGAATGCCACAATAATGTCATAGATTTATTTATTAATGCCTTCAAAATCATTTAAAAATCATGAAATCACCAATAATTCTGGTGATTATAACTGACCTAAAACCAGAAACGTTTGAATTCACTAAAGAGTGAGAAAAAAAGCTTTGTGTTTATTTTTATTTGACGTATATAAACTTTTGGTTTCAACTGTATAACTAAAGATATTGAACATTTATTTTAGCAAATATATTTGTTTAATTTGGCCGAGAAGGTTGATCTAAGCTTTGTTAAAAATGCTGGTTGTATTTTAATCACAAATTTATTTTCAGATGCTGTTATGTTTTTAAAAGGCACGTAAAGTTAAAAAATAATGGCAGTGCTATTAGATAAACCCTGAGTCAACACAGAGGAAATGTTTAGGTATACCTTGGGGAAAGATCATGGACCTTTACGTTCTGCTGAATGCAGATAATTTAAAGGTTCTTCAATGATAAATGGGGGAAATGTCAAGTTACGCCTCCAAGGAATTACTTAGACTATAAATATGTCTTTAATATCTACAATTTGCAGAAGAAAGAAAGTTTTTGTTGGTATTTTAGCTTCTCAACATCCTGAAGGAATGTTTGAATATCATTTAACGTTAAAGAAAAAAAAACTTGGGATGTATGTCCTGAAATATTCAGTTATTAAACTTTTACATTTTTTCATGATTTTATGGGATAGTGTACAAATTAGTGTAATACTTGTGAAGCAGAAGGTAAGTGATTAAAGGTCCTCAACATTCTGTACAAGAAAGAATCTGGAAAGTGTGGCATGCTTTTGTATTCAGTCCACTTTCACTTGTTTTATGTCTGTGGCTTCTTCCTTGGAAAATAGCGGAGAAAGATTGGAAGGAGAATTTCTGTGATTATCAATTTTCATTTGTTTCCATAGATTCTTAGCTAGATTCTAGGCCTGGACTTTGACTGGGCCATTCTGACATCTCTATGTGTAGTTTTAAGGCTTCTGCAGCTTCTTACATGAAGGCCAGATTCACGGAGAGCAGCCTCCAAACCCGCAACCCGGCAAGAATAAATGGGTTTAGAAAATGGTTGAATTTAGTTGAGCAATATTTGTTTTTTACATAAAATACACAGAAGTTTGTATTTATTATGTGTCAAACTGTGGCAGGGTTCATGATCCACTGTACCATTAGAACATCCTCTAATCTCAATAAAATATACCCCAAAGTTGTTATACTGTTTATAGAAACCATTTTAAATGATTTCAAATAGATTAAAAGTGACCTAATGTGCAAAATTTGTATTTTGCACGTTTATGTACTTACATTTTGGTCTCAGCTGCTTCTAAAAATAGCCAAGAGCGTTTAAAAAAAACCTCCCAGATGTTTTTAATGGCTTTTTGGTGTCTAGAAAATGACCCTTTTCACAAACGTCCGGAATCTAACGTCACAAATCAACGGGCACTGCTCGTTGCCTAGCAACCCCAGTGAATCCCAGCCTGTTACCTAGCAATCCAAGAGGGGCTACAGCATATTTGGTCATCTGTTTCTGCTGCTGTGCAATGGCTGCTGGAAAAAAGTGTTTTGTTGTTGACTTAACTATCCAGAAGCAATTTTCTGCATTCATGTTGCTTGTGCAGGAGGCTCCACCTCTGCTTTTCAAAGATGTACAAACAGTTGTGTAACTGTGCACCTGTTTACAGCCACTTTCATGTGCAACGTAAAGGTTGAAGACAGCTCAAAATAAGCAGAGCTGATCAGACTAAAATCTCACTATCTAAGAATGATTTTGTGCAAAAAAAATCTCAACCCCCAAAATATGCTGTTTTGTAGCTCATAGACCAATCCTAACTTGTTAAATGAAGCACGATAGGTCACCTTTTAAGATATTTGTCTTCTTCAGAGTGCCAACATGAAGACAAGTCACGATGTTGATGAGCTTCTGATGGGCATGGCGTCTCAGATTGCAGAAAAAGAAGACCACATTGTTGTGGAGGACCTCAGAGGTTTTCAGTTTTCTCCTGAGTTTTTAAACTGTTGATGCTGAAACATCCATTATGCGTCTAACGCTGCTTCCACTTCCACAGACTTCATGTATGGACCGTTGAGGTTCAGCCGCACAGATCTGGTGGCTTTGACCATCCAGAGAGGGAGAGACTTCGGTCTGCAAAGTTACACAGAGACGAGAAGGGCTCTGGATCTGCCTCCTGTAAAGATGTTTGAAGAAATTAATCCTGAGCTCAGCAGCAGCAACCCGCAGGTCTCACCTACAGCCTCTGACGAGATGAATTCATGGACAAAAGAATAGATAAAATGCATTAACTCTGCTCCTGTAGCTGCTGCGCGACGTTGCGGAGCTGTACGGCGGAGACATCTCGAAACTGGAGCTCTTTCCTGGAGGTTTGCTGGAGTCCACCGACGGACCCGGTCCGGTTTTCTCTGCCATAATCCTGGATCAGTTTGAACGCGTCAGAAACGGAGACCGCTTCTGGTTTGAGAACAAGCAGAACGGGTAACGCTGAAGACTTTCCACCCTAATGGAGATACTTTTAATAAAACCACCGTCTCTAAAAAACACACAAAATCTTACCAAGTATTTTTCTAGTGCAAATGTCTTACTAAACAAAACAAAATTAAAAGTAAAATTTCAGCAAGACTTAGGTGTTTCCTTTAACCCATAAAAGCCTGGCCAGTCAAAAAATAATCAGGCAATGAAATTTCTTTTAGAACTTGGATGTTTATTGAGCCTTGAAACAAACTGAAAAAAAAGAAGAAATATTAACTTATTATATATTTAGGCTTTTCCTATAATATTTTGCTCACAACAATTTGAATTTTAGGTTCAAAAACAAATTTTTCTCCACAACATTTAGAAAATATTGAACATTTAAGGCAATTTTTCAGGAATTATTAACTTAACATTGATCAACTTTTTATCACTTATCAATATTAAGAAATTATTGACTTGAAGCAACAGTTTCTTAATATTTGTGAAAAAGTACTGGTTCCAGATTGGCAGATTATTTTACTTTATAACATGGAATAATGTCTTTTTATAAATGAAATAATCTTCCAGTGATAATAGTACTTTAATTTTTATAAATATTAAGGATTTATTTACTTAAAACAAGCTCTTATATCTTGCTGAAAAGTTTTTTGTAAATTAGTTTTATTTTATTTCAAGTGTATTTAGATATTTACACTATAAATTAGACAAAAAATACTTCATTTTAGATTAGATTTGTTATATTTGCAGTGTATTAATGTGTTTTTACTTCTTCAGTTTGTTTACTGATGAGGAGATCCAGACGATTCGCAGTCTCACATATCGGGATGTTCTCATAGCAGTCACAAGCGCAGAGGAGACCGATTTACAAAAAAACGTTTTCTTATGGACGGAGGGTAACGATTCAACACTTTTGTTTTGTAATTTTTTCAATTAAAAAGTATTTTTATAGAAAAACCGTCTTGCCTTCCAGGTGACCCCTGTCCTCAGCCTGCGCAGCTGGATGCATCGATGCTGCATCCGTGCACCAACGTCACTAAACTGGATTATTTTGATGGAAGCCACGCCGGCTTTGGCATCGCCATCATTGTTATGTGTCTCTTCCCTCTTGGTCAGTGTAGAAATCTCCCTCTGTTTGCATACAGGAAACAGTTCATCTTTTTGTTAAACTAATTACTTTTGCCTTCTCAGTGAGTTTTCTGGTGGCTTGTCTGGTGGCGTGCCTTCGGAAGTACAGGTACAAAAAGTTTCAGAGGAGAAAAGGAAAAGCAGGAAATACAACAGAGGAGCCGACTCTGGGAATCGCTGGTATGAAACCTGTGGAGTTTTGTCATTTATTTGTGATTAAGAATCCAATTTTGTTTGTTTTTGTCCGTCTCAAAAAGAGCATACGAAACACAAACCAATGTGAAATTAGAAACAAATAATTAAACTCAGATTCTTAAAGTTGTCAAGCTTCTTCCGCATCTTTACGTTGTTCCCAACTAGCGCTTGATTAATCAGATTAATTGTGATTAATCAATAATTCAATCAATTAATCGTCATCTAGAGCAGATAGACTGTTAAAAACTGTACAAACAATAAATGTTCAATTTAAGATGAAAAATCTTCTTAGATTTAGCTTCACCTGGTTCAAATTCTGTAAAAAATAATTAAGCAACTTTTGCTATTCAATTATTAATTTGTTAATTTAAAAAAGTAAAAAGGATTAACTCTATGCTTTACTAATGTTAAATAAAGTAGTAAGATTTAAGCTTTTCACATGTTGATGTTAAAAGGATTTTTTTAGCTGTAGATTTTAAGCAAAAATGTAAATTTTTATTTAAAAAAGTAATTTAATTATGTGTTTTACATCTTTTAATGTATTTATAATGTTGTTTAAATTAATGTTAAGTGGCCAAATTAAAATTTTACGGAATGTGACAATTTTTAATAAAATAATCGGTAGCCTCTTCCCTATCAACAACAGTAAACAAGAATTTCTTTCGACAACAGGTTTATTATTCTATAGAAACTGGATTTGAATTATCTAGTCTAGGAAATTTCCTGTAATTTTTTTAAAACAGCATTTTATTTCTATTTTTAGGGTTTAAATTAAAGGTAAACAGAGCATAGATATGCTTTGAAAAGCACATAGATTCAAAACTAATGAGTAGTAAAGGAGATGTAAAGAAATATTTTTGGTACATTTATTGTCATTCTTGTAGAAATTCAGTGCAAATATTGGAGAAAGAATTTGAAAACTGGTTAAAATCCCTGAATTTGTCATTATGTCTGTATTTAAAACATTAACTTGTTCCTTTTAATTGTTAGCCAAAATTATTAAGAAAATATTAGAGACACAAGTTGCAGATTCCTTGTCTGTGACATAAAATCCAAGATAAAAAATGACGTTTGTGGCTGTAACTTAAAAATTCAGTAAAGTTTAAGAAATTTTTATTTCTTGATAATTTAAATTGCCCTGTATCTTACTGTATTTATCTTTTTATTGGGTTCTTGGCTGCAGCGTACGAGTGGCAGGGTCGTAGAAAACCGCTGCATCCAGTTAGTGTGGAGATTGAAAACAGGAGGCTGCAGGTGTTGGACAGATCTGGGGTCGCGCACCGCTCCCTCAGTCTGAGAAACCAGAACCACCTGAACATCTTTCTTTCCAGCAGTCATCACCATAAATCTCTCCTGCTCAAAGTGCCAAAAGAGTACGACCTGGTAAGTTGCTGACGACCGATTTAAAACGCCACGGTCCAGTTTAACCTTGTGCAGACAGATTTATGTCTAACAAAGTAAAGTTATCTTTGCTTTAGTGTTGCTGCCAGCTTAATCCCTGATCTAAGCATGACTCTGCAGCTATACCTGATCTCCATCACTTTTATCTTTTGTGCTCTCTGTGTGTGTGCGCACATGCAGGTGCTGTTTTTTGATGATGAGAGCAAACGTTCAGAGTTTGTCAGCCACTTGCGCCTGGAGCTGGAAGACATGAGGCAGGAGATTAGAGTGAAGGAGATGAGGGAGAGGGAGCTGCTGCAGGAGGCGCTGACCAAAGAGCAGAGGGCTCAGATTGTGGAAACTTTCATTCGCCATGCTTTCTCCAAGGTACAATCAGCCCCTGGATATTTACCTCACATGCTGCTCTGTTGCAGCAGGAGCAGCTTTAAGTTCGCCCACAAAATGTCAAGTCATGTTTGAGGCCAAACCTCAGGCCGAAGGAACTAATTGTTGGCTTGACCTCTGATGTGACGAGGTCTGAGCTGAACCTCAGCTGACGTTGGAGATATTATACTGTGATGACAAATAATAGCTAGGGCTTTAACTAACTGTAACTGTAGTAAGTGATTATTTGATGATTAATCGATTAATCAAAGAACAAAAAGTGTTTTTTCATTTAACCACTAAAGCTGTTTTTATGCAATATTAGAAACATTGGAGATATTACACTATGATGACAAATACTAAAACAATCGTTAGTAAAAGCCTTAGTTATTAATCAATTATTCTGACGATTAATCAGATAACAAAATGGCACATGTTGCAGATTTTTCATTTATCCACTTACGCTGTTTTAATCCCAATATTAGAAATGTTGGCGATATTACACTATCTCCAATGTTGACAAATAATGCCTAAGGGTTTAACTGATTATTATTTTAGTGATTGATTATTCTGACGATTAATCGATTAACCGAGTAACAAAATTTAACATACTGCAGATTTTTCATTTAACCACTTAAGCCTTCTTTATCCCAATATTAGAAATGTTGGAGATATTACACTATGATGACAAATAATAACTAGGGCTTCAACTAACAGTTACTTTAGCAATCAATTATTTTTAAGATTAATTGATTAATTGTATAACAAAATGGCACATTCTACAGATTTTTCAGTTATCCACTTATTTTTGGCTTTTTTGCTGCTTTGAGTTTATTGTTCTTTGAGCAAATGACCTTTTTTGGGTCTTTATACTCTAGTTAACGATTAATCAAGTCATTGCGATTAATCTGAATGATAACAATGAATCTGATTAATCCAGTTAATCATTTCAGCCCTAATAATAATAACTAATAATAATAATAACATTGCTTTCCTTTTGATGCTCAGGTTCTGGAAATAGAGAAGTGTGATGCTGGAGACATGAGCAGCATCTCCAGTAAGCGAGCCAGAGAGGTTCTGCAGTGCGAGCTGACAGCGTCAGAGTTTGCTGAGGCGCTCGGACTGAAACCGGACTCTTTATTTGTGGACTCCATGTTCACCCTGGCTGATAAAGACGGAAACGGTTACCTCTCCTTTCAGGAGTTTCTTGATGTCATAGTCATCTTTATGAAAGGTAAAAGCAGTGGTAACAAGTATATTTTGCATCTTGGATGAATTTTTAGCAGAATTTCTGGCTTTCTACAGTCTGTGAAAGTTAAGAATTAATTGTTGGTTATTTTTAAGCTATTCCAAGACACAAGAAAACAAGAAAAAAAAAACATGTTTTCAGACTGTTTTTATGCATTTCACAAATAATAATAAAAAAACATGAATATCTGAAAATACACTGATATTTAAGTAATAACTCATTACTTAAAAAATAATAGCTTCTTAAAGTAATTCTTGAAGTCTTAAATAAATTATTGTAATTATTTAAGATTTATAAAAATTAATGTAGGTTTCAATCTGTTTTTTATATTTAAGAAAAATACACATTTATAAAATGCTAAGTTTTATTTAATTTATGACATAATCAACAAACTATTTATTGAATTGGAGCCATGTTGAATGCAAACAAAAGTTTGCAAAAGCCTCTGGAAATTATGCACTTTATTCTAGTTTTGTACATCGGTCTATTTGCACAAATAGCATCTAAAATTAATCTTTTACCCACATTAGGTAAAATTATGTATAAATTGTTACAAAGGTAGGTTAATTTTGGTGATGACTTCCCTTTCCTGGTCCGGGAACAATGAGGTGAACCTATTTGTTCAGTTGTAGGAACTGCAGTGAAATATGTTTATAACTCCAGGGTCTCCGGAGGAAAAATCCCAGCTCATGTTCTCCATGAATGACATTGGTGGAACTGGCTACTTATCGAAGGAGGAATTCGCCAGGATGCTCAGGTTTCAGCAGCTCTCCTCTTCATCTTTTTCATGGCTGAACAGTGTTTACTCGGCTGTTTTGTCCTAACCCTTTTGATCAATTGCAGGTCTTTCATTGAAATCTCCAACGGCGTTCTGTCAAAGACACAGGCAGAGGACGGCATCAAGGCCATGATGCAGGCGGCAGGGTTTGATGACCAGGAGAAAATCTCATGGAGGGACTTTCACTCGCTCCTGAAGGACCATGAGAGGGAGCTGCAGTTCGCGCAACTCAATGTCAAAGGTTTGAGAAAGTTTGGTTTAAAGGTGACCTATTGTGCTTCCTAATATAGATTAGGAGAAGTCTAAGGGCGATACGAAACATATTCATCACATTATTTGGACAAAATCACTCTTAGATAATAACATTTTAGTAAATTCAGCCTATTTTGAGTTTCTTTTAGAATAAGCTCTTGTCATTTTAAATTCTAATGAGCTGCTGCTGGCCACGCCCCCCAACTCATTGCTTACTCTCGCACTGGAAACCAGCTGACTAAACATGCTGGAGCTAGAGGTGGGCGATATAGACGTAAACCTTCATCACAATATTTAGTGGTACTATTGAAGTGACAATAAGAACTATTAATTTCTGCTTTTTTCGTTAACTTTATGGTTCTGACTGCATTACACATCAATCATAACCCAACAAACACAAATGCTACTCCATCCCATTTGTAATATGCTTCTTTATGACACTAGTCACATAAAAAAGTGTGGTTTGTATTACTAGACTGCACACATATTTTCAAATTGAATTATACTTTAATTGAAATAACAGTGGAGAAAAAGTAAAATGAACACTCCCAACAATACAGAGAGTTTTGGGAGGTTTTAAAAATCACTAAGTGGAATTTACTGTGACAACAATAAATCAAAATTCTTATTATAATGAGAAATTTATCACAATCATTAATAACACAATAAATGCTCACTTCAAGCTGGAACTCAGCTTTGGTTGCTAGGTGACGGCCTGGTCTGGCTGAGGTTGCTAGGTAACGGGCTGGACTTCTCTGAGGTTACTAGGTGAGAGGTCAGTGCCTGCTGATTCATGACGTTACATTCTTGAGGTTTTTGAAACGGCTCATTTTCTAGACATCAAAAAACATTAACTTAATGCCAATAAATGGCTGGGTGGTTCTTTAAAATTGTTTTTAGAAGCAGTAAAAACCCAAATGGAAGTGTAAAAAGGTGTAAAAAGGTCCCCTTCAATTGTCTTTTGTCCTTATCAAATCCATTTCTGTCTTTCCAGGGATGGAGAATCAGGGGAAGAAACGCCTGAGTCGAGACCAGAGAGTGTCCTTCATCCTTCCAGCAAACGGGTAAGAAAGTAGGACAAACCGTTATTTATTGATACAGGAAGTATATATTACACAAATACAACTGACTACTAGATATATAAATAAGAAAGCTCATAAGCTGCTAACAGTTTTTATTTTATTTTTTATTACAGCAGTAGTAAATCAGATGGAGTGGAGCTACGAAGACGGAAAAAGTAAGTCAGTTTTCGGATTTCAGTTTCATGCACTGCAAAAACACAAAATCTTGCCAAGTACTTTTGTCTAATTTCTAGTTCAAATCTTCATACACTTTGAAATAAGATAAAACTAACTTACAAATAACATTTCAGCAACACATAGGAACTTGTGTTAAGTCAATAATCTCTTAATAGTGATTAAAAAGTACTAGTTTCACTGGAGATTATTTCAATTACAACATGGGGAAAATGTATTGTATAAGTTAAATAATCTGCCAGTGAAATTAGTACCTTTTTTTTTAATCAATATCAAGGAAGTAGCATGATGTTCTTAGCCAATCCACGCTTCTGGTTATCTTTCATGTCATTGGTTGCTGCATTTCACTCTGAAAGTTGCGTGACGTCTCAGTTTTTAAGGTATTCAGTAAATGCACTTTAGAGTTTGTTTGTATTGATCACATTAGTACTATTATTATGTATTTTTTATGTTTTCATGTACTTTATTTAGGTCACTACCGCTTCTAAAAACAACACAAATGCTTAAAATAAAAATAAAAAACAGCCATCTTTTGGCATTAACTTAATGTTATTTGTTGTCTGAAAAGTTAACCGTTTCAAAAACCTACCAAATGTAACGTCACAAATCTGCAGGCACCTCCTGTCACCTCGCAACCCCAGCAGAGCTCCGCCTATCAATTAGCAACCCAAGAAGAGCTCCAGCATGTTTGGTCAGCTGGTTTTACCTCTGTATTCATTGTACAATGGCTGCTAGAAAAAACAAGTGTCTTGTTGACTTACCATCCAGAAAACATTTGGTGCATTCTTGTAGGTTGCGCAGGAGGCTCTACTTCTGCTTTTCAAAGATGTACAGTTGAATAATTTTAGATCTGTTTGCAGCCACGTGTGAGTGTAAACGTTGAGTTAGGGGACAGAAGTAGTTGGGGTTTTTTTTATTCAAAGTGACAAAAGGCCCTAAAACAGCTCATCCAGAAAGGAGCTTGAACTAGCCAGAACTAATCAGACTAAAATCTCATTTATTAAGAAAGATTTTGGGCAAAAAAATGATGTATTGCCCATAGACTCATCCTCACCTATTCTAGGAACCTTAATAGGTCATCTTTAAAAGTTCACTTTAAGCAAACATGTTTGGTCAAGTTTGTAAAAAGAGAAAGCGGTGAAACAGCATTACAGTCTGTTTTTTGTGTTATTCACAATCAGAAATCTCTTCCCACACAGACAGTAAGCCAGTATAAACTTGGATAATCACTAAAAAAACATGTTACTGATTTGTTTACTTGCAGGTTAAGCGTTAAAGCCCCAACTGTTTATGTGAAGCCGAAACGTGAGCAGTACATCAGAAACCCTGTGCAGCAGAAAGTCCAGCAGTTCAAACGTTTCATCGAGAACTACCGCCGCCACATCGTTTGTTTCATCGTCGTGTTTGGCATCACAGCTGGTGTGATCACTGAGAGATGCTACTGTGAGTGGAAGACATAAAATTTCTCAAACATCACCTCATAAAGACATGTACAAAACCTTGAATTAAATGGTTGACTGAGATCCTGTGTTCAGTCTACAGTTCTCAGGCTGAAGCCACCGGTGTGCCTGAATCCACAGTGATGGGCATCATAGTCGCTCGTGGCACAGCGGCTGGAATCTCCTTCCTGTGTCCCTACATCCTCCTCACCGTGTGTCGAAACCTCATCACGCTGTTGAGAGAAACCTTCCTGAACCGCTACATCCCCTTCGACGCCGCCATCGACTTGCACCGTATCATGGCCATGACGGCCATCGTCCTCTCAGGTCAGTCTGGAGGACTTTAGATAAAAAACGGAGTACGGTTATTATCAGTCGGGTAGTAACAAGTTACATCTAATCAATTACATTTAATTGAGTAACTTTTTGGAAAGAAATTACTTTTAGGAGTATTTTTACTGTGCTGTTTAAATGTCTGGGTTCTCTATCCTTCAGTAACTTCACTGAATGAAGAACAAAAATGTTTTAACCCAAAAAAAAATCACCTGCTGTTTTTGCTAAAGTTTCATAAATGTTGTATTGAAAACAAAATTATTTGGAAATGTTTTTTTGCCTGATCTTATTATTTCATAGTTGTGATATATATATATATATAGATATATATGAAGTATTTTCATTTTGATCTTTAAAATATCAAAATTTCCACTTAACTTTATATTATGATCCATCTGAAGTAATTTTTACCAAATGCTTTTTTACTTTTACTTGAGTAAAAATATGTTTAAGTAGAACTACTTTCCCCCCCTAAAAATGAAGTTATAAATAGTTTATTGTATAATAATGCCACAAAATATTGTGATAAAATATGACCCAACTGTAGCTGAAGGTGGAGTTTCGGAAACAGCAGGAGCCTCTTAAAGAGACAGAGGCCCAATTTTAAGGCATTATATTGGAAAGTCAAATTTCTACAAGTTATGTTTGATATATATGTAATTTTTTCTAACAGCTGAAGGAAACATAGTTGCTTGATTGTGCTACAAATGGTAAATATGTGCCTGGAAAATTCACCTTTAAAAAAGCCTGACCTGCTGATATAGATTTTTTTGTCTGAATTGAAATTGTTTTTCACACTGTATTTGTTCAGTTTATTCTTTTTCACTTAAGCATGTCAGCTAGCCAAATTTTCATACAGATCGACATGATAACATGTTAAAAAAAGGTGCAAAAACACAGATATACCATGTTTTACTTACATCCTCTAAGATGGTCTTGCAAGTTTTTCTGTATAAATAACTAAACATTTATCTTTAAAGTTTTGCAATTTACTGAGCGTTCACTTCCCCAAATAATGCTGTTCAATTAGACTAGAGAGCTGCGTTTATTTCAAGCTCTTTGTGCTGAAAACAGCATCATTAAGTTCTTAAACGGGGTTTTATTCATCACTGCGGTGTGTTCCTCCTGTAACATCATTGAATCAAATATGCCAATGTTTTCCAGGGCTTAGTCGTTTATCCTTCAAGGGCGTATTTAATCTTTTTTGTTTTAAAATGAGACAAGATGGCTTTCTTGCATGACATCTGGCATGACAAAAGAGGTTTAAAGTCTTTTCTCTTAACCAGGATAAGACTTTGAGCTAAGAAGCGAGGACCAGTCACTGTTTAATTATTATTTCTTGACTAAGCAGCGTTCTCTAGTTTCCCAGTGAAAATGTGAATCAGTGGATGTTCATGTATTGCTGGTTTTTGTGTCATTGTGTTGTTGCTCTTTTCATATGTTTTGTCACTGGTTTTTGTGTTGCAGTTGCTCACAGTTTGGGCCATGTGGTCAACATCTACATGTTTTCCATCAGCGACCTCAGCATCCTTTCCTGCCTGTTCCCAAACGTCATTGTCAACAATGGGTAAGATTACACATTTCATTGAGAGATTTGGAGATGTCTTAGATTAGCATTAGCTTCCCCCTTAGCAAGCCCATTTTACAATGTTTTTTTTTTTCTCACTGTTAAATTCTTTTACCATAAATGCTGCATCATACTGTCTCATTTTAATTGGCTGGGAGTTTTCTAAGGGTCCTTTCAGTTTTTTTCTTGACAAAACCATTTCCATTTTGCGTTGCTATGCTAGCTTGGGGTGCAGAGCAGCTTGATAAATTTGACAATAAGCCGTCAGGACGATGAGCATAGCACATAACATTTTAATAAATTATTTTAACTTATATTTTATAGTAGTGATAGAAAAACTGTATGCAGGAGGATTAGGGACACTGGAAAAAAATCGCAAAATTCTGACTTCAATTTCCAAATTCTAACTTTTGATTTCAGAGAATTAAAGTCACAATTCTGACCTCATAATACTAAGAAAAAAGTTAGAATTCAGAGATTAAAGTTGAAATTCTGAGATTAAAGTCAGATTTCTGAAAAAATGTTAGAATTCCAAGGAGCCAGAATTCTGAGATTAAAATTAGAATTTTGAGAAAAGTCAAAATTCTGAAATTAAATCAGAATTCTGAGAAAAATATTTTCAGTGACCATAATATATAGGTAAAAAATTATACATTTATAATTATTTTTTTTACATATTCCCTCCAACTTTCTCAGGCCTTCGTAGCGCCTCCTGGTGGCACACCACAGTGCTACAGCCCCATTTTGAAAAAATAAAACACAGTGAACCCTCGCTATAACGCGGTTCACCTTTCACGGCCTCGCTGCTTCGCGGAGTTTTTGTGCAGTTTTTTTTTCACAGTGCATTGTGTTCTGCGTCCTGATTGGCTAAACAGTCTCCGCGCTTCTTCTCTACCTGTGTGCCAATAACGTTACGGTATTTAAATATACAGCTTTGCGAATTTTGGCAAATATTTTTGCCCAGAAGAAAAAAGAGCGACAACAACTACCGATAACTATGTTCTTCTCTCGAAAAAACACACCTGCACCACAGGCTTCAGAAGAAAAAGACACTAGAGAGCGGAGTCAGGCCGCAGCGTCACAGTCAGAGGAACAGTGAAATACGCGAGTCACAATTTGTCCTACTGTACTTCGTATTGATGATTACAATGATTATTTTACTGTAGTTATTTGTAAGAAAGCGTTCTATTTGTAAAAAAAAAAATGCTTAGGCCTGAAAACAGGTTTTGTTCTTTGGTTTCAATGTAGAGTATTTAATTATGCTGTATAATAATTGTAAAAAAATAAAAGTAACTACTTCACGGTTTTCGCCTATCACTGGTTCTTTTCGGAATGCAACCCTCGCAAAAAACGAGGGTTCACTGCAATTCACTGTGTTATTTTTCCATTTTAGGTCTGAAATCCCTCCTAAGTGGTACTGGTGGTTCTTTCAGACAGTTCCAGGTAGACTTTTAATGCGATTTTAAAGTTTAGATCTTTGTCAAAGCTTTTTGTGTCATTTTTTCCCTTATGCTTCTTTGTAGGAATCACCGGCGTCCTGCTTCTCTTTGCCTTTGCATTCATGTACGTTTTTGCCTCCCACTACTTTCGTCGCATCAGTTTTCGTGGGTTTTGGATCACTCATTACCTCTACGTTGTTGTGTACATTCTGGTAAGCACTTTCTGAGCTCACATCCCTGATGGGGAGGCAGTTATGATTGTCTGATACCTGAGATACCTGTGTGTGTGTGTGCGTGTGTGTGTGTCCATCAGACGGTCATACACGGCAGCTACGCTCTGCTCCAGGAGCCTCGTTTCCACGTCTACCTGATTCCGCCCAGCCTGCTCTTCCTGCTGGACAAACTGATCAGCCTGAGCAGGAAAATGTTGGAGATCCCTGTTCTCAGAGCAGAGCTGCTGCCTTCAGGTGATATTCTTAATTTATCGTCTTTAAAGGTGACCTATTAGGGCAATAAAGAACATGTTCGCTACATTTTTTATTTTATTTTTTGCACAAAATCATTCTTAGAAAATTTAGATTTTAGTCTGGTTAGTTCTGCCTACTGCAAATATACAAAATGTTACCAAGTAGTTTTGTCTACTTTTTAGTGCAAATTTTTCAGCAAGACAAAAGATATTGTTTTAAATGAATAATCCCTTAATATTGATAAAAAGTACTAGATTTTGTCACTTATAACCAGACATTTCCCATGTTTTAAGTGAAAAAATCTGCCAGTGGAACGAGTTCTTAATTATTAACAATATTAAGGAATTATAGACTTGAAACAAACTGCTATATATTTTGCTGCAAAATTATTTGTAAGTTAGTTTTAGTTTTCTTATTTGCACTAAAAATATTAAACAAAAATATTTTTGTAAGATATTTTTGTTTTGCAGTGTATTTTGAGCTCCTTTCAGAATAGTTTGTTTTAAGGCCTCTTGTCACTTTAAATTAAAATAAGCTGCTGCTGGCCATGCTCCTCAAACTCCTCAAACATTTACACTCGCAGGTGAAGACGACTGCAAAAAGATGCACAATTATACAACAGTACATCTTTGAAGAGCAAGTGGTTTCTGGATGATAAGTCTACAATCAGCAGTCATTGCACTGCACATACAGCGGTAAAACATGCTGGGGCTCAGCTTGGGTTGCTAGGTAACGTGTAGAACTCTGCTGGCATTGCTAGGTAACGTGTAGAACTGTGCTGGTGTTGCTAGGTAACGTGTAGAACTGTGCTGGTGTTGCTAGGTAACGTGTAGAACTCTGCTGGCGTTGCTAGGTAACGTGTAGAACTCTGCTGGCATTGCTAGGTAACGTGTAGAACTCTGCTGGCATTGCTAGGTAACGTATAGAACTGTGCTGGTGTTGCTAGGTAACGTGTAGAACTCTGCTGGCGTTGCTAGGTAACGTGTAGAACTCTGCTGGTGTTGCTAGGTAATGTGTAGAACTCTGTTGGTGTTGCTAGGTAACGTGTAGAACTGTGCTGGTGTTGCTAGGTAACGTGTAGAACTCTGTTGGTGTTGCTAGGTAACGTGTAGAACTCTGCTGGCGTTGCTAATGGCGCAGTGACCCTAGAATGTGACGTAACAATTGGGAGGTTTTTGAAACCGATCATTTTCCAGACATCAAAAAACATTAACCTGCCAAAAAACGTTATTTTTTTAGAAAGTTGTGAATTTTGCATAATAGGTCCTGTTTAAAACAAACTAATTTTTCATTCTCATCTCTTATCTACACTCTATGTAATGCTTCTCTCGGCTGTCCTTCCCGAAGGCGTGACACATCTGGAGTTCAAGCGTCCCCCGGGCTTCGTGTACCGTTCAGGCCAGTGGGTTCGGGTCGCCTGCTTGGTGCTGGGCACAGACGAATACCACCCATTCACTCTGACTTCAGCCCCTCATGAGGAGAACCTGAGCCTGCACATCCGGGCCGTGGGTCCCTGGACCAGTCGGCTCAGAGAGCTCTACACTGAGGAGAGCCTCCTGGAGTTTGGTTCCTATCCAAAAGTACGCCTCTTTCCTGCTTTCTCGCCTGTTTTAATGGTTTTTGGCCCTTTGTGACAGCAATGAAGGGATTTTCTTTAATTTGAAGCTCTACTTGGATGGACCGTTCGGCGAAGGCCATCAGGAGTGGAACGACTTTGAGGTGTCTGTTCTAGTGGGAGGAGGAATCGGCGTCACACCGTTCACCTCCATCCTCAAGGACCTGGTGTTCAAGTCCTCCATCAAGTCCAAGATTCTGTGTAAAAAGGTTTGTCCTAAAAATGAAAACAACCACCCGCCATCTTTAATGGCACCTCTGGAGAAGAAGAAACTTCAGATTTTAAACATGACACTTAAAATAGAATATGATATCAGACCAATAAAAGGGAAAAAAATTAATAGAGAAAGTTAAATGTTGTCAATATTTAAATTAGCCTTATTGGAACATATTACAATTTATGGAATAAGAGTTTGTGTTTTTACTGTGCAGTTCTGTTCAGTTCTATTCAAAGTGGAAACACTGCAAAAACACAAAATCTTACCAACTATATTTAGTTCAAATATCTCAGTACACTGGAAATAATACAAGTAAATTTTCAGCAAGATATAGGCGCTAGTAAATTTTTCAACTTATAACAAGACGTTTGTAACAACTGCAAGTGAACTAGTACTTTCAAATTATTGACTTAAAACAAGCACCTATATCTTGCTGAAAAGTTAGTTTAATCTTATTTTAAGTGTATTGAGATATTGTTTTTGGTTGTTATGTTTTTATTTTGGATATTTAAAATGTCTTCCTGTTTGTTCCTGAGTTCTTTACAAAATTTAACTTTATTAATCATTGAGAGAATTAACTTCTATTACCATGCAATTACCAATATATTTGCTACATAGTTTTATACAAATCTTTAGCGGTGCTTCTAAAAAAATGCTAAAATAAATAAAATGTTTCTTAGAAAGTGTTGAAACTGCTGTAACTCATATTTAATTTTATCCTTAAACCCTCTCAGTAACATCTGTCGTCTGAAGGTTTATTTCATCTGGGTGACCCGAACGCAGCGCCAGTTTGAGTGGGTCTCAGACATCATCAGGGAGGTGGAGGAAATGGACACTCAGGAGCTGGTCTCCGTCCACACGTACATCACCCAGGTGGCCGAGAAGTTCGACCTGCGCACCACCATGCTGGTGAGGTTAACACCGCACAAGCACTGGTTGCTAGTGGGAAGCGGCTATAGCTTACAATTACGTTGGTAACAGCGGACAATGTTTATGGGCTTCGCCTTGTTGACATTTCAATGTTTTAAAGGGATTGTGAAATCCACTTTTTTGAGCTTTACGTCATGTTCTAATGTTATTCCCGCATCAAAAACATATCTGGAGTTTTGCTTTGATTCTTCCATGCATGTTGGAGAAATCCTTTAATCTCCATGGCAACCATTCAGCTGTGGAAAACACCTGGGTGAACCTAGCCCCGCCTTCGAAGCGCAGCTCCTCTGGAGATTCAGTTTCCAGGCGTCAGAGCTTCTGCCTCACAGAGCAGACCTCCCGCACTCGGTTCCTTCAGACTAGCCAGCAGCAGTTAGCAAACACCTGGTAGAACTGCACATCTGCTGAGTTCATTATACATGGAGGAGCCATGATGTGATGACTTCCTGAAGACAGAGTTTCAGAAAGAGTAGGAGTTTCTTAAAGAAACAGAGGCCCAATTTCAAGAAGTTCAATCAAGAAGTCAAATTTTTTTTAAGTCATTTAGTAAATGTATACAGCTCTGGAAAAAACTAAGAGCCCACTGCACTGAACCCCGTTGAAAACCTCCTGGTTATTCCACCAAATATTGATTCCTGAACTCTTCCTCAGTTAAAATATTAGTATTGTTGTTTCTAAATGAATATGAATTTGTTTTCTTTGCAATATTTGATCTCTGAAAGGACTGCATCTTTTGTGTTATTTTGACCATTTCTCATTTTCTGCAAATAGATACAAATTTCTTGCTTGTAATTTCGGAGACATGTTGTCAGTAGTTCATAGAATTAAAGAACAATGTTCATTTTATTCAAACATGTACCTCTAAAAAGTAAAACTAATAATTTTAAGTGGTCTCTTAATTTTTTAGGGCATTTCTATAACAACTGAAGGTAACATAGTAACTTGATTATGTTATAAAATTGCACTTTGTGGCTGGAAAACACGTACTGCCCCTTTAAGTAGAAAGTAGCTCAGAGTTCCCACTTCCCAGGTAACTTGAACGCCTCATTAGAGTTCAAAGGTTTGCATACTTCTGTTAAAGATATTTTGTATTTCATCTGAATTATCACTTTAATTTTGATTTGTTTCAGTTTATCAGCCATGACTTCTACTTCAGATATCTATTTGTTTATTTTACCAAAACTTTAATCCACTTTGCTTTCCTCCGTGCAGTACGTGTGTGAGCGCCACTTTCAGAAGGTGTGGAACCGCAGCCTCTTCACCGGCCTGCGCTCCGTCACTCACTTTGGTCGTCCGCCCTTCGTCTCCTTCTTCAGCTCCTTGCAGGAAGTTCACCCTGAGGTCAGCGCTCTGTCACTGCGTTTTTCAACGTGGGCAGGGCCGCCAGGGGGCGCTAAAGGGACCTCAGAGGGAAGAGGAGAAAAAACTGGGGGAAAATAAGTTTACATTTAAAAATTATTTTTGTTTTTCAGTTGTTATTATTATAAAACATAAGTCAACATAACTTGGAGATAGAAGAGAAAAGCTTTTATTGTCCCACAGCGGGAAAAGTCAGGAAATTATTTGTCAGGTTCATCTTTCTGATCGGCTGCCAGTCAAGTTTATCAAGTTGTTTTGCTTCTTAAGCTAGAAATAGAAAAGTTTCTGACAAGAAAAAGACAGAAGGAAGCTTCAAAAACGCTAAATTGTGAAGGTTAAATAAAATTTAATGGGATTAATTTAAAATATTACACATTGTCTTATGAAAAGAGGGGACTGTAGTGGAAAATTTTATCTGGTAAAATATTCAACATCAGATTTAAAAAGTACCTGATCATATTTTCCACCACAGAACTAATTTCTAACTAAAATCAGAAAGTATGAGGCAGCATTTATGTTAAATTAATGTAATAATTATAGAATAGAATCAGAATTATTTTCAGTCATTTTGCACAAAAGGACGCACTATGTAATTTAAAATAGTAAACAAAAGTGAGAATTTTTTTTTAACATTTATTAATTTAAGATTTTATTTAATCTTTATTTGACAAGATTAAATAAAATATATATATATTTTGTATTTGTATTATTAAAATAAAATTAGAAAAATATTTTATTGATAAAATAAAATTCTATTCATTTTATTTAACCTCATTAAATAAAATATTCTTTTTATTTAATGAAAATAAAAATATAAAATTCAATGTTTCCATATTTTGCAGCATTCTCTGTGTTTGCAAAGGAAATCCTCGCCCAGATGACAAAGCCTGGACAACAAGATTTAACTTTTGAAGCTTCATGGTCCTTTATTATTTTTCTGCAGGTCGGTAAAATCGGTGTGTTCAGCTGCGGACCGCCTGGACTGACCAAGAACGTGGAGAAAGCGTGTCAGAAGATGAACAAGAGAGATCAGGCCTATTTCATGCATCACTATGAAAACTTCTGATCAGTCCTGAGCTTTGAGTTACAGAAACAACACTATTAATAATTAACAATATGTCAGCAAAAATGCTACATCCATTGCAGTAAGTTTTTGTTTTTTTGGCTTGAAGTTTATTTTAATCCACCTAATTAAACATGTTTTCTTTGCAGCTTTGTTCTCTAATCAGAAACAAAAATCATACATTGATTGCAATCAGGAGCAGGAATGTTTAACTTGTTCAAAGTCATAGGAATGCATTTTATTTTCATAATTCCCTTTCTTTATTCATGACCACTGTAAAAAATACAAAATACCAAGTATTACTTATCTAGTCATATCTTAGCACGCTTAAAATAAGACAAAACTAACTTGCAAGTAACGTTTCAGCAAGATATGAGAACTTGTTTAAGGCCAATAATTCCTTAATATTAATTCACTCATAACATGGGAAAACATTTTCTTATAAGTGAAATAATCTGTGAATGAAAGTAGCATTTTTTAATCAATATTAAAGAATTATTAGTTTAAAACAAGCTCCTCTATCTTGCTGAAAAGTTACTTGTAAGCCAGGTTTTGTCTCACTTTTTGTGTTTTAAAATAAAAAATAGACCAACATTACTTGGTAAGATTTTGTGTTTTTGCAGTGCAGTAAGTAATTTATTTGTTTGCTGTAGGTGTAAATGGATTCAAGCCACCTTCATTTGCAAATGAACCAACTTGCTTTAAATCAGTTTCATCACCATGCAGATATATTTGTGTGAAATTTTGGAATATGTTTTAAAAATCATGACTTTATTGTTTGCTCGTGTTCAACCTGTAATAAAATATTTCATCTGACTTGGGGAAGTTTGATTATGTAAGGACCTGTGAGGTTTTGTGCAGCGAAGGCTCTCAAATTTATGCTGTCAGCCCCTTCTGGTGCAGCTCGCTTTTAGACTAAAACTGCACTCGAGTTCATCCAAACTCATAAATTGGATTTATTGGTTGACTGATAAGGCAGGCCGCTCTACTGAAATGTTAAATGCTCTCAAACAGTCTGCAGTTTTCTGTGTGTGTCGTGTAATTATGTGAATTTCTCAGCCTTTGCACTGCTTGCTTATTCACTTGAATAAGTTTAATATTTGTTATGCTTGGTGATTGTTCCACTGACTTGGAGATCAGTTTATTTATGAATCAAATACATTTCAGATTAAGAAAAAGGGTTTATTGCAACATTCATTCATATAGGATTTTAATATTTTTCTTATTTTTCTTTTTTGCCTTTTTTACTTTTGTTTCTTCGGTTTCTTTTTTCTTATGTCAATTTTTTGTCTTTTTTCCTTTTTATTTCTCTTTTTCTTTTCTTTTGTCATTTCCTTTTTTATCTTAATTCTTTTTCTTTCTCTCTTTCTTTTCATTTTGTCATATTTTCTTTCTCTTTTCCTTTTTCCCCCTTTACTTTTTATTTCTTTTTTCTGACTTTTTTTATTTTTATTTAGCCTTTTTTATTTTTCTTCTGACTCAATTAAATATATATGTATGTTTTTACTAGGATTAGGTGATCATAAACAAAATATGTGTTAAATAATTGTGGAATGTGAATTTAATACTTTTTTGACTTATTTAGGAAACTGATTTTGTTGAATTTTATTTAGGGGTGTTGGAATAAAGTGGGCCTTTTACATCATAAACTCCCATAAAGGAGTTTATGATGTAAAAGTACATTTAAATTCAGCTTTATAACATAACAAAATCAAAAACAATACCTAAAATCGTTCCGTTTTAAACATAATTTAGTCTCAGCAGACATGAAAAAATATTGATTTGTTGTAAATTCATATTGAGTCGAACTGGTCGCACATTTTTAGTCCCAATGAGTTTTTTTCTATGTGAAAAAAAATTATAATTGTGAGTTTTTCTGGTTAGTTTAAGTGAAACCGGCTGATGAAATGGCACCCTCTTATGGAAAAGAGCTGCTCATCCTCACCTCCGTCACAGAAGCTGGATAAAAATTTGGTCCAAGGTCGTATCGATTTGTGCTGCTTTTATTCCTATTTTTATAGATTTTCAGTACAATACATTAAGCTCCCCCTTTAAACGCCCTTGCTCCATCCAATTACATGTTAAATGCTTCTCTGCGGTTCAGCGTGACGGGTCGGTGCACATAGGGAACGGGTTTTAATCTTGCTTTAATCGGGTGTCACATTCACAGCAATAACCAGGAAGGTGAAGTTGTTGGAGAGCTGATCAATGGACTGATAAATGCTGCAACTTTCTTGCTCAGGAGGGACCTTAGCTGTACGTCTCATTCACTTTACACAAGTTTTCCACAATGAGTGGAGGAGTTGAATCACTAACCTTGTTTTAAAGTCCCTGGAGCTTTTCGGGCCAGTCAGCAGGACCGAAATAACTTCTGAAATATTCTCCAAGAAGGAGCTGGGAAGGAAAAAGGAAGAATACAGATGGTTTTTCAAGCCTGATGGTTTCAAGGTGACCTGATATGTTTCCTTGAACAGGCTAGGATAGGTCTATGGTCTACTCTATACAAAACATATTCATTACATTTTCTTGCACAAAATCATTCTTAAAAAAAAAGAGATTTTAGTCTCCTCAGTTCTGCCTATTTTGAGCAGTTTTAGGGCATCTTGTCACTAAATCCAAACAATCTGCTGCTGGCCTCGCCGTCCAACTCAACATTTACACTCGTACATGAAAATGGCTGCAAAAAGATGCACAATTATACAACCGTGCATCTTTGAAAAGCAGAAATAAAGCCTCCTGCACAACAATTAACAAGAATACAGCTTCTGAATTGTAAGCCAACAACAAAACACTTGCTTTTTCCAGCAGCCGTTGTACAGCGGGAACAGCAATAAAACCACCAGACCAAACATGTTGGAGCTCAGCTTTGGTTGCTAGGTAACGGGGCTTGGCTCGGCTGAGGTTGCTAGGTAACAGTGCCAGTTAAATGTGTCTTAGCAATTGGTAGGTTTTTGAAATGACTCATTTTCCAGACACAAAAAAATATTAAATTATTGCCAAAAAAACAAAACTGCATGGGTTTTTAAGCACTTGGCCTTATTTTTAGAAGCAGTTCAAACCCAAATGGATGTATAAAAACTTGCACAATTTAGATCTTTGATAAGCTTAAGTGTAGCCTCCTGCACAACCAACAACAATGCTGCAAGGGTTAGGGTTTCTGGATGGTAATTAAAAAACTAAACACTTGTTTTTTTGCATTCCCCCCCCCCTCCCCCAGCAGCCATTGTACACCAGTAAAAACAAATGACCAATCATGTTTGAACTCAGCCTGGGTTGCTAGGTGACGGATGGAGTTCCACTGGTGTTGCTAGGTAACGGGGCTGGGCTTCACTGGGGTTGCTGATTTGTAATGTTACATTCCAGATGTTTTTGAAAAGGCTCATTTAACATTAATTTATTGCCACAAAAAACATCTGGGTGGCTCTTTTAAGCACTTGGACTGTTTTTAGAAGCAGCTGAGACCCAAATGGAAGTACAAAAATGTTCAAAATGTTAATTTTGCATAATACTTCCCCTTTAAAGTCTGCTTCAATGAATGTCTTAATCTACCAACAAGAGAAGAGACAATGCACAACATGTTTAGGATGTGTGAGGAGCGTAGAGCAGTGTGCATGGCAGTACTTAAGAGGCTGTTAATCTTCTTAGAGCTGCTAAGTACCCAGCTAAAAATCAGCTAGTGTCCAGATTGTTTCTTCCTGCCCCAGATAAACGACTCAGACGACAACAAAGGGTTAGCGCAAAGAAATATGTGGCAGAGTGTTCATGCTGGCAGGAAATATGCACTTCCTCTCCTTTGGGAGTTGTGCTGACAGAGCGGTGGGAGAAGTTTTGGTGGGCCTCCACGACTTGAAGATGTTTGGCAGCGGCTCCAAGAAGTGGTTTGTGAAGAAGCAGAAGAAGCAGCAGCAGCAGAAATCTGGCAAGAGGCCATGCACCAGGAAGAGGAAGAGATGGGCGGCGAAGATCCTCAAAGAGCACAGAGAGCAGATCCTCAGTGAGCTGGATGTCAACGCCGTGCTGCCCTACCTGGTGTACGACAAGGTCTTCTCACTGGTGGAGTACAAGGAGATCCTGGGACAGGAGTCCAGCAGTGGACGGGCAGAGGTGTTCCTAAATCACCTGTCCTCTAAAGGGCCCACTGCTTTCTGCTCGTTCTGCTCCGTTTTGGAGGAGGTGTGTCCCCGCCTGCTGACCTGCTTCCTGTTGGATGGAGAAGGTACACACAGTTGAAGTAGCTTTTATTTTTGATAATTACCACCAGACTAAAAAAGAAAATGCATTAGCAGTATTGTTTAATTTTTCAATCAGGCACCTGTTAAGTGCGGACAGCCTGTGCACAAGAGCTGAAACAATTTATCAGCAGGCCTGTCGCAATAAGCAATAAATCAATTAATCGCATGATAAATTAAAATGGGCTCAATAATTCCCATTTACATGATTTATTGTTTCTCTCTATCAAACTCTGGCTGACAAAAGTCTTCAGTCTGGTGTTTTGATCTCAACCAGCCCTTTTTTGAAGGATATTTGTGCTTTTATTCATTTTATTTGTTGTTTCTGTTGTTTTGTTTGTTTATTTTGGATATGTAAAGTGTCTTCCAGTTCTACTATTAAATGTTCATTAGAATTTATTCATCTTTGACCAAACATTATTGCACTATTATACCCTATTATATCGCTTAGCAATGGTCTCAAAACGATATTGTTTATCACAGTAACTTCTAGGACGAGTTATTGTCCAGCAAAATTTGTTACCGTAACAAGCCTATTAATCAGATTAATCATTTATTGACATAATCATCAACTAATTTAGTAATTTATTAATTGGAGTATACAGAGTAAAATAAAAAGCCACTTGGTGAAAGATCAGCATTATCAGAGTAGTAATTATGCCAAAACTGTACAAAAATATTTACATTTTCCACTTAAAATGAAGAAAAACATTTGCTTTGTCCATAAATATTTTCTACCCAGAAATTTTTAAGTGGCATAATTTTAAATAAAAAGAAATCCTCTTGAAAAGCACTTTTTGCTATGAAAATATTGGTCAATCCAAATAATTATCAATATATCAGTCCTACACTGTACTGATATAAAGTCAAGCACATGTTGATCTTGTGCAAGTATTTTTTTAGCTGCAGATGCATTTTATCCTACAAATGATCAAGATCAAGCATGCACTAAAAGAATGTAATGTTATTACATTTCAGGCAAAAAGCGATTATTTTCTTTTTTTAAAAAAGGGATTGAATTATTTCTAATATTAAAGAAAAAAATTCTTAACTTGTTAAATGAAAAACCTGCAGAATGTACCATTAAATTTAAAAAATTTATTAATCGAACAAAATTGAGTGTCTTTAGTCAGAGGTATGTTCCAATTCGTTGTAATTCAGACCGCTACAGGAGATCTTTCCTGTCAACGGCCAACACCATCTGCAATACCTCTTTGAATACTTTAAAGTAATATGAGTTACAACAACATTTAATTTCATTTTGGGCTCAATAAAGTATTTTTTGAATATTAAATTTAATCATCAGAATAACTGATGACTAAAATAATCGTAAATTGCAGACCTAATCGCCACGTAGTTTTGGATGCGTTGAACTCACCATGTGAAGCAAAACAAAGAAAAATGACAAAGACAGAATAACTGCTTATCAGTAAGCCAGAGACTCAGACTAAGAGTCTGCAAAAATAGCCTCTTAAATCCGGGTGACTGAGGGGATTATCGAGCAGCCAGAGCTGCTAACTAGCCTGCTACAACATATGGCCTGACGTGGCAGCAGTTTGCACCGTTTCACTCACAGTGACCTGAAAAAGTATTAAACCTTTAAAACATTGATTATATTTGGACCTATGTATTAAACCAACACAAAATAGCGCATATGTGAAGAAAAAACCCTGGAGAAGCAGCAGAGAGCCAGGTGGAAATCTGTTGACAGAACAACTGTTAGACCTGCAATCCACAAATCTGGACTTTATGGAAGAGTAGAAAACCATTACTAAAAGAAAAAACGAAGATGTTCTATTTACAGTTTGTCACAGAAAATGTAGGGGACACAGCTTCATACTGAGGGGGACAATTTTCTTCAGCAGGGACAGGGGTACCAGAAATGCTCTAAAATCAATTCTTATTTGAAAACACTGATACTTTTAATACTTCGGTTATTTGAGGTAACGTATACCATTAACGAAAATACAGTGGACAGAAACTATATTATTGAGATCTTGTCTATTTTAGTTGGTTGGTGGGGAACTACTTTTCCTTTCACCATAAGAAGCCCAGTCACTCAATAAAAATAAATACCTACATTTTGAAATAAAGTTTTTTTTTTATCATTAATAATTGTTGAACTAAATATTTTACTCTGAATTTCAATTTGAATGACCCGTATTAGAAAACAGCAACGCTTATTTTAGATTTACTCCGTTATTATTATTATTTATATAGTTCAGAAAGGAAATCAGTCGTATCAGTTATCGAGTATCACTACTGGTCACAGTTATAGTAAGATGAATGGAGCAAAGTACAGACTGGAAGAATCCTGGATTTCTCCGGTAGAATTTCAACCGGGCCAATCAGTGAACAAAAGGAGCCGTCGTAAACGATGACGTAGATTTTCTGCGCTGTTTTAGAATCGTATTCCCCTGCAGTTTTAGCAATGGCGACGGAGGAAGTGAACGAAGTCATTCAGTCCGTGTTGGTCACGCTCCCAAATGTTGAATTAACATTAACAGCCGCTCGGCTCTGCACTTCTCTCTTCTTAGTGGAGGCCGGTTGTTTACAGCGCAGGCCACGTCCGAAGTGGCGCATTTACATACGTCACGGGTAAACGTTAGCGATCGGGTGAAATTCAAAAGTTCAACTGTCCACGGCTCCAGCAAGCAATCGCTTCTCAACGAAGCAAAACGTAGAGCAAGGGACTGGTTTTTACCAGGCTACCTTTATAATAGACAACAGCTCTAAACATACAAAGCATATTTACCTATTTTAACCCAAATCTGTAGGAACAGTTAAAATTAACTGCTTAGAGGTTCATCTATCTATTTAATCATGACACAATGTAAACAAAATTCTGATGATAAATACTTTTACAATGTACTATCATAGCCCACCTTTTTGGCTGAGTGAGTTTCTGTAGGTAGGAGTGATGCCACACCTACAGGATGATGTGTAAATAAAGAAAATACTAAAATATTCCTCTGCATCCACAGATGGAGTCCCAGGACAGAGCAAGAAAGTGGGGTTCTCCGTACCCCCAGAGCAGCCTCTGTGTCCACCCCCAATGTACACGAATCCTATGTTCAACACAAGGTGAGCCCACAGTACATGTAACTAATTTCACATAAAATTATGAAAAAAAAAATCCAAAATGTTTTGAGAGTTCAATTGCATTGCTTTTTTTTGACAATGCAAAAAAAAAGAAGCTGAAATACAAACATTAACAAATTGGTAAAATAAGGATAAATTGACTGCATAGGAGTAAAAACATTGCAAAACTCAAAATTGTGCCTATTATTTTTGGTGTAGTGACTAGTGCAAATATCTTAGTACACTTGAAATAAGATGAAATTCACAAGTCACTTTCCAGCTCAATATAGGAGATTGTTTAAGTTCCAGTTATAAGGGAAATAATAGCACTTAAATTTTTTGGTGTCTGGAAAATGAACTAAGTTTCAAAAACCTCTGAAATGTAAAGTCACAACTGAAAGGCACTGTGTGGTCACCTAGCAACCCCAGCCAATCCCAGCCCGTTTCTTAGCAACCTCAGCCATTCACCTATCAACCAAAAGATAAGCTCCAGCATGTTTGTTTGCGCTGTGCAATGGCTGCTGGAAAAGTGCTTTGTTATTCCCTTACCATTCAGAAACCACTTTCTGCATTCTTGTTGGTTGTGCAGGAGGCTCCACTTCTGCTTTTCATAGATGTACAGTTGTAGAATAGTTTTGTCTTAATTCAAGTGTACTGATTTAATTGTACTTGAAACTAGTGGTGCAAGGAAAATACTTTGTAAGACTGTTTTTTCAATGTACAACTTTGATGGTTTTATAACTATTCATCTGTTTGACGCCATGTTGAATTGGGGGCGTGACCAGCAGCAGCTTATTTGAATTTAAAGTGACAAGAGTCTCTAAAACTGCTCATTCTGAAAGGAGACTAGATCATTATCTAAAAAGGATTTTGTGCAGAAAATGAAAATGAAATGTGTTTTGTATTGCCCATAGGCCTTTCCCAACCAAGAAAGAATAATAGGTCACCTTTAGAAATAAAAGAGGATGTGGGAGGAGGGAAAAGGTTGACACTAAAAATGAAAAAGAGGAGCATAAAATGAGATTCGCTGAGCCAGTCTCCTGAAGAACAACTAGAGGAGCTTCACTGCAGTCGATTGTGTCACTGTGTGTCAGCCCTTCGCCTCGTGAATGTGTCACGGCTGTGAGGCGATGTCTGTCCAGGGGTGTGTGTGTGTGTGTGTTGTATGTTGGACCTCTGGAGATCACTCTAACACTGCAGCCGAGTGCGGGGGGGCGGGGGGTCTTTACATGCAGTGCAAGTGTGTTTGGCAGTCTGACCAGCCATTGGGGGGCAGGGGTCACATGGATGTGATGGGACAGAAAAGCTGATATGCTCTCTAGACCGTTAAGGAGGCCTTTTTAATTTATGACAGCAAAGTCAGCGCAGAGACAGCCATCCCAGTGGTCTGTCCCTGGGTAGTGACACACACAAACAGACAGGCTGACAGAAATAAACCAACACACACAACAAAGCATAGCAGCACACACTGCCAGAATGGTCACAGAGCTTCCACAGGAGATGCAGCTCGCTAACAAGGCAACGTAAGTCTGCTTAAAATTTAATGACATGCAGTTTTATTTGGGCTCATACCAAATGGACGCTCTTTGGACTGTAGCATCTTTCATATTAATTTGAAGAAGGTATGGGTTGATTTTTAGCTATTCTAAGTATTTCAAGAGTAAAAACACTATCTTTTGTTTGCTAATTCTTGGAAGAAGTAGGATGGAAACTGCCTAAAGTAATGGCTGCCTTATTATGCCAGAGCATGGCTTTGAATGTGTTCTGCTGTCAATTATCTGACCTGTGTGTTAGCGCCAAGTCGAGTTGGGTCTTTGGATATTTCTTCGATCCAAGTGGAAGCAGAGGCATATTATCAGCTGTGTGCGGTTCAGAAAGGCATTGTGTTTATTAGTTTTTGTGTCCGCCTCTTGTCCGTATCCTGCTGACTGGGAGCGAGTGTGCAGGATTTAATTACATCTCTGGGCTTCTGTTTCATGGGCCTGCTGGTTGCCAGATTGAACGGTGCCTCGCAAACGTCTCCATAACCTTTGAACCTTCTCACATTTTGTGTTTTATTGGGATTTAATGTGATAATCCAAGACAAATGGCAAGAGAAGGGATTTGTTGTTTTCAAATCTTTTACAAATAATAGAAATAGAAGATTTTACTGTCCCACAGTGGGAAAATTCAGGTGTAGCAAAATGACAGGCAATCGAGGCACACAGATTCACACAAAGATGAAAGTTTAAAAACAGGTAAACAACAAAATAAAATGTTTTATATACATATGTAATAATAATTTATAAATATACTAATTTATATATATATATCAATTATAATTTATATATGTATATACAGTATTTATTTTATTTTTAATTTGCAATCATTATTATCAATTCAATAATTTAAATTAATATATATAAATTATTAATTTTATTTTTAATTTGCAACCATTGTACTTTATACATATGAGTTTTATATAAAAGTCTTAGGTCCAAGTTAGGTGATTTCTATTTATATTTTCAGATTTTTATTAATATAAACAATATTCGACCATCTGAAAAGTCCGAAGTTATAGTCGGTTTCTTTGGGAGCAAAACGGAGTTCTGAGCTAGGGGAATTATTAAACCTTAAATTTACACCTGCTGATGTGTAGGACTGTAATTTGAATTAATAAAATATTTTTTTTCTTAGTTGATAGGGCACCAAAACTGGCTCCAGCTCGTGGCCCTCATCCGTTTAAATCCGGCCCTGTTTTGAAAGCATCACAGTTTTGTTAAGCTGAAAATCTGAGAAAGATTTTTTTTTAAAAAGGCCAAATATGCCAGATTACTAAATCTGTGTCAATTCTCCCAGATGAACATCATCTGGCATGTTGGATAATGAACTCAAAACTCAGATCCATGACTTTGACACAAAGATTGTCTGTAAGGGCTGAAGGGCTGCACTGATGGGCCTGCAGAGGTCCCACGACTGGAGGAGAATCACCTTCGCCCTCCACCGTTTCTCTGGTTATTCTGCTATATAGTTATTGTGCTTCCTTAAGTTTTATTTAATATTGTGAAATGTATGTATTTTGTAATAAGTGGGAAACTAGGTATCATTTACATATTCAAAATAAATAATATGGGAACAAAGATGCTGAGCAGCTTTCCATTGACCATATAATGGCGTAAAATGGAATTATGAAAAGATGGTCGCTTAATGGAAACACAGCAAATTTGAAAAAAGTCACATTTTTTGAGAAAAAGATTTTGTGCTGATGCATTTTGCAAAACTTCAATAAAAACACTTTTTTTGCATTATATGAGTCATGATTAACATCTGGATGTTACTAACGGTGGAAAAGACTAAGAAGACGACAGGAAGCGGCAGGAGGATGATGGCGCAGCGTGTTTTTTTTAACGACTTATCCTGATAACAAATTTATTAACATCTGACTTTAATTGCATTTATTTTTTAATGGAAACACTGCAATTGTGAAATTGTGTTTTTCAACATTAGAGGAGTTGTTCCACCATCAGCACATTTAGCAGCACATACACAAGAAAAATTGACCGCACAGAGACCCTCCTCCTCGCTCTGATTGGGTGTTTTTGACTGGGAGTTGTGCATTTCTGAAGATATTAATTTTAGCAGCGGAAGGAGGTGGATGAGCTAGATTTTCTTTCACAGATAATCTGTCTCTTCTACTATTACAACATGGTGACAGTTTCAACAAATATGTAAAAAACATATTATTTATAAAGGTTACATACGGAAGCTTTACGAGATATGAATGTTTTTAAAACCACACACGCGAAAATGCAAGAGAAGATGTGCGATTATGCAGACAGATTGGAAAATGCTTTGCTTTTGTATCGCAGGATGTTTCTGCTGAAACCTGTGATTCAGGCGGTTATGCTAGGATCTTAGGCCTTGCATGCGTTTAAGCAGCTGCCTCCAAACATGAAGAAAATGAGATGCTGGCAGGTTGAAGAGAAGGTGGAGGAGGAGAGCAGAGATTAGCTGGAGCCGTGAGGTTATGCTTCCCTGGGCCGATGACTCACCTCGCAGCACACAGAGAGAGAAAGCACTGCGACAGCATCGAGGTGTGACTCTCTCTGCGAGCGTGTTTCATTACTCTTGGTCTTCTTGGTGCAGTGCATTCATGGGAAGAGGACTTTCTCCGTGAACTCCTTTGTTTGGCGCAAAAGCAATAAATCACAGCCTTACAGCAGGCAGCGGGTTCTTGGGGCTCTCATCCAGGTTTGTCTCCGCTGGGAGCAGCCTCTGAGTCCTACAAACCAACTTTGATGATTTTTTTTTTGTGTGTGCTGCAAGGGATAAAGTAGATGAGCAAGTCTGAGGACACGAAAAAGAAGGGCAGCCCCGTCTGTCCTATTTACGTTCTAAAATAAAGTACCTTAGTGTGTTATTAGCACACACGTGTGCCTTTGCGTGCCGGTGTGAAGCTACGGCGTGTGTGTGTGTGAGTGTGTGTGATGTACAATAAAAGATGTCAGCAGTAGGTTCTCATGTGAGAAGGGTAATGATGGGGCAGGCTGCTCAGAGCCATTACTGTAGAAATGCAGAAGGAGGGGGTGCCAATGTGAAATCAAAGTGCTGCAGTGGAGGGTGCATGGATATGCAGTGGGCTTCAGACTGCAGTACAGCCACTGACCCACTGCTGTGTCAGAGCTTCCCCACTGACACACTACCACTGGTTTCCATGCACTGCAAAAACACTAAATCCTAACAGGCATTTTTAGTCTAGTTTTATCTCAGTACACTTGAAATAAGACAAACTAACTTATAAGTAACTTTTCAGCAAAATATGAACCTATTTTAAGTCAATAATTCCTTAATATTGATGAAAAAGTACTTGTACAATTGGCAGATTATTTTACTCTTAAGGCAAAGATGTGTTTTTATAAGTGAAATAATCTGGAAATAGTACCAGTACTATCTTGCTAAAAAGTTACTTGTAAATTAGTTTGATTCTATGGAATATTAGCACCACACTAAGAACATTTTAAAAATTAAATTATGAAAATAAAGTTGAAATAATGCAAAAATAAAGTCAAAGTATTACGGGAGTAAAGTCTTAATTTTACAACTTTATTCTCGAAATATTATGACTTTATTCTCGTACGACTATTATTGTAATTTTATTACTTTAATCTAGAAATAGTATGACTTTAATCTCATTACTTTGACTTTACTCTAGTATAACTTTATTCTCATACAACTTTATTATCATAATTTTATGACTTTATTCTCATTATTTTGACTTTACTCTAGTAGAACTTTATTCTCATAGCTATTTTGTTTTTTCTTTCTTAGTTTGGTCCTAATACTCCATCATAGTTTGGTTTTATTTGAAGTGTACTATAATATTTGCACCAGAAACTGGTAAGTTTGTGTATTTTTGCAATGTATCTTCAGAAATCTGTGTGTAAGTGACTGAAGGCAGGAGGCAGACACAGAGAGGGAACTTCTTAGCAGTTTTTCCGTCCACTAATGGCTGCCGTGTCTCTATCAGATGATGTTCACTGTCTAATTATTCAGGAGTTTTGTCTCAGTGTCGTCCTGGTTAATAGGAGGAGACACGATGCTGTGCTGGTGGGTTTGTTGGAGCGGAGCTTTGCTCTGATGATTTTATTAGTGGGTTATAAGTTAACCGCTGATGTAGCTAACAACAGGCAGTGACATTTTTGCCAGCCTGCATCAGGGTTATTATAGCTTTTGAGTTTTTCATTATAGTTTATAGTTTTATTTCATAATGACGTCTTGCTTGCCTAATTTAGTTCGCTTTCATTAGACTTTAGAGTGTGTTTGATAGTTTTATCTGTTACTGTTAAATATTGTTTGGTTTTTATTGTAGTAGTGGTTTTAGGTTTTTTTATACTTTGGTTAATTTTTAAGTGCACTATTCAAAAAAGTCAAAGTATTGTCTTGTGATTATGTTTACATTGATTGGGTCACGATACCATTTTCATTTATTGTTGAACAAACTGTCTCTGGGGTTTTCTCACTTCTTTTGCCGACAGCATTTTGAGGACTAGCGCCGCCAGGATGAGAATAGAGTACCGTAATTTGTCAACAGCTGACGTAAACTCCTAGTGTCAAGGAAAAAAATCATAATTTCTCATCAGTTCGGTATTCCCAATTAATTAAATTTTTGTTTATTTCAGCTAATGAAAATGTTTTGTCAATTTCAGTTTGTTTTTTATTGGTTTAGTTAACTATAACAACATTTTATATTAAAATGTTTTTAGTCTAAAACCACTATTAGCTATTATTATTCCACCTGAACTCCACATTTCAGTTTTGACTGATTTTTGGTGATTTTTGATGTGGGCGGTGGCCCAGGGCGGCACTGCAAAGAGGAGGGGCATCCAAGAACTAGAATTTTCTTCTTCATTGTTATTATCATTATTATTATTGAACTTTATTTCACCAGGAAAATGCCATTAAAATTCAAAAAAAATATCCTGGCAGCAACACACAGTTTGCAGAACATTCAAAGCAAAACAGTAAAACTTAGCATCGTCATAAATAAATTAGTTAGCTTAGCTAGAGTTCTTCCCAAATTCAGTTTGGATTTAGGCATTGAAAGTAAAAGTAGGTCCTCACAATGAAGAGAATGTCCTTCGGTGGACTTTCTGTTTATTTACAAAACAAGTAAAGCAGCATTTCTGCCATGTACATATGCTCAAACAACTGGACTAAAGTTCTATGTAAATCAACAAAGTAGGCCTCAAAAACTTCCCCTTGAATCTAAATTGAAGGTCTTCTGATCTGTAAAAAAGTCCTGCTCCAAAGTATATTTGTGAGATATTCACTTATTTTACCAACGTTAGGATACTGGGTGTTTGCTATATGCTTACAAAGTCTGCTACATACTTTAAACTGCTTCTGATTTTCTGTTGCTGTATTATTTTTCTTTCTGCAACTACATGCAAGATTCACTTTATAAAAAAGGTTTTATGCAGAAATATACCACCTTCCATCACATTTACATGTTAATATATTGTATTTTTCTTTTTTCAAATCTGTGAATTTAGGCCACAACAATGCCTTTCTCCCCACTCTGCATCGCCTCTTTCTTTTTCTTATGCATACAGATAACATTAGAAACCCTCTAACCAGCAGGTATGGATGAGTGAATTCTTGAGCTTATATTTGGGTTCATCTCATGCCCTGGAGGATTTTCTGCTTCCAGTCACCCGGAAATAACCATTTTGGCAAGCGCACAAAAGACTGAATTAAGTTTCACAAGATGCTGGATGCTCATTTACATGCATTGTAAGAATGTGAAGGTTTCTTAAAGGTAACCTATTATGCTTCCTTGAACAAGCTACGATGCTAAACATGATTATTGCATATTTTTGAACAAAATCATTCTTAGACAATGAGATTTCAGTCTGCTCAGTTCTGCCTGTTCTGAGCAGTTTTAGGGCGTCCTGTCACTTTAAATCCAAATAAACTGCTTGTGGCCACGCCCCCAATTTAACATTTACACTCAAGTGAAAATGGCTGCCAACAGATGCTAAATGGTAAGTCAACAGCCAAACACTTGTGATGTAGAGGTTAACCCAGCTGATCAGACATCCTGGAACTCAGCTTGGGTTGCTAGGTGACGGGCTGGGGTTGCTAAGAAACGGGCTGTGCTTTGTGGAGAGCTTGCTGATTTGTGACCTTACATTCAGAATATTCATTTTTCCAGGCACCAAAAATCATGAACATATTGCCAAAAAACAGCAGAGTAGTTTTTTTTTGTTTGTTTTGTTTTTTTAAGCGCTTGAGCTGTTTATAACTTTACTGCAATATTTGCTGGTCTATTTTGTTTACAGTCACAAATGTCAGTTTAAAATTTCACATATGTACACATTTAAAGAGCCTCAGTGAAAACTGAATATTTATATATTCTTAACTCTTTGGTGCAACTTAAAATGGATTTATTCACTACTTATGTCTGTTTTTATAAGGTTGAGATGGAACGGCACTGAAAACGGCTCTTTATGAACCATTCAGACCAACACAAAAAAGACACAATCAAAACGGTCAAATATGATTTTATTACCCCGTGAAAATAACACCCAAATAGTTTGGATGTATTTTTTATTTATTTCCTTCTTACGGAAAGTTTCTGTTTATGTCTTAGAACAGATGGAAAGAGATGGAAAGCCCATGTTTGGCCTGTTTTACTTTTGCATTTTGCACAGAGGTTTGTGGTGCATTTCTATCCTTAAAAAAAATTATAAAAAAACTTCAGATATCTCACAAACGAGTTACATATAAAAACCTTAAGAAAACCTTACATTTTAGCAAAACGTTCGGCGGCCACTGTAAGAAAGACTTTTGGTATTCAATTATGCCGCGTTCTGCGGGAGAACGCAAAACCTATTACAAAGGAACACAAAAGTTTAGCGAGGTAACACAAAGGGAAAACAATCCTCCATGGCCCCGTAGGGGGCTCCGAACAGTAAAACCCAAATGGAAGTATAAAAATGTGCAAAAAATAAATTTTGCACAGTAGGTCCTCTTTAAACACCTCAACTTATTAGAAAAATTTAATTTTATCTCAGTTTAGTGACCTGGAATATGATTTACATGTCTCATTTGTGCCTGCTGACATATATTTGGTATGTGAACAAAATGAATTTCTGCTTTACTACTACAGTCTGTCTGCATATGGAAATGTGTGACTGTTTCCATTTGTTTCAAGAGCTGTCCCGCCAGATCAGTGTTTCTTTCTTAGATAGATAGCTTCCATCTATGTGGCCCGGCTGCTTAAATCTGTCAGGTGAGAGTGAGGGAAGCACCTCTCAAACACAGGTGACAAAGCAGCTCACTCCTCTAAGACCTCAAAGTCTAGACTAATCGACTTACGGTGGAGCTCTGAGGGGCACCAGTGTGTCAGTCTATTGACTGGAAAGCAACCGGCTCCAGCCTCTGTTTGCTGCTGATGACAGGTGCTGTGGGCCCAGTCCGCCGAAGAGCAGCAGCTGTGCACCGAATCTCCTGCTCAACAAACTCTGGGTCGCTGTGATGCAGACTGACGCTCGCCGCCCGTCTCCATAACAACGAGTTCAGGTGTTGTTGCAAATACATAAACAAATCTGGAGAAGGAACTCGTGAATTTTTGTAGAAGAATTTCACTACATGAGCAAATTAATAAACTAAATTAATTGTTTAAAGCTGTAACTTTTTATAAAAAAATGTTTTTTTTTACATATTTGTTAAACCTATCACCGTGTTGTGACAGTGTTATATGACACAGATCATTTTGAATACATTTGTCTTCCTCCATGTGTTGCTGTCTGAAGAAAAACAACCAATCAGAGCCTGGAGGAGCATCTTAGCGCTGTCAGTCATTCTTGTGAATGCGCTGCTAAATGTGCTAATGGCGGAGAAACAGCTCACCGTTCCAGGAAAAACGTTTATTCACCACCATCAGTGCTAACATTCCTGATGGGGATAAGCTGTATTGCAGCAGAGAGCATGAGCGTGATTGACAGCGCTAAGACCCGCCTCCTGGCTCTGATTGGTTGTTTCTAGTTTTTTTCTAGTTTTTGGGAGAGGGCAGAAGAGATTTTCTTTTTCGTTTTTTCACAGATGATCCGTCTGATATCATACTGTCATGACACATTTTTTATATAAAAGTTACACACTGCAGCTCTAATGAATGAATAAAAAATTCTTCTTTTTTGTCATAATTCTTGTCTTTTGGGGGTTTTGGCTGCTGGTTTGGGATTGTTTTATTTGGCTTATTTATGCGTCATAGTTTCTGCCATATCAGTTCTTTCCTTGAGGTCTGTTTTCATAATTTGTTGTTTTGGTCCTGTCTGTGTGTTTATTTCATCTCTGGTCCGTTCATATTCTGTTCAGTCACCTGTATTCATTATTGCTCGAAAGGTCTTGCCATATAAGATCATTCCTTATTGTTAGATTTTATTTTTTTGTGTATTTCTATTTAGTTTATTTAGATTTGTGTTTTCATTCCTTGGTTTATTGTTAAGTTGTCTTTAGTTTCACTCATGTTATTTAGTCTAGCTCTCCTTTCTACTGTATTTATGCTCAAAAGTATAAATATCACTCATGCCATTTACATCCCCAGTCAGTAATATACACTCTTGAAAAAGTCAAGAATGTATATTATGCTTAAAACAGTATTTTCCTTGTCTCCGATCTCCTTTTGTCAAACATAGCTGTTTTGGATCATCCTGTAAGTTGAAATATAACATAAAGGTAACAAAAGCTGAACTTAAATTATGATTTTAGTTAAGAAAAAAAACCCATGTCCTAACCAATCGGGCTCAATGTGAAAATATAATTTCCTCTTATGTTAAATAATGCTATAGATGCCACTTCTTTTTTGTTGTTTTGTTTCATGATGCACACTCAGGCCTGATAACTGCACATAAATAGGGCCTGTCTGACAACATGAAGTAGGCTGGAAGATCTCAAAAAGCAGCACATTAAGTCCCAAATTTAAAGAAATTCAAGAACAGATGAGAAAAGGGACAGACATCCATCAATCAGGAAAGGGTTAGCGTTCAGATCAACGACTCCAGTCCAGGCGATCACAGAAGAGCTGAGAGCATCTGAAGCGCTACAGGCCTCATTTACCTCGACTACAATCAGTGATCATGATTTAACAGTAAGAGGTGGAGCACAAATAGGGAAAAAAAACACTGCTGACCAAAAGCTTGACAAGAAACTGAAGAGAATAAAAACTGAAATAAACACAGAGGGAACTAAACAGAAAACAAATCAGCTTTTTATAAGCAGAAAACTTTGCAGAGATCCAACAAATCCTTCGTTCTTCAACTTAAAATTAATTAAATCTCACAACTTGGTGGATAATTTATATTCTGCAAGTTATGTTTAAAATACAGAATAGTATCATACCAGCACATTTGCAAAAAAGATTTATTAAAATTTATTAAAATGTATTTCATTAAATAAATGTTCACTTCTTGCTACTTCTTTTCAAACAGACGAGTAGTGGTAAACGAATAATTTAATTCTCTCTCCCACTGATTGCTAGTTCTCTTGTTTTTTAAAACCTGTTTGTAATAAGTAAAAGTGAAAAGATAAATAAAAATAAGAGAGATAGCATTTATAATTGGAGAGGGTCAGAAAAAGGCAATATATATGTATATAAATAAATGGAACTTTATATTTACGTTTATGGAATAATCTGTCTGATGAAACCAAGGAGAAAGGATAAATTTTCACTTTTAAGGAAATAATAAAACATAATATTTTATTAAGGCATAATGAAGTATATTGAATGCTATATCATTACAAAGATAATGTTTTTTGTTCACTATTGTATTTTTTACATATACATTTAGCCTGTTTTGTATTTAAAGCTGTTTCTAAATGGATGGCTAATTGGTGCTTAGTTGCTAAACTGTAGTTTAGCAAATTGACGTTTTGAAAAGATTTTTTTCTTCTACTACTACTACTAAGCTGCTCCTTTTCACTCAAAATTTTTGTTTGTCAACATGTGACATGTTCATTTTAAACTGAAAATGAATCAAGTAAATCTTATGAAACTAAAAAGTAAAGACTAATGCAGCATGAAGTTGTCAAAGGTTTAGTAGCTTTTGATTAATTTTTGTCTTGCCAAATATAATCGTAGGAAACAGTCTGTTCCCCTTCTGTGTAAGCCCTGCAGGGCCTGTGTGTGTCCAGTGATAGTTTATAGATCTACTTTTTTATGGCAATCTTTTTTTCCTCCGAGTTAGAAATTCACTAGCAAGAGGAGAACCGTCTGCAAAGCAGCTGTTTGGTGTTTGTGAAAGATGCCTATAATCGCCTGTCCATATGAGGCAGTTGTCACCATTGGCAACATATATCAGGGTAGCGCAGTCGCCCTAGGAATAACACTTGCAAATGTCACTAATGTAAACTTGTAAAGTTTGATTATGTAAACAGTAACTCCTGAGGATAGCCTTCTGAAAGTATAAACAAAACAGAGGAAAGAAGAAGAAGAAGACGGGAGTAACGTAAAACAATCCGCGCAGGCCTCGATGTGTGGGAAGCGACCGATAAAAGGAGAGGACAGCTCAGATTTAGAGCAGAAATGTTGCTGCTGTGAGGCAAAGGTGACAACCACAACACCGCCGAGCAGCGCTGCAGAAATAAATGTTAACATTAGTTTGGCACGTGTGGAAATACTCAAATATTTTATCAGTGTTTGTCTGGTGATAATCTTGAAATATCTTTTGCAAATTTCTTAACAGGACCTAGAATATTCTGCTATATGATTGAATCATTTAAAGCATGCAAGCTATTCAATGTGTGAAGCCACTGGTTATGGTCTGATTGCATCCTATATGTATATATATATATATATATATATATATATATATATATATATATATATATATATACTGTATATATGTTTTTTTAATCTAGTTATTTCAACTTTAATCTTGCAATACGTGCAACAGCAACACACAAAAAAAACCTTCTTCTTTAATTTCATTTTTCTCCAACTGGCCCTTTACAGAGGGGACCACGGTGCTCAGGGAAATCTCAGTTTCCAGCTACGCCCCTGTTGCAGCTTCCCCTGCTTCCGGGAACTATTGCGTAACACCAAGCGTCTCCGCTTTCTCCACAGGAGAGGCGAGGTGTAATTTATTTAGGCAAACTTTGGGCTTCCCGAACAGATAGTACAGCATCTCTGAACGACTCCAAGCAACCTCCCTCTCTTCCACGCTCCTCCTCCTCCTCCCTTCTGATTACACTGAGCTTACACACACGCACAAACACACGCGTGCGCGCGCCCACTCCCCCCCTCCCCCTCCCTCCACGCACCCACGCGCGCGCGCGGACGCCTGGACGCTGCAGCGTTTTTAAGAGAGTGTTTCCAACCTTGGCTAGGAGGGAGGGAGGAGGCAGGAGGAAGGAGATAATGTCCAAATCCTGACCGTGTGCATTATTTTATATATAAATATATATTACAAAAAAACCCCACCTCAACAGCTCGCTGATAAATAACCAATCGAATGGATCGGCGGTCCGGTTCCGAGCGCTAGAGCCCGGCCAGCGTGTCATTGCAGACATGGGTCGCAGCGGTACGGCACCTTTCGCTCAGCTCCTTGGGGAGTGTTTTCACTGTCAGTCCTTCAGCGCTGGAAATGGCGTTGTGATGCTGAGCGCGGAAGACGCAGCGGAGGCGGATGCCAAGGAGGAATAGAGAAATATATGATCACCTGCGCTTTTCTTTGGGTTGGATTTTTAGTAGCGGTGGACAGTACCATGGTGAATTACCAGAAATACATTACTGTTATGCAGCTGGCTCTGGGGGTGACCGCTGTCAACAAAGAACATTGTCTTCCACCCAGGAAGCGAATGTGGTGAGTATGATAAATCTTGGTGCGGATCAGGGTGATGATGATGATGATGATGTGATGCAGGTTTGGTTGGAGGGTAGGTGGAGTTGGCGGTGTTGTTCGCCTTCTTTACATCTCGTCTTTATGAGACGAATAAAAAAGAAAGAAAAATGTAGCCGGCTCATTCTGTGGAATGACATAATACTCCTATCAGGCACTGCAGCCAGCCTGCTGCACCGTGTTGCAACCATCACACCTACGCCGTGTGCTTGTGCATGAGTGCTCTCCGTCAGTTTCTAAAGTTGGATGTAGTAGGGGTGAAGCCATGTACTCATTCATTGTTTCGTCGCCTCATAACTTCATGTGTCCAGCCCTCTTCCTGCTTCACTCCCTCCTCTGTGACTGATTAATAAAAACTAAAGCATGAAACATCATCTTCTCTTTCCTGTGTCTGTAATAAACATCACTTTGCCTCCAGCATGTGTTTGTGTCCTGTCTGTCCACCACACCAGTGTCCTCATTACTCCACTTTTAATGCAGTCTCCACCTTTCACTTTGCTCCTGTGGCCTTGTCTGTTTGTTTACTTCGAGGCAGCTTTCCCCTCTTACTCCTCTTCTTCACTGTAAAGCGGATTGCCGCGACGTGTGTGACACTGGATCCCTAATTATAGCTGGATTACTATCTTGTTTGAAAGCAAAGACAGTTAATAAGGACTCAGCGGCGCCCTGATAGTGATTTACACAAAGATCCCCTAGACATGGCTTCATTGTATGAGAAGCTTTACAGTTATCATCACATCTAGAACCCAAACCCAACAGTGACATAGAACCTGGACTAGCTGTAGTGGAAATTTTAGCATCAGCTTTTTACAAGATAAATGTAAGCTAATTAATGATCATGTTAATTTTGTACCATGTCCTCAAAGGCTGTTTGTGCCACAGTGTATTGATGAAACCCATTAATAAACTGTTCAAATATTAATAGGTATCGATAAGATCTTAAAGTTAAATAACAAGTCCTTCCAGAATTTCGTGATTTTTGGGGAAACTTTTTGCAATTAAAATCATGGATTTGCGGTGCAAATTTAGACATATTTGCAAGAAAAATTTTAAGATTTGTGTTTATGTTTGACATTAAATGTGACTTTTTGTTACTCTGTATTGATCACAGACTACAACTTAACATCAAGTAAGGCTGAGGAAGAAGTGTTGCAAAAGTAAAAAATGCTGCCGCCTGCAGGTGGGAGTTTGCATCACTTAAGCCCCATGTTTTTGACTAATTTAGCGTAAAATTTTCAGTAAACTCACAGTTATGCATTAGCATGAAAAACTGCAGGGATCTGTTAATTTTGCATGAATTTGCGCAAAACAAATGGAGGGATTGAAGGATGTAATTTGGTGACTTGAATCTAGAGGGCCACATAAAAAGTTGTGGCGGACTGAGTTTGGACCCCAGGCCTCGAGTTTGACACATGTGATGCAGAGCTAAAAAGCACAAGTAGTCAAAAAGATGCGAACCCCCAGTAAAAACTAAACCAGAATCCAGTACTTAATGTTCCTTAACGCTTTAAAAAGTAGCTCAGGATTTTTTGAAGTGCGGTTCTGTTATCAGTTTATAAGCGTGTTGTTGCCTTCATTGAGTTTAAATCCAGAACAAGTTGTCCAGGAAGCAGAAACTGATCTGGATCTCTGAAACATCATAGCAGGTTTTCACCATTGTCTCCAACGGTCGGTTATTTAACAAAGAAAACCTAACAAATATTTAAACTTGAATCATAGACATGATAGGATGCTTCATCAGCAATCAGAACATGGTCCATTAAGAGTAGCAGTTTGATTAAAAGTAAGGCAGTGATAAAAAAAAACAAAAACAATAAATTAGCTTTCACTTACATTTCTATAAGATTTTTGTTTTTGTATTTTTTGTTTTATGTCAAAATAACAGATAGGATAGGAACTATTTTACATGCTCAGTTCATGTTTCACACAGGAAGATAATTGTTGGCGGACTGCCTCCATCCTTAGTTCCCTTGTAACTTATCTCTGTTCTCTGTAATTCTCTTTATTTTACCATCTAACACATCATAATGACGATTTAAAAAGTCATAAAGTAGATTTTGCATCTTTTGATCTTGGCACATGTTAGAGAAGCTCCTTCACTCTGGAAAGTCATTGGTGGTGCATCACTTCCTACTTCCATTTCCTGTAAAAATAATAGCTTGTTAATTTGCACAACTGTTTTATACATGCAGAATGCTCCTCTGTTTTGGACCCATTGAGCCTAAACAGTTACTTAATAGTTACTCAGTCTTTGTAGTTAAGTACTTTCGCAAGTTATGAAAAAAATAGTAACTGAAATGCTTAAATCTCACATTAAGGTGTTGCACCTTTAGCTTAAATCACAATTTTCATCAGGGATCTACAAACCGTAGATGCAGAGCAACACGTAGCTTTGGCTTTGTGGATTACGTGATAACATTGCCCTGATTTTTTGTTTGTTTGTTTGTTTTCATTTTTCATTATTTTGTTTGGTGCCCCCATGAAATCACACTGACCTGATAATTTTAGTCTCGAATTGCCGCTGAATGTACAATCACTGATCTTCTGTTGACTGTAGCTGAATAAAACACCAAAACAATTCCCTGTAATGTTCTCCAGTTAGATATTATTTACTGGAGACACATAGATACACTTAATTTTAGTAGATTGAGTAGATTTTAGAAAATAGCTTCAATTCATTGGTTATCAGAGTGGGTACAAAACGTCCTCCTGTAAGGATGAATGCTCTGTACAAAATGTCCCATCTTTTTTTCTACCCAAATAATTCTAGTGTTGAACAGCCAAAAAAAAGAACGGCAGTACAAAAGGCTAAGACGAGACATAACCTGACCCTGAAAGAAAATAATAATGTGCTTCTTTGTAAATGCAAAGAAGTCGGTGACAACTTCTCAAAGGGGACCTGTTCTGAAAATTCACATTTTGCATGTTTTTGTGCTTCCATTTTGGTCACAACTGCTTCTAAAACCACCTGCAGTTTCTTTGGCAATACGGTAATGTTTTATTGGTGTCTGGAAAATGAGCCATTTCAAAAACCTCCCGATTGTTAAGTCACAATTAACAGGCACTGCGCAGTTACCTAGCAACCCAAGCAGAGTTCCTGGATGTTTATTCAGCTGGTTTTACCACTGTGTGCGCTGTACAACGGCTGCTGGAAAAGACAAGTTGTTGTTGGCTTACCATCCAGAAACCACTTGTTGCATTCTTGTTGTTTGTGCAGGAGGCTCCACTTCTGCTTTTCAAAGATGTATGATTTTATAATAGCGCATCTGTTTCAGCCATTTTTAGGTAATGCAAGCGTTGATTTGGGGGGCGTGGTCAGCAGCACCTTATTTGGATTTAAAGCGACAAGACGCCCTAAAACAGCTCATTCTGAAAGGAGTTCAAAATCGGCAGAACTCAGCAGATTAAGAATAATTTTGTGCAAAAAAATTTAACGTTTCGTATAACCCATAGAGTTTTTCAAACCTGTTAAAGAAAAAAACAATAGATCACCATTAAAGATCCTTAAATGCCATTAATATGAGCATATAAGATGTTTTGAGATCTTTTTGAATTTATAAGAAATTTTTCCACTCTGTATATCTACATTTTTCAGTCACAGTAAATATAGAACCGACATTTAGGCTTCAATCTTCAACCAAACATCCATTTTATTTTTAAACAGAAGAATTTGTAAACTATGAAAGACGTATACATAAACAAACTAGAAATGTGTGAATAAATTAAGATTTCTAGTTTTTTTCTAGGTTTAGTGTAATTATGTTTTATATATTCTGACCACCATCTTCTTTAAAAAAAACTCAACATTGTGATGGCACTGAAGTCAAAATGTTGCTGTAACCTCAGCAGGGGGTCAAAGACTTATGACACGCAGCTTATTAGCTTTCAGTCTCCTTGGTTGGTCATATTCTTTAGTCGTCGTCTTATTAGCCTAATTGCCCTTCGAGAAGAAGATGAGGGGTTTCACAGAAACTGGGGGCTCCTTTCATGTGTCAGCTCTTATTGTTGTTTTCAGCCTTCCGTCTCCATTATCAAGCTTATTGTCAAAGAGGCTGTTTTGTTTCATCAGCAATGTGCTAATACAAAAGGGCCAAGCTTGCTAAGTAGAAAACTTTTAATAGGTTGAGTGAAGGGCTGTGACCCTGGTCAGAGGTATTTGAGGATACATTTTGCATGAGGCTTTAGAAAACTAGATCCTTATCTGGTGTTTTGTTTCATACTGTGTGTGAAGAAATGCCTTACACATTTGTTAAAGGGGGATTATTCAAAATTTACATTTTGCATATTATTGTACATCTCTGCTGCTTCTAAGAACTGCTTCTAAGTGCTTAAAAAACAACCAATCGTTTTTAAGCAATAAGTTAATGTTTCCTGCTGTCTGGAAGAGGAGCAGAAAACCTCTCTGCCCCTAGCAACCCAAGCTAGGAACTTGGGTTGCTAGGGTGCTTATCACCTAGCAACCTGGTTACCTAGCAACCGGGTTGCTAGGTGACTGGCAGAGTTCACCTAGCAACCCAAGCTGAGCTCCAGCACATTTGGTCAGCTGGTTTTACCACTGTATGTGCTCTACAATGGCTGCTGGAAAAGATAAGTGTTTGGTTGTCGACTTAACCAATCAGAAACAACTTGCTACATTCTTGTTGGTTGTGCAGGGGGCTCCGCTTTTGCTTTTAAAAGATGTACAGCTGTATAATTGCGCATCAATTTGCAGCCATTTTCATGCTGCAGCCAGCAGGAGCTTATTCTTATTTAAATTTGAAGTGACAAGTGTTGAGAGTAAATAATGTGTTTTCCTTCTATGTCTTTTAGCTAGTTGCTAAGCTAAAGCTAGAGGAAAGGACATGTTAGGAAATGTAAATGAGAGCTATGGGTAGAGGAATGGACACACTAGTGAATGCCCTCTTTGGGGCGTAACTTAGATAGAGGCTAACAAAGGAGATCACAAACTCTTCTGGGGTGCCATTTTGTCTGTTACCTTCTAAAGGTGGCAGGTCATAATGGACCAGCTGTATTTTGGTATTAATAAATGGAATTCATGAATTCAACTGACTCTTCTTTAACCTCGTACATCAAGAACT